>NC_051180.1:165625171-165925171 GCF_013339695.2 Rhipicephalus sanguineus
CACACACACACACACGCACGCACGCACGCACGCACGCACGCACGCACACACACACAGACGCGCACGCACACACACACACACACACACACACACACACACACACACACACACACACACACACACACACACACACACACATAGAGTCGGCCTCAAGAATGCGATGGACAAGGAATTCGCGAAAAGGCTGATTTCAAGCGTACCTTCCCCGAACAGCCTCGAACTCAAGCTTTCGATCTGTAATATTCTTCGCGACCTACACAGTGATTCATTAAATTGAAAGCGCCATGCCTTCACAAGATTAAGCTGCAGAAATCATCCGAGATGACTGAAAAAGTGAACGATATAATTTATGCGAACCACATAAATCAAACAGACACACTGTGGCAACATTGCTACGTGTAATTTCCGCGAAAAATGTTGCGCAGAAATGCGTAAGGACAAGCTTATATGCGTTTATATTTACAGGCACGACGTACGACTGCACGGAATTAGCAACGTATCTGTAGCTATATACTTTCGAACAATACTACTCGAATCGATAACAGTGTTTGACTATTGCGGCAAGATTTGCATTCGTGATGTTTTCGTAGTCGGCATGGCAGCATGACAAGGTCGTTGGCATAACAACAGCTGCGCAGCTTTTTGTTTTCATTTTTGCTATTGTGAATTCCCATTACGTCAATTACAAAATTTAAGGGTGGAAACACGATTTTTGCATACATAAAACTCAGAAGACAAATTTAACGGAGAGAGATGCGAACTGCAGGAGACAGAACTGTGAAATATGGGATAAATAACTTAACACTACATAATATCATCGCTAGTGTCGAAAGTGAACTAGGCATGCATGTTGTAATTCTGGATTGTAAGGCTTGGCTGTTAGTGCATTTTACTTTTTGACAGTTAGAGGCAAAGGACACTGTTTGAAACATTTATTTTCTATAAGAGGAAGGACTCATTGTGAGGTCGTGCCCTGTAGCGTAACCGAATTGAAATGTGGTTATTTTTTCTTTAAAAAATTGGGGGACGCTTAAGCTTCGCCTTTAAGAGTTGAACGCGATAGCGATATCCTGCCCCTAGTGCGCACTTTGAACACTACGAGTGTTTAACAGAATGCGCGCACTAAGGTGTGTGCCTCATGTAATGGGTAGCATGCTTTAAACAAGGGGCAATTATGCGCGAGAAACGTTTTCGAAGTTGCGATGCACCCACTTCTGTAATGGGTGGCTGTCTTTAAACCACCAAGTCGTTATGATATTGACGTGGTGTGACGCCCGATGGCAATGTACGCTTGTACCACGCAATATTACTGCGATATTACATCTCGTACTGTGACACCTGTATACAGGACGCGTATTTTTGGGAAGCATGAAAGTTACTTTCAGTGCAGCTCCAAGCGGAGGCGTGGCGGTGTGGTAGAACACCTGCTTGCCACGCAGACGGCCTCGGTTCGATTCTCACTCGGACCCAGCATTTTTATTTTATTTGCAGCTTTTTCGATTTTTCGGTCACGGACAAGATGATTTTTCGCTCACAACCAACGGTGCCGACGCCGGCACCGACGGCGGCATTTCTGCAATACGAGCTCTTTAACGCTATCGCGTTAATATTCCAGCGCTACTTTTGATGAGGACAGGGGAGAGAAGCGCATGACAGGACGGGCGCTGACTCCAACTATGGTCATTGAAGACAGTTTGACAGCAGCGTCCCCCCCTCCCCCCGCTTTGTTGGTTGAGTCGGAGAGGAAACAATCTTCGCAATGGATGTAAAACAATGAAAACGAAGAGATTACGTACTCCTCACGAAGGCCTACCATTGGTCAGCGGCTTTCCCGGGTAAAGGTGGCAAGCAAACAGTTCTCCGAATCAGGGGTACTTGGTCGACATTATCATGAATAAACATGCGTAGCTATAATCTGCACATCAAAAAATGACGTCAAAGGTCTGACTTAGTAAAGGTATAAGGAAGAATTGGTGCCCCCCTTTAGATGACAAGGGGGTGGGGGAGGAGATCCCCCCCTGCACCCCCCTCCTACACACCCCTATGGCCGCGCACATTCCACTTCATAATAAACGGATGCAGTGAACGCAAGCGCAATCATAAGGCAACAGTAGATTAGGGTGGGCTTCCTGCAAAACTATCAGCTTTTGTTTGGTATTATAGATATACAGGCTCGCAAGGATGCAGATGTGGTGCTTACGCACGTGTTGCCTTTCTGCATTATAAAGAAATGGGCACGTGTGGACGTATGGCGCGTGCCAGGGTCCTTCCGAGTCCTGTGCCATCCGTCGCAACCACGCGACACAGCGGCGGCTGACGTCAGTTGCGTCGCCGCCCACAGAGCGGCAGAATCCGGTCGGTTGATTCACAGCAAAACAAGCGCGCGAGAATAGCAACCGCTCCTCCGACCGCTGGCTGTGCGACCTGTCGTTCGTTACTCGAGGCGGGATTGTTGTTGCCGGGGGACGCCGGCTGCGCACTCGCCGATGAATGGCGGAGAGCGCGACTTCGTGGGACCCTGGAGCACATGCCATACGTCTCCACTTCCATTATTTCGGCCGTTCTCGTGGTCGGTAGTTGATGAGCCTGAAGACGGCAGTGGGGACTTTCGTTACTGCCAACGCGTGTACTCACCGAACCGAGTTACGGGGCGCGATCGTCGCTGATAGTAATTGCATCAGCATAAATAAATAAATAAATAAATAAATAAATAAATAAATAAATAAATAAATAAATAAATAAATTCTGGCAGACCCCACGCACCGTTGGTATTGAGGCGAAGGAGTCAGCAAAGCGCTGGCTACATTGTTTGACTTGACGCCAAATAGTACGAGGCGGACGCACTTTGTGGAAATCAAATCGTTGTGGTTGCGTTCACTTTTTTATAGCGCACAAAACGAACAAGGACTGAAAGAAACGACGTGCGTGGACACGGCACTGTGTCCGTGTCGTTTTTTTTTTTTGTCTCATTCTTCTTCGTCTTGTGCGCTAAAAAAAGTGAACCTGAATTACCAACGTGTCCAAGCGTACGCGCTTTCACGTTCTGGGCGTTACGCGGGATTGCCAGGCACGTCGAGTGCACCTTAACGTCACACTATAAGGGTACCTTATAGTGTGACGTAATGTCAACGCTCGCGTTGGAGCGCTGAGGGCAATTTCATCGAGGAGAGACGCACGCTATATGGCACGATGACATGCACATCATAAGCAGCGTTTGTTGGGGCATTCCTGCGCTGTCATGGATAGCTTGACTTTATAGCACTAAGAGTGTGGTATTTATAACCGACGTATCTAGGGACGGCCAAAATTAGCCATCCTATCCGTCATGAGGCGACGGTAGCCTACAGTTAAAGATTAGTTAGCACTAGCCAACCGTAACCGTCAGTTAGCCAACGTTATTCAGCGCAAGCCAGCAGTTAACAAAAACTATACAGGCACTCTAGTCAACAGTAAGTGACCGTTATCTCATGTTAGCCAGTGCTAGCCAGTATTAACCACCACTATAGCCAAAATTAGAATGCACTAGTCATAACTAGCCGGCATTAAGGTAACAGTAGCCACCACTGGCCTGCATTAGCAAGCCATAACAGGCATTAACCAAGACTGTGGCCACCTTAGCAAGCACTGTATATAGTGCTTGTAAGAGCGTGAGCTAGCCCTGGTTATAGCCAGGACTAGCTCATGGTTAGCCAACATTATCTAGTGCAAGCCAAAACTCCCCACCACTTAACCTCCACTAGCCAAAATTACTACACACTAGCCAACATCAGTAAGCACTAGCCAACATTAGACAACACTTAAGGTGTATTCCAGTTCTGGACAGCATCGTACAGTCTACGCTGATTACTCAGAAGAGAGCATCTAGCCTCAGTCGTCCGAGTGATACAACGCGCCCGGATGACGTCACCGCGACATAACGCCACCTCACATCGATAATAGAACGCCAAGAAAACAGGATTTTTAGTCTTTTAGTTTCGTAATCGAATCTGAAAAAAAAAATCCGGCAGATCCCACGCACTGTGGCAATCGATGTAATGCGAAGCAGCCAGCAAAGAGCTGCATAAATCGCCTTGTTTATCTTTGAGTCAAATGAAATCATTCATGTCATGGCATCTAGTTCACCATATATCGCATGTTTGCCATGCACGCATGCATGCACAAGCTGGTATATACTATGCCAATGAAACGTGTATTCTGGTACATACAATGCATGACCTGTCGTTTATGTTCGTCATGCACTCGTGTCATGCCATACCAATTATATTATATATCCAGTTAACAAAACGGCCGGAAGCGCACCATGACAGTGTCATGTAAATCATACCGCACATGACATGCATAACATGATTCGCATGTTAAGACCTGTCATTTATGTTCGTCATACAGTCACATCGCGCAATACCAACTTTGGTGTATATCAAACGAGCGAAATGGCCGCGAGTGCACCATGAGTATGGCGTGTAAGTCATGCCATACAATGCATGCACTTATGGTTTTCATGTTACCACCTGTCACTTATGTTCGTCATACAGTCACATCGTGCAATACCAATTTTGGTGTACATCAAGCGAGCGAAACGGCCGCGATCGGACAATGAGTGTGGCATGTAAATCATGCCGTACATGACTTGCATGTCATGATTTTCATGTTACCACCTCTCATTTACGTTCGTCATACAGTCGTGTCGCGCAATGCAAATTTTGGCGTATATCAAGCTAGCGAAACGGCCGCGAATGCACCATGAGCGTGGCATGTAAATCATGACATACATGACATGCATGTCATGGTTTTCATGTTACCAACTGTTATTCTTGTTCTTCATACAGTCACATGGCGCAATACCAATTTTGGTGTATATCAATCTAGTGAAACGGCCGTAAGCACACCATGAGCGTGGCATGTAAATCATGTCTTACATCACTTGCATGTCATGATTTTGATGTTACCACCTCTCATTTACGTTCGTCATACGGTCGTGTCGCGCAATACCAATCTTGGTGTATATTAAGCAAGCGAAACGGCCGCGAATGCACCATGAGCGTGGCATGTAAATCATGACATACATGATATGTATGTCATGGTTTTCATGTTACCACCTGTTATTCATGTTCTTCATACAGTCACATCTCACAATACCAATTTTGGTGTATATCAATCTAGCGAAACGGCCGCGAGTGCGCCATAAGCGTGGCATGTAAATCATGTCGTACATGACCTGCATGTCATGATTTTCATGTTGCCACGTGTCAGTTATGTTCGTCATACAGAAATGTCTCGTCATACCAGTTCTCTTATATATCCATTCATTTAAACCCGCGAGCGCCCCGGGACCTTGTCATTTAAATCATGCTGCACATGACATGCATGTCATTATTTGCACTTTTGGATCTGTCATTATACTCCTCATGAACTCTTGTCACGCCATACCAATTTTGGCATATATGAAACTAACGGAACGGCCGCAAGAGCGCCAAGGCCGTGGAATGTAAATCAGGCTGATCATGACTTGCATATCATGATTTTGATGTTATGACTTGTCAATTATGTTCGTAATAAGGTCATGTTATGCCACACCATGTTTGGTATACATCCGATTAACAAAACCGCCAGAAAAGCTCAAAGTCGTAGGCGGCTAGATAGATAGATAGATAGATAGATAGATAGATAGATAGATAGATAGATAGATAGATAGATAGATAGATAGATAGATAGATAGATAGATAGATAGATAGATAGATAGATAGATAGATAGATAGATAGATAGATAGATAGATAGATAGATAGATACGCTCAAAGTCGCAGAAGTTCGCGAAGAAATGCTTCGCATTTAAAATCACCGACGATTACGAGACTGCCTAATGCGAATTCTGAGCGCAGTTTTGCGTTGCGGCAAGGCCAAATGTGTTTGAAGTTTCGGCTATCTGCAGTTGTAGCAATGTAAAATTCATTACATATTGCCACAGAAACTGACAGCCCTCGAATGCTGCGCACACAACTCTGTGCATTGCAGGCGTCGCGAACCAAGCGATATGCCCACAGCCCCGTTACGACACGCGAAGCCAGCCGCAGTGCACGCGCCAGCCCTGCATGCGCACGAGCTCCTACCGAGGGGGCAAAGCGCGTGACGGAGGAAGAAAGCGAGGTTAGGCGCCAGTGGCTCGGGATATCGACGGACTCCGCGTTCACTCTCTTTTGCCGCGTTCGCTTATCGGTTACGCCGACGCCAACGGCGACGCCGCTCAACGCAGGAACGGGCGCCTAAAAGCTGGGCTCTAAAAGATACTGCTTGTGGGCAGACGACCATACCAGTGAGATCGGGTGAGATCCAAGCGTTCCGCTCAGCCACCATCTTTCTTGGACAGCAAATTAGCCTGTATCGTACTACATGTCTCCGGTGCTGTTTTCACAAAGCTGTCTATTTTGCCGTCCACGTGACTACTTTGAACACGCAATTAGCCAGCATCAGCAACCACTAGGCACCATTGCACAGCAGCATCCAACACAACAGCCGGCCAGTCATTGTTGGTTGGCAAGTGAATACGGTAACTCTCACGGCGTGTATGTTATGTCATGTCATGTTATTTATATTATGTGATGCGTATTGAGATGCCCTAGTTAAAAACGCGCTTGCAATGTCATCTTGCCATTTCTGGCATGATATGTCATGATGTTATGCCACAAATAAGAGGTATAGCATGCCATTCGTGTGATGTCACTCCAGTCATGCTATCACGTGTAACTCATTACAGCACGTCTGTTATTAATGCGTGTACATGGTGGAATATTCACACAACTCTAGCCGATAGTTGGCCAACCAGTGTTGGCTCTATGCGAGTTAATACGGTACATGTCGTGAGGTGTGTCTAGTCGTTTATGTTATGTCATGCGTAGTGAGATATTCTCGCTAAAGAGATGGCTGCAATGTCATCTCGTCATTTAATTTAGGCCTTACACGTCATGCTATACATAACATACATATAATGACGCTGATGAATGTCATGGGATTCATATCTTGACATCCAAACAAGACCAGAAGTTCAGGGGAAGATGGAAGCATGAAGCGATGAGAAGTCACTGAACAGGGAGCCACCGTCACTGCAGCCAATGTTTCGAGAAGTGGACTTGTTTTCTTGCCTTGACGAAGACAAGACCACTTTTCGAAATGTTGACTCCAGCGACAGTCCCTGTTGAAGTATTTTCCATATTTTGACATGTCATTCCGTACCGCCTGTTTTTCTACATGTACATTCTGGTATGTACCAAATGTCTGTGCTTTACAATGTAAAATATCGATATTTCAGGTTGGTACTGACTGTTGCATTACGTTATATTACCGTAATCATGCTAACAGATGCGGTATGCTAACAGATCTTATGTGCTTTGTGCCTTCCTGCAGAACCCCTATCGTTGGGGTTAGCAGTATTGTAAGCAAATTAAAAAAAAATACCACGTCAAGTATGCAATGACAGTGGCTTCACGGCACTTGCAGCATGTTATCTGTGCAATCAATATCATGATATACTAGATGGCACGCATGTCATACCAATAATGTTATGGCCTATCATTCATTTTTATCGTGCAGGCAGTCCGCTCTGGTTTACATCAAGGCAATAAAACGACCCCCGTGGCATCATGATGGTGCATACCGTGTACCGTGTAACTCATGCCGAACTTCACATGCATATTCTGATATAACAGCGAAACTGTCATGCGGGCCCTGTGCCGTTGTCATCGTCGTTCGCCATCCATGGCGTTCGATCACGGAGGGGAGGTGTGGCTAAAGGGGGAGTGAAAAAAATAACTAAATAAAACAAACATTTTTTTGCGAGGCGGGGTTTGAACCTGGGTCCTCACGTTCCGAAGACAAGTGTCACTTAAAAAAAAAACGTAAGCATTTCCATGCCGACTCAGCGAGAAAAGTGTGCTTCGGTCCGTCTGTCTGTCACGTAAGACGATCGCTGCTTTGATGAAATAATTGAAAGTAAGAAAGTTTGCACTCTGGTGCTTGGGCTTGAACACGGGCCTTCATGCTCAGAAGGAGGGTATCTTAGCTACTACGCTATGCATCATATCTTACAATCCATTTTGCCTATTTTTGGCGTATAACAAACAGAAGAGCAAGGGCTATTTTCGGCACTATCATTGATTGCCTTAAAAAGGAACAATCTAACTGGGTCTAATGAGAACACTCTAAAACTGCTTCACGTGTAAGAGGAGCTCTACGCGAGCTAACCAATCTGGAACAATTTCGAGGCGTTTTTGTTCTTCAACAAAGCGGGTTATGCTCTCTCTTGAAATGTTGACGCGGCGGACGGGCGTTCACGTCGGCGTGCCGTACGGCGGTCTTGCACTTCCATATGCTGTGCAGTGCCATCAACATTATTTTATCAAACGGTGTCCAGTCATCACTTTCAACAGAAATATACTGAATGCCAGTGGGGTTCTAAGAAAAAAAAATTTAGGCTACACTATATATTACGCCCCATAAAAATACGGTGTCCCAACAGTCAAGAAACAAATGGTCTATCGAGTTTCCTCTTTTCTGCATATGAACATAATTAGTGACCTACACGAATGCGCTGTACCATGCAGTGGAGAAGAACAAAGCATATGTAGAAAAGATAACGCTCCCTGTGAAGGGTTCTTTGAATTTCGTGGAAGAGGAATAAAATCCCCTGTGCAGGACATAATGTAAAGCCGACAGGGAGGACTGTACAGATCAGAAAAAAGCCGGCAGATCCCACGCATTGTGGGAATCGATGTAATGCGAAGCAGCCAGCAAAGAGCTGTATACATCGTCTTGTATGTCATTGAGGAAGTGCGTGTCATGGTTTTCATGTTAACTCCTATTATTTATGTTCGTCACACAGTAACGTCACGCAATACCAACTTCGAAGTAGATCAAGCTAGCGAAACGGCCGCCAGCGCACCATGAGCATGGCACGTAAGTCATGCTGTACATGACATGCGTGTCATGATTTTCATGTTAACTCGTGTTTTTATGTTCGTCACACAGTCAAGTCGCGCAATACCAATTTCGGGGTAGATCAAGCTAGCGAAACGGTCGCCAGCGCCACATGAGCGTGGCACGTAAGTCATGCTGTACATGACAAGCGTGTCATGATTTTCATCTTAACTCGTGTTTTTATGTTCGTCGCACAGTCACGTCGCGCAATACCAATTTCGGGGTAGATCAAGCTAGCAAAACGGCCGCCAGCGCCCCATGAGCGTGGCACGTAAGTCATGCTGTACATGACATGCTTGTCATGATTTTCATGTTAACTTGTGTGTTATTTATGTTCGTCACACAGTCACGTCGCAAGATACCAATTTTGGTGTATATCAAGCTAGCGAAACGGCCGCCAGCGCCCCATGAGCGTGGCACGTAAGTCATGCTGTACATGACATGCGTGTCATGATTTTCATGTTAACTCGTGTTTTAAATGCGAAGCATTTCTTAGCGAACTTCTGCGACTTTGAGCGTATCTATCTATCTATCTATCTATCTATCTATCTATCTATCTATCTATCTATCTATCTATCTATCTATCTATCTATCTATCTATCTATCTATCTATCTATCTATCTATCTATCTAGCCGCCTACGACTTTGTGCTCTCCTGGTCGCTTGAGAAGGCCACTCCAAGCCATAGACGGACCAGCAGGGTAGCGTCACGTCGTGATAAGGTGGACGGGATGCGTAATTCAAGATCAGGGTCCAAGGCATGCAGCCGTGCACTTGTAAATGTAGATGATGACTTCCACAAGTCCAACGTTATGCGACGAGCTAGCATACGAAGTTCTCTTGCGGCGTCCGATCTTGACAGGGGAATGGTGAAATGCCTATTCGTATATTATTGGAATGGCTGAGAGCCCGTCGTGTGAAGTCTGCGGGTGCAGCGAAACAGTCGCGCACCTTCTCTGTGACTGCACCCGCTTCAGCTCCGAAAGAACGGCCCTCTCAGCCGCATTAGGCCAGCTGGACAACCGCCCTCTCACGAACAAAATCCTAGGGCCCTGGCCTACCCGGTCTTCAGCACGAGCCGCTCTGAGGGCGTTGTTGCGGTTTCTCCACGCAACCGGACTCAATGTCAAACTGTGACTGCTGGAAGAAAATGGTGCTGTGTAGTACTTGGACTGCGATTATGACTTCGTTTTGTTTTGTTTTGTTTTGTTTTGTTGTTGTATTTCGTCGCGTGTTGTCGTCACAAACTCTTCTTCTTCTCTTTCATTCTTTTACATCCCCTTTCCCCTTCCCACGTGCAGGGTAGCAAACCGGAGACTGCTTCTGGTTAACCTCCCTGTCTTTCCTTTCTCCCTCTTCTCTCTCTCTCTCTCTCTGGTCGCTTGGTTAATCGAATGTACACCAAAATTGGTATGGCGTAACATGACTGTATGACGAAGCTAAATGACAAGTCATAACATGAAAATCATGACACGCATGTCATGTACAGCATGATTTACATGCCACGCTCATGATGCGCTGGCGGCCGTTTCGCTAGCTTGATATACACCAAAATTGGTATCTTGCGACGTGACTGTGTGACGAACATAAATGACACGAGTTAACATGAAAATCATGACACGCATGTCATGTACAGCATGACTTACGTGCCGCGCTCATGGTGCGCTGGCGGCCGTTTCGCTAGCTTGATCTACGCCGAAATTGGTATTGCGTGACGTGACTGTGTGACGAACATAAATAACACACGAGTTAACATGAAAATCATGACACGCATGTCATGTACAGCATGACTTACGTGCCATGCTCATGGTGCGCTGGCGGCCGTTCGCTAGCTTGATCTACTTCGAAGTTGGTATTGCGTGACGTTACTGTGTGACGAACATGAATAATAGGTGTTAACATGAAAACCATGACACGCACTTCCTCAATGACATACAAGACGATGTATACAGCTCTTTGCTGGCTGCTTTGCATTACATCGATTCCCACAATGCGTGGGATCTGCCGGCTTTTTTATGTTCGTCACACAGTCAAGTCGCGCAATACCAATTTCGGGGTAGATCAAGCTAGCGAAACGGCCGCCAGCGCCCCATGAGCGTGGCACGTAATTCATGCTGTACATGACATGCGTGTCATGATTTTCATGTTAACTCGTGGGTTATTTATGTTCGTCACACAGTCACGTCGCAAAATACCAATTTCGATGTATATCAAGCTAGCGAAACGGCCGCCAGCGCATCATGAGCGTGGCATGTAAATCATGCTGTACATGACATGCGTGTCATGATTTTCATGTTATGACTTGTCATTTATCTTCGTCATACAGTCATGTTACGCCATACCAATTTTGGTGTACATTCGATTAACCAAGCGACCAGGAGAGCACAAAGTCGTAGGCGGCTAGATAGATAGATAGATAGATAGATAGATAGATAGATAGATAGATAGATACATAGATAGATAGATAGATAGATAGATAGATAGATAGATAGATAGATAGATAGATAGATAGATAGATAGATAGATAGATAGATAGATAGATAGATACGCTCAAAGTCGCAGAAGTTCGCTAAGAAATGCTTCGCATTTAAAATTCAAACTTAGCGAAAATTTTGATGCAAGACACGCGTTTCTGTGGTTGCGGGTTGCGTTCCAGACGCAGTCCCATGGCACGCGTACGGGCGCTAGAGAAAAGATGACAGGACGACGAGTGTTAGAACAACGCCGGCTAGAGCAGCGCCTCCTCTATTGGCTAGAGTATAGCGTACTAGGAAAATAATATATCTTAGTACACTGTAGGCTGGAGAGAAGATGAAAGACGCCCTAGTCACCTAAGAGCAGGGGCGCAAAGTCTGCCCCATACATTGACTTAGTAGGGAGGTGCGGCACTGCGATGAACCTTCGCCCTCCCCTACTACACTGGCAAAAACACGTCGATTCACCTCGTAACGCTTGGCTCAAAGCCATAAAATACAGCATAGAAGTACTCGCTGGCTTCTTCGCATAAAACCGATTCCCACAACGCGTGGAATCTGCCGAATTTTTTTTTCTTTATGGCGATGATCATCTTACTGTTTCGTACAGCGAAGCCGTATACCTCTCGTTGGTCTGAAAATTTCGTGGCGGCAGCACTGAACTCCTATGGTGCGTATGGGCCACGTATATTGGGCAAATACCGCTACTCACCACAGACGCTCGCGTGCTCCTCTGCTAGCAGACGCGCGCGCTCCTTGCGTTTTCACCTCGGACACTGAGGAAGGGCATTCGGAGAGGTGGACAGACGAGCCGGCGAACGCAGCGTAGAGAAGAAAACAGCGAAACGAGCGAACGCGTGCAACTCCACTAGCGCTCGCTGTAGACCACGGTGTAAGACATATATCTTACACCGTGCTGTAGACTCATGCACAACTGCAACACCACAACTTAATTTCGACCTCTTGGTGGTTTAGGGGCCCTTCAACAACTGAAGGCAAACGGCATATCATTCTTTGTAATCAGTCATACAGCATAGAGCTCAGTATTTGTTTCAATAAAGAAAACCACAAAACAAGCATCAAAACGGCATGATGGATGATAAGGCGCCTGTGAGCAATTGAAACACCTTCCCACGCGTTCCCGGTAAAGATTAGGTTGCAGCTGCTTTGCACTTCACACGAGGGCTTCGAATGACGCCAAACAGCCCCTCCTTCTCCCCGCGTGTGTTTCCCGCTTACGTATATAAAAGGGAGACCCGTCTAGCAACCGTTCATTCTAAGACTGCCATGGGTAGACCACGGAAATTAAAGACACCAGAAGAACAGCGTGAATACAATGCTATGAATACAATGCTCAACGAGAGGAACAAATTCGCCTTACTGAAAATGGTCGCGGAACCAATCACGCGATCTACCACAGCGACCAGAAAGCGATTATCACTACCATTACTCTAAAGTAACAATAAAGCATACCCCCCCCCCTTATCACGTGTGGTGTTTGATACAGCTTAGCTGGACATTCACGTTCGCAGGGCGCGATGGCACCCAATTTCTTTTAAGAGGGTCGAGGCTGTGGTGTCGTCGTGCCGAGCACCACCGCGGGTTCGAGCACTGGGAGCTTCATGCAGGCTGCCGCGTCCTCGTTCGTCCCGCGCCGTGTACTGTTCGAACTGCTGCGCGCGAGAACTCGGCCCATCACCGCGAAGGGACGGCGAGCCGTCGCGCGCAGCGAGGGAGACCCTAGGCGACGCTCTCCAAATCAGTGATTTATTACGGGGGATTTTAATACAATAGAACAATAATTCGTTACAACCAATCGTACGAAACATAATTACACAGGACACCAATTAGCTAATACAATTGTTACCAAATGTGGCCGCGAATGGCACACCCACAAAACGAACAAACAAAGAAAGAACCAGGTTTGGAGAGCCGACCTACCCTTCGGCCAGCGCTCCCGCGATCGCGCACCACAGAACAGAATACACAGAACAGATAAAGCAACACTT
Source organism: Rhipicephalus sanguineus (assembly GCF_013339695.2). Taxonomy (NCBI): domain Eukaryota; kingdom Metazoa; phylum Arthropoda; class Arachnida; order Ixodida; family Ixodidae; genus Rhipicephalus; species Rhipicephalus sanguineus. Next base: position 165,638,620 of record NC_051180.1, read on the forward strand.
AAAAGGAACATACGGTGCACGATCGCGAGGCTACCAAATGTGGCCGCGAATGGCACACCCACAAAACGAACAAACAAAGAAAGAACCAGGTTTGGAGAGCCGACCTACCCTTCGGCCAGCGCTCCCGCGATCTCGCACCCCAGAGCAGAAGGAAACAGAACAGACATAGGAACACTTAAACGGAACATACGGTGCACGATCGCGAGGCGCTGCCTCGGGACTTCGAGACCGCGGAGGGTAGCGCGCGCCCGCTGAGGCCGGAGCCCCGACAAAACGACGTAACCGCCGGCCGGCGGCGAAGAACAAAGAACAAAGGATCGCCGCCGGCCGGAGCGGCCAAAACGCGTACACACCCTTCGAGGTCTCCAAGTGGTCTCCCTCCAGTGCTGCCAGATGGACCGAAGACAAAATCAGTAGCCCGACCAGCAAAAAGTCCGTAGATCTTCCGAAAAGTCAGTAGATCCAATAAAAAGCACTTTGATGACAAAATTAATTATTTAATTGAACTAGTGATTAATTTGATTATTTTTATTTGTTTTAGTTAATATATCAATGTAATTGTTAAAGCGTGGCTACTTGTAGTTGTAGGCTCTGTCTCGTAATTGCGATGACGCCACCAGGAGGCCGCCACGATCGACCTGTGTGCCTGGAGCGCGAAATTTTAAATAGGCAGTGCGAAACTTGCCGCAGTTCTTGCGTAAAATATTCACATAACATAATTTAAAGTAAAATTAGTTGCACGATTGAAACATTTCAGCATATTTTGATGCATTACTGCTATAAATAAAGCTGCTTCTACGTAGTTTCAGCTTGCACACTTCATAAGCCCGTAGTTGCAATCGGTCTGCAAGATGAACTACAATGCATAAGGTTTCCGCTGAAATTCGCGAACACGTCATGAGATAGAGAAGCTTAACTTACTCAACAGCATTCAGAAATTGAAATGAAAACGTTTGGTGGGTGCAAAGGGAAACATCGATCTGCTGTGACCACCGTATTAGTTTCACTCCTGGCAATGAGAGAAGTTATCTCGATCTCTTGCTGCATTAAAAGTTGAAATTTAGAACACCAAACGATGTACTTGTCAAATGAACTTATATGTACGCCTGAAAACAAAGCAAGGACAAGAATACGTATGTTTATTACAAAAACCGCCGATATAAGTGAAGAAACGAAGTTGAAAAGCCAAAGAGCCTTGTAGATGAAAACGCAGTTTTGTTTCTAATAAAAACTACCATGCAAATAAGAAAACAAAGTCAGCTAGAAGAGTTTTTTTCAGATTCAGATACTTTATTTCTCTTAAATTGTGACGAGAAATTTAATGAAGCAATACTGACACTCTTAGCTGAGGCAAGGGCCATGCAAAGTGCAACAATTGCACAAATTGTTGAAGGTGCTGCAATAAAACTTTCGCAATAAGGACAAAAAGAGGAAGACGACAGGGCACAAGAAAGCAAGAAAAAACTGCGATAGTCTGTATATATGCGCATCGGGTAAGTAACATAATCAAAGTTACATAATAAATACAGAACCTTACGAAAGATCCGCACCATTGTTTTGTTCAAGCACAGTGGACTGCACCTACAAAAAATCACACAGCAAATTCAAGCAAAATTACAACTTTTGTTACTAATTGATGACATCAAGACTATAAAACTTGAAACTGCAATGAGATGAAGCGCTTTCGTCTGTCGTCATCTCACCGTCCCGTGTCCAGCGCTGTTTGTTCACATCTTAATCATGTACCAACCAGCCCAGGTAGGCGCATTCTGCACAATGGGTGCCGTCTACGAAAGCTCCAACCATCGCGGTGATCTTTCTGACACCTTGACTCCGACCAACAGCGTGTTTTACAGCGACAGCTGTTATGAGATCACAACAAGGGCCGATGCGGGCGCCGTAGTTGTCCGCCGCCGCCGCCGGTGTCCGTAACCACTATCGCAAGAAAAAGAAACGAAATAAAAATCGCCGGAGAGGACGCCTTGAGCGGCAACCGGAGAAGAGTACACGCCGGTTGCGGCCGCCGCTGCCGCAACCGCCGGACAAGGAGCGAGCATAAGAAGCTTGCTGAGCAAGCTCCTGAAAATGCTCTTGACAGAGTGGGGTTAGAACCAGGGACCCCTGCATTGTCAGCCCAGTGTTCTACCACTGAGCTACGCCCGTGCTCGAAACTTCTTTGCAAACATAACGTATGCAGGCTTCATGTCGGGTAAGGAATCGTATGAACATGAGTACTAGATCGTTCTAGAGGAATAAAATCGCGACCGGGCGTAAAAAAAAAAAAAGCGATTTGCGTAACGAGTGGATCGTTGAAAGCCTCCATTCCGTTACAGAACGGTTCACTTATGATTCTTCATCGTCGTCAGCCACCGCATCATGAATGCGGGCATAACTATGCCTTACAGCTGTGTAGCGGGTACCTCGCTTCACCACAGAAGAACACATAATGGCATAGTGGGTGCTTCCCTAATGCACAAAAAAGATAAATCATGGTTCAGTAGGTGCCATGCTAATGCACTCCAGAAACCCAGAAATCTTCTCTTCCAGCTATCGCTGTGACTGTGCTGGCGTTTTTTTTTCTGGCGTTTTTACCTGGCGTTTTTTTTCCTCTCTCTCTCTCTCTCTCCTGTTTCTTTTTTTTTTATTTCTTTTTTTTTCGGTGGTCACCTGTGAAACCGGAGATAATCGCCACGAACCACCTGAAAAACGTAGTCCGGTGCCCTCTGCTATCGGCGCAACTTATTTCTACGAAGGTTCCTTCAGAGCGACAAAACTGTTTACTGAAAAGTAGTTTTGCCGCCGGTATATGTCAGCAGCTATTTTCGTATACTTTTCTTCGGGAGAATCAGCAGCTGTAGAATCTGTAGCTAAGGTATGCACATATTTGTCAAGTATTCCTTGTCGACGGGCAGTGAATGTGCTGGTCTCGCGGTGAGAAAAGACGTGTTGCTAGCAAGCCAGATAGTTGAATTGAAATTTATTCCGCAACAAGAACACGTTACGAGGAGGGCAGGTCAAAGCTGTGAGAACGGCTTGAGTAGCCCTGACCCTCAGTACACAGGTTAGCACAGAAGACGTGCGGCTAAGTACAACCAAATAAAACAAGAGTATGTTTCACCATGTGCTTTAAAAAAACAAAACAAAATGAAAGATTATAATGAAGGCATAAAAAAAAGAAAATGATAGATTGCAATGCAGGCATAAAAAAATGTCGTGTTAAAAAGGTAGTCGCCAGATCACATCATTATACAAACACTAATCGCAGTTTTTTTGGTGATATGCTGGATATGTCAACGTGATGCTCCTTAGTTATGCGGTTTAGAAGTGTAGGCAGTAGAAAAATTTATTTCCGTATTTTCTTCTACATTTCGATATGTGCCACACTTCAGGTTGACGTACATTATAAGCAGGAAAATTTTCTCTAACCTTGCTATTCTTGCAATCGTATCATTATTTTTGAATAAACCGAACTTATACAGACGACTTAGTTAGTAGTCATGTATAATGGGTCAAATGCGATCAACTTCTCTAAACCAAACCTTTTAATTAGATGACTGGGTTATAGGGATACAAAGCAAGTCCAAAGAGCACTCGACACCAAGTCCGGGTCTGTCTTCTTCGCGCCCTGGCACAAGGAGGAGGAGTCGTGGTCTCACACGCGGCGTCACCCCGCACGTGGCCAGGGGTTGCCTCAAAGTTCCCGGAACCATTAGCGACCCAGAAGGCACCCCGATTTTCAAGAACGACGTCGCGCTCAGCGCCAAACACACTCTCCCACACACACGCTCGCGCGCACACACAAAGCCCCCCCCCCCCCCCCCCCACCCCCCCACGGTTCAATAGGGCAAATGCGCTTCGATACAGTGGGCGCTCTGAGCGCAGAACAGTGAACTCATTCGCGAGGAGGGGCAACTGGGGCAACTTAGAGCGGGGAGTGTCTGCCTGTTGTGTTATGAGCTTTTCGGGAGAGGTGCAGCTGGTGCCGTACGACGGCCGCCCAGTGGCTATTGAAAGAAAAAGTGAGAAATCTAGGAACTTCAAAAAAGTCAGTAGATTTTTCTTTTTATCTGGGAATTAGTAGAAAAAATCAGTAGATTTTTGTTTTTATCCGGGAATCAGTAGACAGCCAAGAAAATCAGTAGATCTACGGAAAAATCAGTAGGTCTGGCACCACTGTCTCCCTCGAACCCGGTCGCGCGCCCGCCGCTTCTCGGCGAGCGCGAGCCAGGTCCAAATCCCGCCAAAACTGGGCCAATCGGCCACCGTGTTTAACCTTCGAGGGCGGGGTGGCAGCAAAGTGACAGCGATTTACGACTAGCTGCCACCCGTCCGGTCGAGAGGAGAGAGACACGGGAATTCTCCAAGGGAAGATGGCGTCGAGCCACTGGCGCGGACGCCTGAATTCCCACATCGCATGGACGGACACTCCTAACAGCGAAGCTGTTTAGCAGATCGTTCCTTGTCCGGCGAACCAAACAACTATCATCATCATAAACGGGTATGTCCTACAGAAATTGGGTAAATCCAACTACTCGCGACTGGTCCACTAAAAATGAAGAAGGAAACAGCCCAACAAAAAGAATGAGAGAAAGAAAGTGGTAGAAAGAAACAGAAAGAGAGATAAAAAAAGCTTATCATAGACTTGAGAGAGAGAGAGAGAGAGAGAGAGAGAGAATAAGAATAAAAGAAAGGCGGGGAGGTTAACCAAGGCTGAGCCCGGTAAGCTACCCTGCACTGGGGAAGGGGGAAGGAAAGTTAGAGAGGAGGAGGGGAGAAAAGTCACCCTTTTATAGATAGATAGATAGATAGATAGATAGATAGATAGATAGATAGATAGATAGATAGATAGATAGATAGATAGATAGATAGATAGATAGATAGATAGATAGATAGATAGATAGATAGATAGATAGATAGATAGATAGATAGATACGATCAAGGTGCCTTTGCGTCTACAAGAAATGCTTCGCATTCCGTAGCGACAGATGACACTTTGTGTGAACGCAGAATAAAAGAAAACACCTCTTTTAACTTTCACCCCAGGAAAGAATGCTCGGCAACTGCCGACAGCACAAATACTCGACGTAGTACATTTCGACATGTATAGATCTACGGCTATCCCATCCCAAGAGCAACGGCAGGGAGACCAATCGCAGTGCAGAAAAACTGGCGCAACACGAAGGGGATGCGCAAGGGCGAGGAAGTAGCGCGATGATGGCACAGTTAAAGTATTTATTTATTTATTTGATTTGATTTGCATACGTAGATACACAAGGGCAGAGAGAAAAGAGGGAGAGAGCAAGCTGGCCACTGCCACACCTAGAGGGGCACGACGCCTGCCTACTCTTTCGGGAGGAGAGAAGAGACAGAGGAAAGGAAGTTAGGAGGAGAGAAAGAGGTGAGAAGATAGGAGAGTAAAGAAAAATTGACGAAGACTTGGACAAAAAAAGTCACAGTTTCGCCTCAAGGGTGAAGCATTGAATGCGATAGCAAGAAATTGGAATATCACAGGAGGAACGGCAGGCAGCTAGAAACTTGCTGCGCGCTGCTCAAGCACAAAAGACGCAGGAAAAGAAAACACACAAGGCGAGTGCGATCTAACAACTGTCACAGCTCGACACTTGCAGCGCGCTCCTCGGACACAAAGAAGGACGCACGAAAAGAACGCACAGGTATACATAAGACGAGTGCGAACTGTCACAGTTGTTACTTCATCTAGCCCCTACTTTGGCTCTTCTAGCTAGCAGATCACTCCTTTCGCAAACGCGGCCGCTGCAGCGAGCAAAGCGACCTTCGTGTGGTATATAGCTTCAACGCAAACTTTGCGGTGAAAGCACTAGACATACAAAACTCCGCCTCAAGGGATAATCGCGCGAGCACGGTCGACCACGCCGTGTATGTCAAAGTACGAGTCGAAGGCGCACATCCCAATTCCGGCGAAACACTAGACAGTTTTAGAATTGGGCATACAAGAAATTTGCCAGCTGCCAGGATGCATGCGCAGAACGCAAGCTACTCCCGGACTCTTGCGCTCGCATTGTTCCAAGACGCTGCAGCGCCTTCCTTTAGGCGGCAGACAAAACCGCAGAGCACGTGACATCAAGAGAAGAAAATAAAGACGGCGCTTGGCAGTGGTACGTGAAGCCACGACTCGCGTTCCCTGCCGGCGTCGATTCTGGTCACCAAGTTAACTATTCATTTGGCTCTAGTTGGTACATATTCCGGAGGCTAAAATTACAGAGCAAACGCACTTCTTTGTCCTTCTCACTTCTTCTTTACTTCTTTGTCCCTGCACCCATCTGAATATGATTTCCTGTCTTCGCGTATATATCTAATACAATATCATCTTTGTTACACGTTCTGGCTGTTGTTGTAAACTTACCGCATGCGCATCTGCGGTAAGTTTACCTTGGGCTTAAACATGCATTGGCGTGTGAAAGAATAAAGCACTTCTTAGTCAGCGCTTGTGTCGTACGTTCCTTTTCTTCGTGGGTGTCTTGTGCTTTTGCGCTGTAATTTTAGCCTCAGGATTCTGGTCGCGGTGTAACATACATACTTTAATTCTGGTTCAGCCGTCTCGTTTCTTCCCTCCTATGGCATAAGTCTACAGGAGCCAAAGCGTCCCCACTAGCTCGCGCCACCACGAGCCACGGGACCCTCTTCTTTTTCTGTGGCCGACTGGCCACGAGTGGCGTGGCGCTACAACCCCGAAATGGAAAACTATATCGTGGGTCGCCAGCGATACGATGCAAACGCAGCGCGGGCAACGATGCAGCATGGCCCGCTTCTCTCATAATTTTAATTTCGCCACGTGTGGCGTCCCGTGCGTTTCACCCAAGGTCGCGTGCGTTTGTATTCTACCGTTAGTATCCCGGCGAACGGATGAGGCATGGCGTAATTGCATAAGGCAGCCAGCTGCGGAGTGAGGGGGCGGAGGTTCAAGACCCCGGTCGAGCGCTTCGGAATTTTTTTCTTCTGAATAATTTTTATTTGCGCTTTTTATTCATGTATACATACTTATACATACCCGGGGCATGACGGCGACGGCAAAAATTTGCCGAGGGTGTCCATGTAACTGCTATCGCAATAAAAAAAAGGTTAAAACACGAAAACAAATGCCTATAAACGGGTGGCCAGATCCATTTGGTCCATAAAGGTCAGCAAAGCTCGATAGGCCTGGTCGCGTCGAGAAAAGCAACCTCTCGGAAAGAGGTAATCGTCAATGGTTAAGCACTTAAATCCAAGGAATTTATATTCCTGAATCAGCAAAGCCCGATGCGTAACAAGTGCGGGACAGTATAATATAAGATGGTCAAGGAAGGAAGGAAGGAAGGAAGGAAGGAAGGAAGGAAGGATGAAACAAGCGGAAAGACAGGGAGGTTAGCCAGTTCTTAGACCGGCTGGCTACCCTGTACTGAGGGAAGGGGTAAGGGGGATCAAAGATGATAGAAGAGAGATGTTACAAAAGAAAGGGGAAGCAAGTAAAGGAAAAAGATAGAAAAAAAGGAAAGGAGAATACGACACTGCTTAGAGCCTGTCCCTAAGACCACTTGTCTGCAACAAGCGCAATAATGCTGTCAAAGCCTTTTGTGCTGACGACGGACTCGGCCAAGGTCCCAAAACCCTTTCTTCCGAAAAAGGGCGATCATCAAGTTTATCTAGCGCATACGAAAGTTCTTGTCTTGGCGCACTGAAACGGGGACACTCACACAGAAGATGGGAGACCGTTTCTTCACAGCTGCAGTTATTGCATGCAGAGTTGTTGGCCATTCCAATCAGACAGGAGTAGGCCTTCGTGAAGGCCACGCCAAGCCACAGGCGACACAGAAGCGTATCCTCAGCTCGCGATATTCCTGACGGAAGACGGAGCTGGAGATTGGGATCCAAGCTGTGTAGACGAGCGTTGGTGAATTCCGCCGAGTTCCACTGGGCAAGTGTGAGTTCATGTGCCAGAGAACGAAGTCTTGTAGCTGCGTCGGTTCTGGAGAACGATATGTCTGCGGAGTGGTCACTGTCATCTGCAGATCGGGCGGAGCCACAAGCTGCACACAGTGGAGTGTTCACACGCCCTCGACGCTACAAGCGTTCGCACACCAATAGAGTTGAAGTAGTAGTACGTGGACGGAGGCCACAAAATCAATGAGGCGTGCCATTTACGCTAAAAACAGAATCGATTTAGATTGGGATAGCATTACGCTCTCCCTTTAACGAAGTAAGCACTTATTCATTCGTGTCGGCACGTAACGAATGTAAATAATGCCAACGTCTAAACAGCTACCCAGTCGAAAGACAGGGGTCTTGTTTGAAGCAATGTCTATGAGAGTCATAATTGACCCTCAGGGTAGTTATGCGTTTATTTTAAACATATTTCCCGAGTGCACATGGGAAACAACAGTATTCCATGCTATGCGACAGCGATTCCTTCTTCTTTTTTTTTATTTGGGACATAGACTTGCCCATAGCATGCCTTTTAATGCCAGCTCAAAAACATAGACGTCGGAATGTAGTTATTTATAGCCGCAAATATTTTCTGACTCAACGCGCTTGTTGGGTTACATTACATATTAATTTATTTGTTTGTTTGTTTTCTTTTTTTATTGTTACAGAGATGTGGTCAACGTAGTTCCTAATTGCAAGAAGTCTGGTCCCCGACTGTGTAACTTAATGAAGCATGCCAAGTGTGCAGCAGCAGGCCTTCGCCATCAAGTGTTACAGAGAGCGTAACACGTTGCAGACCGGAGAGCAGGAAACCCCGTGCCCTAGGAACGTCAGCTGCTGACGTCTTCTAACGCGAAGAATGTTCTCGTAGATGGTGTATTGTTGTCATCTGAGCAGTGTTGCGGAGTTGCCACTCCGGAATTGGAATGACTCCGGAATCATTCCACATTTTCGCGACCCCGGAATGGTATGGGGACAACGCTTGGAGGAATGGAATGAGAATGGAATCAAGCGCCTTTTGCACGGAATGGAATGGGAATGGAATTACGCCTTTTTCCGAAAATAGAGCACGTTTTCGTCTATGCGCTGTTTTTCAAACTTTAAAGATTAGTAAGTCAGAGCCCCGAATGTAACAGTAAAGCAGCATTTTTTAAATGGCTTGGCTAATTACCAGCACGGTACATTTATGAGCAACGCGCCTATTACAATTATGTCTTTATATAGACTGCGTTGCTCCGAAGTTTGTCTCTATTCTTTGCGTAACCCCGGTTCTATGCCGTTCGTATCCGTTGTACGGAACTACGGCGGCAGCATCCCCCCTCCCCCCCCCCCCCCTTACGCCTTGTTATTTTTGTTTTCCTTCGGCGGCGCCCCAGCCGCCTGCTGTCTCCCCACCCTTCACGTCTTTGTTTTTGCTTCTGTCGCCGTCGGCGACTCGGACTATATTCGAAAAAGCGTCTCTCTAAGTCGTATTAAGGCTGGCGCGATTCTTGTGTTCACTGCAAGCTTTCGTATACCAGCTTGCGCGCCGTCTCACCTCATATTCCTCCCTCCTCCCCCCGCCCCCATTCGTTTTAGCATTAAGACATTTGAGCTTAAAAATAATAAATTTTTGAACCTTTCGTTCAAACATGCTTACCATGCAAATACTATAGGTAGCGGGAGGGCTGCCCCTATGGGAATTAGTAGGGTGGTTGTACAGCACAAGATATATCACCAAGATACTATCCCCCGAGCTCGCTAACATGTTTTGCGTACTTTTGCAGTTCTTAATGCCTCTGATGACATCAGCTTGATGGGGCGTTCATTCTTAACTCGATAAAACTATCAAGATACCTTTCCTATGTTGAGGAATTACAGGAATGGAATTGAACAGCCCGGACATTCCTGGGGTGGGAATGGGTTAAGTTTTTTCATTCCGAGGAATTGAAAGGAATGGAAGTGAGGCAAGTTCTAATTCCCCGGAATGGAATTGGAATGGAATGGAGGTGCCCATTCCGCAACACTGCATGGATTTGAGTGTGTGGCGCAGAAGGAAAATAAAGTGGCGAAGCATTTTAACAACATCAAATGAGTTGACCGGCATATTCAGACCCAGCCAGTAATTGTAAACGGCTGTGCCGAAAAAATAGGATAATTTTAGGTTTAACGCATAATCTTGATATTTGCGCTGCTTTAACATAGTTTCCCACATTGTCATTTCTCCTACGGGTGTCGGTGACGCTTTAATTGGTTTTGGCCCGAGCATTTTCTTTTCTGGTTAGAATAACGGAGAGCTGAGTTGTTGGTAAGTATTCATTCTAAAAAGACAGGGCGTGCAAACATGGACACAAGAAAGAAGACTTCTTTCTTTTGTCCTTGTTTGCGCGGGCCGGTCTTCTTTTCTGCTTACCTTGTGCTTTAAATGTGTTTGAACTGTGTTTGTCATCATTGTTCTTTAATTTCTCTTTTGTTGTTTTGTGGTATAATGCTCTATTGTTCCGAACTTTTCCTTTGATACATTCTGCTTTTTACTTTTCTTTCAGGCTGTTTAGATTTTTTTTTGTCTTTTTCCTTCTTTTTTTTTTTCTCTAGTTGACGCGTGCGCCAGCACTGAGACCTCAGGTTTATTGTTAGACAGTAAGCGATTGATCACTTAGAGATCCTGGACATGTCGTTGCTTCACTGAGATCACCTGAATGACCATCGACAGCACTTTACGAATACTATCCTCCAAGCTGTCTCCTGCAGGCATCTTGATAGAGACCTTATATCTAATATAGCATACGAATTACAGCTTGATAGACTTTCCAAGTCTATCAAGTCTACCGAACGAACAAGAAAACTTGGGCGGTTTTTACGTTTTTTTCGAAGGGCCATCCCTCCCTCAACCATTTCGCGCGGAAATGTGACCTGAAGAGCGAAGTCGACGGAAAAATCCGAGTTCAAGCGCGCGCTGGGACAGCTGGCGCAGCCGTGTTTAGCTTTCGCAGGCACGCAACGTGGAACAAAACGGTCAAAAATACCGATCGAGAAAAAACGCAACGCGAAAACGCCCTATAAAATGTACGGAAAAACAGATTTTTTATTAAAGAGCACCGCCGAGAGAAGGAGTTGTCAGGCACCAGTATTTTACTTCTAAGAAAAAGAAAGGAAGCTTAAAAAGATAGAACGAAAATGTGGCACCCTTACTGGTGGAAAATTTTACCCGACCTCCCGGGAACAGATGGCGAGTGTAGGTGCCCCGTCTCCTCCTCTCCCGCGCTGTGTACTGCATTGTGCGCATTTACCTGTGCAGGGCTTCGTCGACAGCTGCCATCACTTCTTGCCACTTGTTCCGACGAGCTTCCAGAGAATACGCCGCTTCTTTCTTCTTCGCGGACGTGCGTGAGGCTGAGCTCCGATGATCCTCCGGTTCGTCAGCGTTATTGCGAACACATACGCGTTACGCGGCTGCTTTGTTTATGCGCCGACTGCTCTGTCAAACGCGGTGCCTCATTCGCAGTCGAGTGTGCGTTGTCTGCGTTGTTCGAGTGCCGGGACCGGAGCCCTTGATGGGGCAACAAAGAAAGCGGGGGGGCGGGGGGGAGCCAAGGATTGGAATAGAGTGGCTTGGGAGAGAAGGTTAAGGCACGCACGAGAGAGGGAGAGAGCGAGAGCTGTAGAAGAGAAGGAGAGAACGCGGTCGGGTGCGTTTTGCAAGGCTGTCCCCCGTTCCATCTATGAGTTCACGACGGAGCGGACGGGTTGTGTGGGGCGACACAACTCTTGGTTGTCGGCGGCACTTGTATCGCCTTTGGGCCCCGAGCACCTTCTTTTTCTCGCGGACGTCTGTCAACACTGACTTGTGAAGAAACCTGGCCCGCACGCAACAGCAACGGCGCGCGCTCCGACTTCCTTCCTCCATAAGTGTTACATAGTTGTTTGTTCATTTAACATGCAACTGTGAATACCTTAGTACACGATTGTCTGTCACTAGACAAAGTACTCGTATCAACACGTATATATGGAATGAGAAAAAGGGGAACCCAGGTGCTGGATATCTACATATGATTATTTATTTGTCAAACAGGATTGCGCATATTTCTCGTTGGGACTGTTACATCTTTATTGCTTCTATCATCAGTTCTATCAGCTCTCTCTATGGGTGTCAGAACTACGTGCAAGAACAACTATAAAATACAATGCATATACTGTGTAAAATAAGCGAATGCGTCGGTTTAAAGGAAGCTTTCTACGCCGAGGCCCTGGCTGTGATTGAATCACCAACGCTTGTTTAGGATGCAGTTAATAAGAATTTCCCCCGAAAAGCCAACCACAGGTGTTTCTTTCTACATTGCTAACTGCAGTATTTACTTGCTCAGGAATATCTGGTGTGCTAGAGAGAGAGAAGAGAGAGAGAAAGGAAAGGGAAACGCCACGAAGCCCTATAAAGCGCTTTGTGGTGTTTCCTCTATCGATCCGTGTCAAAAAGTTTTTGCTCGCAGTGATCATATACACATTCAATATTTATAGACTTTTAAGACCTTCATAAGTCGCAGATTCGCTTGAGTAAATGCATGGCTACACGAACTCACGAACTGTCGGAGTAAATTCCCAACCTTCTCCCCACTCCCTCTTGATTCCAGAGCAGAGCTCTCTCAGCTGCGTAGCCGCTGTCAGTTGCAGGGTGTCGAAGGTTGTCCTATCGTGGTTGCTGCTATCTCTCAAGAATGGAGACGACTCCTTTTCTTACAGCAAAGCAACACGATATTTATATACAGGGTATATATACAAGGTTAAGTGGCAGCTACGTACATTGGAACTTTCGCAACATCATTCGGCAGAGCCGACAAGTGCATAGCACCGCTCCTGCGACAAGAACCCTCGTGAGGAGCCGGGAGTCAGGTTTTAACACCATCATCGCTCCTCCCAGTTTTCCCCACGGCAAATCAAAATCACTCGGCCCGCTTATTGGACCAACTGTAAATTGGTCTGCCGGAGGCCTCCACCCTCTCTCTCTGAAGCCTTTTGAGCCACCTGCCTGAGAGAGAGACGTGGAAGACGTCCGGCAAACGACATTCTCAGAAGTGCACTAAAGAAACATACACGATGGTGGCGTCGTTCAACTACCCTGACCGTGTTCATACACTGTGCGGCCGGTTAACTAGCGGAGCCATGCCATCCCTCCTCGGAAACCTCTCGCATCCGTTGACAGGCTTTTAACAGACACTTTGCAAGATTTATTGGTGCCACGTGCACCGTTCTCGGCGACATCTCGTCTCCGTCGACAGGCGTTCACGGATCCTATGCGAGATTTATTGGTGTCACGGTCTTGGCTTCCTTCGCACCGCTTCCCGGACCCCCGCGGGCTTCGGGCCGCTGCGTTGGTCGTTAAACCGATGGTCAATAGGGCGCGTCTTCTTCTTCGAACGGTTATGGGCAGCTGGGAAGTGTTCTTTTGTCCCCGCGCTTCCTACATTCGAATCGAGCGTCGCTGCGCTTCGACCCTCGACTTATTTGACGAAATTACCTTTTGCTGCAAATTATTTTATACATCATCTGATGTTCTCATCGTATGGTAATTTAACGATGTTCTGTTTACGAATATGCCTGCCACATGACATTTGGCAAAATTTTACGTAATGCTGGAACATGTTGTACCTTGAAGTTACTTTCTCAAAAGTGTCTTAGCGCAACAATTTACGAACGAAAAACAATTATACAAATTACGGCCGGCACCATCTGAGGATGAGATTTCGGTTTCAGTTTGATGAACATAACAAGGTTACAAATGGGATTATACAAACATGCAGAGGGAGGTGCTATAGCGAACATACCACAAAGAGGACCTCCCGGTAGAATTGAGCAGACCATGTAAATACGCAAACACAAAAGACACCTACGATAGCGAGTATTTGTTGATTTGAGAGTTGGTTCATCATGTGTCTAACTTGACGGAGTGCGAAATAAGCGAGGACGGGAATAGAGAACGAACACAAACATTAATCAGCGCTCGTGCTGTTGTGTTCGTTCAATATTGCGATTTGTTCGTTCTCCAAGTTGTACACAGAAGACGCAGCAGTACGCGAGTCGCTGACTAACGAGGTGTGAGTGATAAGGTACTAAAATATTTTAAAGGGCCAGTAAACAACCTCGTGGTCCAAAATTTGTGATGAAGGAATAACTTTTCACCAGTGGCATAGCCCGGGGTGGGGAGTTGGGCGGTTCTACCCCCCCCCCCCTTTCCGAAATTTTTAAGTTTTGCATGTTTATATATACATGCACTCATGCAAACACGCACGAGCATACATAAACATTAATTGAACCCCCCCCCCAAAAAAAAAAAATAAAAAGAAAGAAATTCTGACCCCGCCGCTGATGCGCACTTACGGATGTGAACATGCTGCCGCACTAACTTTGCGAATAAGTGGTGTAAGAATGAAGTCATAGGGGATAAAGCAGCCATATCGGCTGGCTTCGGTTTCTCGCTCGGCATCATTTTACGCCGCGCAGATGGGTAGGCGTAGCCCGTCGTCGTGACTACGCCCACATCGGCAACGTAACACGACATTAGTGATTACGTCATTGGTGCGCAGGCAACAAGCGAGGAAGACTTCCTCCTAGTGTCGCTTGTGTCCGTTGCTCACAGGTGGCGTGGTGAGGCGCGGTGCGGTGCACTGACGAGGGAAACAAATACGCGACAACAGCGCTGCCAAAATGCAACACCGAAGGGCCAAGGCGTAGTTTAGTAGTGGAGAGGACCAATTGACGAGCACGGTGCTAGGTAACATTGCCCATGGGCAACATTACGTCACTCAGCGGGAGACGAGGTCTGGTCGCCAGCTGGAGAGAGGCGCGGGAATTGTTTTTAGAAATGGAGCGTCTGCGGTGCGTACAACGCTGTGATATTCGAAAAATATGGTCGCAGCGGCCTCCTGTACGAATCATCGAGCTTATTTGGGAGGCGTGAAAGGAATTCGAAGCCTCTTTGCTGGCTCTTTAAAACCGATGTATATCTGTGGGTGGCCTCGTGGTTTGGCTGCCACGAGCCCCTGGGCCCCAGCGGCATTTCCGGTCCTCTCCCCTTCAGCCAAATGTTTGCAAATGCGTCAGGTTCGCTCAACATAATTCTAAGGCACTCCGTATTACATTCCAAGAAAAGCAGGTAATATGTTGTTTTGCTAATTCATTCTAATTAGCACATAATTAAATATTTGGTTGCTCTAAAGTCAGTCATGCTCCATTTTTACACAAAAAGAATCAAATGGTAGGCTCGAAATGCATGTGCAATTTGTTTTTGGTTGTATTCCTTTTGAGCGAAGAAAAATATAACTTTTTATGTTGGTCTTTGAACGCGCCACGTCGACCGAGCCGTCGAAAATCGTAGTGACATCCCCAAAGTGGTCGGCTGCAATCATACACAGCACATTGAGGTTAAGGAAAGACAAAGTGATTATGAAGAAGGTTCATTTCATCCTATGCGCAAAATATCTTGCTCTTTCTTGGCCGTTATAGTTTAAAGAACTTGCAAAAACAAGTTGCTTCCCCATATATAGACGTTTCGCCTTAAGGCGCTCTTGATAATGCTGTCCTGCAGGTCAAGGTAAGAAAAAATATTTAACAGACGCCAATTCTATTTAAAACATTAACGGTGAAATTATGACACCAAGTGCAAAAATTAAAGACGGTTTCATCAGGGGCGGATCCATGCTTTTCCTGAGGAGGAGGAGGGGGGGTATCTGCTTCTATGAATGATGAAGATCATAGTAGCTTTTCTTACTTACCGAAGTTCTTGCAGAAGTAACTGCTATCTTGCAAGTTTCTGTTTTGTCTACATAAAAAGAAAACAACGCGTAAATAAGTATGTAAATGAAGAAGTACGAAAATATATACCAACGAAATATGAAAGCAAGAAACATAGAACAAAAGAACTACATCAGACTAAGGCTTGCAAAGAATTGCATGCAGCAGATAACATGAAAACCACGAGAGACAAGTTGTGGACGGATATTTTAACGATATCTTTGTGAAGCAATAACATTCCTTCAATTTTTGCACGCATTTGACGGCCGGGAACAGAGAAAGCTCAATGCTGCTGCCTTTTATGCCAATATGTTGCGTAGGAGGAGCTTCTCACCAGTCGTGTACTGGGAATAATTAAACCGATATAGCCGCAGGAATACATCAAAATATAGGCTTGCGCAGTGATACCATTCGAATGTCAAGAAGTGAGAAGAATATACAGGGTGTTTCAAGAAATGTGTCCAGTATTTTTTTAAAAATCACAGAAAGGAGGTATCTGCGTGCTACTTCCGGCGTTACCTTTACTGCGGGAGAGGGCATTTTGAGATGCGTATAAACATTAATTACGGCAGTAATTATAGAAATTAAGAAAATTAGCTTTTTAACCAGTGGAACTAAATGGTCGAGTCAAATGGGCGAATGGAAGCCCTTCCGGAGAATAGCCCATAGCCGCTTTGAAATTTCTGAAAGGCGGCCACTGGCAATCACCGCGGAGCGATGAAATCTGGCTCATTTTGCTGGCGATACCGAAACCTATGCACTAGGGGTGTGCGAATAGTGAAATTTCACCTCGAATCGAATTCGAATCGAATAGTGCCGAATAGTGGGCAAAAATATCGAATATCGAATCGAATATCGAATAGTATATTTACAGGAAATGTGTACCGCCAGTTACGGCAAGACAAAGGAAAAATCAGGGACGCTACGGCGTGCCGACAGATTCATTACGCACTTGTTCGAGTGTTGTTTTTGTTGCAGTTTTTATGGGCGCGCGAGCATGTTGATAGAAGAGCCGCCATTTCAGTCAGCAGCGCCACTCCAAACCTCCTAACGACTAACAAAGGGGGGTACGGTAGCTAGTTTTTCCCCGTGGTCGCGCAATACGGCTCATCTGACAACGGTAATGTTGTTAAAAAATCCGTAAACAGGGGGTGGGTGCTCGAGCCGACGTTTCGACAAGTGGACTTGTCTTCTTCAAGGCTGGAACTGATTTAACACGGTAATGTGTTTGATCGCCATAGGTGATCCGGGCCCGAAAATCTTCGGGCGCCCGTTCACAGCAGCGTTTTAACTGCGTGCCGAAACGATGGAACTTTCTGAACGACTGCTTCAGTGTGGCTGTGGCGACTGCCCAGCGTGAACAAATTTTTACATTCAAAGCCAATGACCGAGGGTTTCGCAGGCCAAGGTCAGGACGTTTTACGGTGCTTGCGGCATACCCGACCGAAATACGCAAGAAGTCCGTGCCCTCGTTTCGGGAATGAAGTTGTGAAGGGCTTGACAGTTTTCTCATGTGTTTTTATACGTGCGGAATCGACATAATCTCATTTAAGATCAGCATACGCTCGCTTTTGAACCAGGATGTCAGTGACAGTTTTCACGAAAGGCATACTGTAACGACGTTAGCGTTAGTTTTTTCCACCCCACCCTAAGAAAGTTGCACCATTAGCCTTTGTCGCGTTTTAGATATTCGTCCTGTCGAATTATTCGAAACTTCGAATACTAGCTATTCGAAAGTCGAATCGAATTATTCGATTAGGAACTATTCGATTCGAATTCGAAATTCGTATATTCGCACACCCCTACTATGCACCAAAAAGCGCGTCTGCCATTCACTGCGGAAACGCCCTCCGTGACGACACTGTTTCCCTCGCACGAGGAGGGGGGAGGAGGATAAGCTAGCGCCGTTATCATCCGTTCGTTTCGTGGCAACGCTTATCCTCCTCCCCCCCTCCCCCCCCTCCTCCCCGTGCGAGGGAAACAGTGTCGTCACTGAGGGCGTTTCCGCAGTGAATGGCAGACGCGCTTTTTGGTGCATAGGTTTCGGTATCGCCAGCAAAATGAGCCAGATTTCATCACTCCGCGGTGATTACCAGTGGCCGCCTTTCAGAAATTTCAAAGCGGCTATAGGCTATTCTCAGGAAGGACTTCCATTCGCCCATTTGACTCGACCACTTATTTCCATTGGTTAAAAGGTTAATTTTCTTAATTTCTATAATTACTGCCGTAATTAATGTTTATACGCATCTAAAAATGCCCTCTCCCACAGTAAAGGTAACGCCGCAAGTAGCACGCAGACACCTCCTTTCTGTGATTTTTAAAAAATACTGGACACATTTCTTGAAACACCCTGCATATTGAAAAGGGCAAGAAAGGGCCACTTGCAACTGGCAAAGTATACATTTATACACATTTCCTCGCAACAAGACACTTAAATTGGAAAGCTTCAGGCAAAACACCGCACATAGTGCACATTCTGCAGATTGTGCACATAGTGCGTAAAACAAGGCAAAAAATCATATTGAGCGAGCACATGAGGTTACCTTCACACATAGTGAACCCAGGCAAAGAGAAAACTGTTAGTACGCTGGCAATTATACGGACACTTTAGGCGCTATTTTACAGTCACCATCGCCGCGAGGTTCCGTAAAATACAAGGGCGATAACGTCGGTCCGTGCGTCGTATCGTCCTATGTGCGAGTGCAGCTCAAGCCGACGATGGCAGCTCAAGCGAAGAGGAAACGCGCTGGCCGTCATCATTCGCACGAAATTCCCGTGGAGGGGACCGGAGCGAAGGAAGGGGGAGGTGGGGTGTTGCCTTGCTCCGGCTTGAACGTCCGGAAGTGGTCGTGCGAGCCCTGTGTTGACAAGGATCAGCAGATGGCTCATACCTTTGTACGTGCCGTCTCCTCACCATTCACTTCACGTTCAAGCGATAGACAGCACGCATGCAGGTCGTGGCACTCGCTGCAGCGGCTGCGTTTCCTTGCGCCAGCGTTCTGTAGAGTAACGCCAGGTCGGATACCAAAGGAGGTTGGCTGCTAGCCTTACTTAGTATGGCATTCGAATTTGTCGCCTTCGTATTCATTGTTTCGCCCTTGTGGCGAAATTCTGACATTTAGTATAGAAAATCACAACTCCGCTTCTTAGTTGCTTGCTACGGTCAGGACAGCGTCAGCACACTCGTCATTCTGCTTAAAGATTTACAAATTGGGTGCAGTACCTTCCAAGGCGCGTCGCGTCTGCTGAAATTCAAACGACTTTCAGTATGTATAAATAACTGCGAAGACCAAACATAAGCTCCCAACCTCGTAGTCGAGCGTTCAACGTCTCATGGCGAGGCTGGTAGCGGTCGCGAGTATCGCTACTGGTCGGACATTGTATATCCCAGGCTGACCGCGATAAGCGAAGAGCTGAGGTCGAGGGTGATAACTATGCACTAAAAATGAGCACAGGCGGAGCTGGAGGAAACGGTTCAGTGCAGTAGAGGCACTGCCTATCTTTGGATGTGGAGAGGCGGCAGAAGCTGACATTTGGCACAAACGCCGAGCAAGTTCCATTGTCCGATTTGGCTGAGCAAATAATGTAGTCTGCACAAGCGTACGTGTGTAACGCTGCAATGTACCCATCACGCTTGCGCGAAACAAGCTAATGCTTTCAGACGGGAGCAAGACTCACATGCTATGACATCGTCGGAACGGCAGCGATTCCACGAGCTTCGGTATAGTGATAGCAGCACTCCACAAAGATGGTCAATCGTGTAGACATCTGTTCCGGAGCAGGCGCTCTGTACTGAATTCCAGCCCACTAGCAACTTTTTATACCATCAAATTTGGCTGGTAACTGCCCTTACAAAGAAGTCTGTCGTTCACGAAAACGTCCATTCCGGGCTTGTTATTAATTCTTGAGCTCCCGAAATTACAATCTTCGCGATAAAACGAAAATGATAAAAGGAAGTCACGACCTTCATTCGATAAACTACAAGCGTACCGTTTTCGTACTCTGCTATTTCTGCATCGTTATCCAAGGTTTGTGAGATCAATGAACATGGCGTTGTCTTTGCTGCAACCTTACACTATTCTGCCCACACTAAGCGCGTTGCTATGCGGGGTCTTTGCTCCCTCGGCTCTGCTTGCAGCCTATCGAGATAATTCAATTCTCCAATACGTCTATCTGTCTGTCTTCCCACACTTTGATATATGCATCTGTGATCGGCAATGGTATTTCCGAATGCGGCCGTAACACCCCTGAGAAGCATCAGAAAAAGCTAGAGACCATTCCATTCGGTGAAGACCAGCGGAGCTGACGGGCGCTAGATCTCCTTTGAGGATTGTGTAAGGGATGCGTAGAGTTTAACTGCAGCCTTCCATAGACCGCTCAGTGCGGGCGGCATCGCCAGTAAATCTTCTTTTTAGCGTTCCTCAGCATATTGAGTGGCCCCATGAGGAGGGCATGGGGAAACGCATGTTCGCATGAAATTTTCGTAGAAAATCACATTTTAGTGGTCCGCACAGCGTCAGCGCACTTCAAATCGCGCGCCTGCAACGGGCCTCCTGATGTAGCGCGTTTGCTTTCCCCAACGTTGCCCGCCTTTACTGCCCGGCAGCCGACGCCGTTGTTTCTGCTCTGAAGGGCACATTACCAAAATGGTTGGTGTGGCAATTATTGCTCAAGAGTGAAGCCGAGGAAAGGAAAAGGCGCATTTGGCTGGCAAGGCGTTGCGAGAGCTTCTACTCCGGAATTTTAAATGCGGAGCATTTCTTAGTCGCACCTGCGGTGTCGGCCGCCGTCCACACCCCCCACTGCGCATGCTCGGCTCGTCTCGTGCCGACAGTAAGCCTCTCCTCTCCCTCCCTCGCATGCTCGGCTCGTCTCGTGCCGGCAGCGGGCCTCTCATCTCCCTCCCTCCCTCCTTTCCGTCCCTCCCTCCTCTCGATCGAACGCGGGCGGTGTGTATATAAGCGGCAGAGCGCGCGTTCGGAATTCAGTCAAGCGCGTCTTTACTTGGTTTTCGCTTGACTTGACGCTTTGCTTGACTCGAATAGATGCGATGGAAGCAACAGTACCTTCACTCAGCGTCCCACCCCTCGTTGAAGGCAACGTTACCCCACCCTCACCGTTGTCGGCGTCAACAGCAGCAAGCAACGCAGAAGACAAGGCTGCGAAGAGACGAGCATACGACGCTGAACGCAAGCGTTTGAAGCGAGCTGCGGACCCGGAACTGCGTGCGCGGGAAGCAGCTGCGAAACGGCAACGACGGGCTGTGGATCCTGAACGTCGTGCTCGAGAAGCAGCAACCGTTCGTGAACGTCGAGCAGCGGATCAATCACACGGGGTTAACCCACTACGGGGGATCACTGAGTGCGCCTTCTTTCCGGCAGTAAATGTGGCGCAAACTTCATTCGCACCTTAGTTCTAGCCACTGTACCTTAGTGGTGAAAGTAAGCGCTTAAACTGCAAGGTTTTCCCATAAAACCAAGCGTGAAGGCTATTTTCCACAAGAAACGCTAAACCTTTTTCGAAACTATTATGGGAACGAGCATTGGCGCTCGTTCTAAAACCACATCAAAATGTTTTCCATACTATCTTCGCCACTAAAGGGACACTAAAGCAAATAATTTATGTCCGAGTGAAAGGTGAACGTTTGAGAACGCCTAAAACGTCAGTATTATGAACAGCGCTGCGCGTGCTAGAGTGTACTAGAACTATAGTGAACTAGAACATACAGTAACTAGAACCTTGCAGTGCTCTACTAATAGAGAAATTAAGGTAAAAGTAGGACGCGATATGCGCCACCAGTGGGACATCTTGGAATGAGCCCGATGACGTCAAGAGTTTCGAGTACAGTTAATCACACAAACTACTTTTAATCATAAAAAAAAGGTTCATCCCTCCGTCATAGGAATCGGAAAAACACGAAAGTAAAGCGTGCCCTTACAGAAGTAACTGAATGTTTACTGTACATTGGTATAAGAGAGTTTGTACAATGTATATTGATGTCTGGCAGCTATAGCACCCGTTTAACGTGGATGCACCCACTTTGATGATTGGTGGTACATCACGATCCCGACGACTACCGTTCATGTTAAATGATTAAACAAAACCTTGTGGTAGCTGTAGTAGTTAACGGTGAAAGCGTAATCAGACAACGAGGTGTGATAGCCAGAAGAGCGTCGCAGATTGGACGCAGAACTTGGTCGCCATCCCGCGGCATGTTAAAATGTGATTGAACAATACGGCCGGACTAGAGGGAAACGCAATGCGCGTCGTGCAGCCCCGGTAGCCCGGCCACGATTTTTCTCGGGGCGAGCGCGTGAGCGGGGAACGCGGTGTTACAGCCAGGTGAGACTGGCGCGCGTCGCATATTTTAGGGGCGAAGCTCCTTAAAGCGTCACCCGTTCGTCCCTCGTAGTCGTAGTGCGTAACCAGTCGTAACGCTAGTACCAGATCTTGACCTCCAAGGTGGTGCCGGTGGGAGATTTTTCCTGTGCGTTGTTGAACAATAAAAAATTCGCAGCGTGCGCGTTAACTAAGAGCCGAATTCTTCTGTCTCTCATTCCCCATTAGCAGCCATTGGCATGTTCCAGTAGGAAACGTTAGTAGAAGTAGAAGTGTAAGTGTTAGCTAAAAGCCGACTTCTTCTGTCTCTCATTCTCATTAGCAGCCATTGTTTACCTCCAAGGTAGTGCCTGGTGAGATTTCTCCTGTGCGTGAATAAACAATAAAAATTTTGTTCAAAACGCCGTTGATTGATGAAATAAACCAACGAAAGACGCCAGATGTTTTCTAAAAGCAAAACGAAAAGACGCCAGATGTTTCTAAAGCAAAACGAAAAGACGCCAGCTGCTTAACGAAAGACGCCAGATGTTTTCTAAAGCAATGGTTTTCTAAACAATGAAAATTCACAGCGTACATGTAAAATTAAAGTGAGCTGCAAGTCGTCATAACTCTCATCGAACCTTTAGTATAAACGCGCCCGATCTCACGTCGGTGATGATGTACTGGGCAGAATTCACGGAAGATTCACGGTTTACCGATGAACCTCCGCAGCTTCGCCCACTCATCATCATTCACTCCGTGGATATGCTGTGATTTTTTTGGTTTGGATTAGCGTGATGCTATGAGCAAGGTCGACGCCTTTACGACGCTTGGGCTAAGATCGCCACCTCGCGGTGTGTTAAGGCATTGACAAAATTGAACTTCTATTGAAAACGCGCCAATGGGACGGACATGTAACGCGTTGCAGGTGCTAATCGCGGAAGCCACAGTAATGACGAATTACTTTACTTTACCGCTCCCAGAGGGCAACGCCACCCCGCCGACCGGGAGAGTGGTAGATATAAAAGGCGTGTTTGTAAAGCCTCTTGAGTGTGTGACCGTGGCGCAGTGGGTAGCGTGCCCGGCATCTGTTGTTGCGGACCGAGCAGTCGTGGGTTCGATGCCCGTTGACGGAACTTTTCTTCTTTGCCATCTGATCGTCTAAATTTTTTCGACGTCACTTCCGTGACGGAAATACGTCACTGAAGTCTTGGTGGACCCCGGCATAAAACACTTTCGTGTTAAAATAAATATTGGAAAAAATAAAGACATTCTGCCGTAAAGGGCAGAGAACTGGGCTGAAAATTTACGTTTTTTTTACTCACTAAGAAAGATTTAATCGAAGTAGAGGCATTAGGCCAACATTTAAAAAAATGCAAAAGTTTTTTTTTTTATTTGTCGAGCCTGGTGGCACACCACCACCCCGTTAAAAAGCGGGCGCTCATAACATCCATCCATTTGAAAGAACGTGAGCTTGGGCCATGTTGGTAATCCATCTTAACACCTATAGGACATGTGCGTGAGCGCGCCGTCAATCGAGCTTACAAGAAAGGAATTTGATTTTTTTAAAAGTGATAGGAAGGGTGACCTGAGGAGGATGGTTGCGTCCACGTGGCCTGGTAATCTTGTAAATATTTTTGTACTCTCATGTTATCGTTGGCTACACGTCTTTCACATGCGTCATGATATTAAAATAAATAAATAATAATAATAATCTCGTACTTATGCACCTGCGTGCGTTGCGTGCCTTTTCCTATATTTTTCATGTGACTGCTTCGTAAATAAATCATTTGTTGCAAGTTAGCGCTGCTTCCACGTTGTATCTTTGTGTTCCTGTCCCTTCGGTGCGCTATTAGCCCCGAGAACGAACACTGGCGGCGCGGCGGTCGCGGCGATGTGACGTCACGGCAAGGACTTGCTTGCTCCGCAGCCGAGGATCGCCTTTTTCTGCGCCCGCCGCGTACCCGCTCTTTCGCGATACGGTGGTGATTACTGTTCATTCTTGCGATGCAAATCACCCAAGGGAGAAGGTAGAAGTTTAAACTACTAGCGAAAGTTTAGTAAGCTGTAGAAAGTTTGGATAATATAGCTTATAATGAGCTAATTCCCGCCCGAACGGAAGCTTCACCGTGAAAATGATAATGCACGAGAGCAAGACATTCGTTGTTTTCACCGCGTACTCCAAGACATCGGTGCTAATAAAATTTACGCTAATGGTTCTAACTTCATTACAACGTGGAGTAGACTCCACGGTTAGAACACGCGTCCCGAAGATTACACATTAAATTAAAACATTTTCCATTCACTAAGTACATTGCGGCTTATCGTACAAGTTATGTATGCCTTTGCAGATTATCTATGTGATTTGACAGAATTGCGCTTGCTGCTACAGAAGACTTTAGATGAATGTGTCTGTCGTGAAGAATCACTTAATACACCCGGGAAATTAAACATAATAATACTGCCACGCGCACAATGGTTTCGGAAATTCTGAGGTGTTAGTATACTTGGATTATGTAAACATTTCTTCTCAACACCCGTCTGGGATTATGTGGCCGTATACCCTGATTTGCATGAACTGCTGGTCCGATCAACCGCCGGGTCGCGAGCGGTAATGTTAAGTTCTCGTGGGAGCACTGTCGATAACAATTGTCTGCAAAACAAACGTCTGAAAGTCGAAATGAGCGTTCAGAACTGTTTCGATGGCACTCTCAGTGACGCGGCCCAAGTATTAATTGAACGTCCTTTGCCTTAATGAGTCAATTAATGGTATCGCACGTCATGTCCACATAAAGGTTCATGATGCTCAAGGATATATCAAATGCAAAAAGAAATAATTTATGAGCTGGCTATCTAAACTAGTACTTATACAAGTGTAATGGCGCCGTTGCTACGATGCTGCAGAAGACACAATCTGACAGCAATAAGGAGCTTCCGCACTTAACCTCAACTTTTTTATGTTCTGAAATGAAGCCCCGAAATTATTGCGCGAAAAACGTGAAACTAAGCAACATGATGAGTGAGCGAGCACACAACAAAAACAAACACAACTGCTGCAGTATTCTCGGGCGAGCCCTTTCGAGATATTTTGCGAAGCTCAATACTGCATGCGCTCTCGTAATCGTGCGCGGGGCTCGGCACACCGGCGAGAACGCTGTCCGCTGATCGCGGATGCGTACGATGCAAATAACACTTGTGGAGGCGAAGCCATCATATTTTTTAAAGGAATCGCCGTGAACAACGCAACCTAATAATGTGAATAAGGTGTCTTGCGTGTCAAGACCACGACATGATTGTGAGACACGCTGCAGATTAATTTTGACCGCCTCAAATTCTTTAACGTGCTCCTGTATCTAAGCAGAGGAATGTTGCTTTTCACACCCGTGGGAATGCGGCTGCTGTTGTCGGGAATCAGACCCATCCCCGAAGTTAGCAGCGCGACACAACAACAAACCTGATCACCCCTTTCAAAGTGTGCACGACGGCGCGCGGGCACCGTTGGGTACCGTGAAGAGAAAATGCATAGAACTTCTTCCCGTTTTACTAGGAACATTATCGATGCTGTTTTCGTCATTCATCTGAAGCTTGAGACAGGCAAAAAGCGAACGCAAACAGCGGAACAGAGCACGAAGCAAGCGCGTGATATGCCGACGCGTCACGGCGGGCGTCGAAGAGTCCTTGCCGTGACGTCATTCACGCCTCCCGCCAGGCGGCGCCACCCCAACTTCTCGGGGCTATATCCATCCATCGTTCGGTTGCGATTTTCGCAAGCTATCGGCGCGGGATCGGGGTAAACCAGACTACAGTAAACTAGAACAGCAGTTCACTTTAGCCAGGCACAAAGCAGGCTAATTCGATTCTCCGGTCCCAGCACTTACGCTTCGATCCAATCTCGTGCGGAGACCGCTTATGTATCCTTTCTATCGACAGAACGAGGCCTTCGCCCGTTCTGTGTCCGTTCAGTGGCTATTCTCACGTCTTGACCGTCAGACGAGTCTCGACCAATCCCGTGCGCCTCCCTCTCGTGACGTATCGTTCCATGCCCGCCTCCGTTCTGTGACAGAACGCTTACAAAATAGCCCCTCAATCCCCTGCAACCGCCAAGGTTATCATCGACACCGTGGCAAAACGCATTCAGCCAAGGCCATCCGTACCCTACTCGAGGTATACGTGTTCCAGGAAAACGGAGAGTCTGTGTCGTGTTCTTCTGGGTATGAAGACGCCGACAGTACTCAAGCATGCTTTATTCGCATGCCAGCAACATACCGATAACCAAGGGGGGGATCGGAGACCTTTGTTCATTCCGCGTTCGTTCTGGCGGTGTTACGTCACAAAAGTGGGCGGTCCGCAGCTCTCTTCCGCCGAGAGGAAGAGGACAGCCAATCGTCAAGCGGTGAGCGGCGAGCTTTCCGGAAGTATACGCGCATCGTTTGTCCTCGGCAAAGGGACCGAATATTTCAAAACGAAGTGTTTCTCGCCTTCTAATAAATACAGTTGGCATACGAAAAGATATTGTTTTTATTTTCAAGCTCAAGCAGTTTCTGAAACAGCAATAGCTTTGAGTGCTGATATTTACTGGTGTTAGTTTTTCTAACGTGCTTGCTATGTTAAGTCGCGCACGCGAAAAAAAAAAAAAAGAAAAGTTGCGGTTGGCGCAGTTTTTCAAAATGTCGTCCCACCGGAATGCCTGGCTTGGCTCCCGGGTGTCGGGTCGTCAAAGGGAGTTTCTACTGGCTTTTATAAAAGAGCACCCACAGATAGCTACGCCGTCGCGCCCGCTGGGGTCGTCGTTCACGAGTGAGGACCGGGACGACACCTGGCAAGAGCTGGTAGCTCTTTTGAACTAAGAAGTCCCTGCGCGTAAGACCACAGCCCAGTGGCAGGCCCGTTCATTTCGTTCGCACTGTTCAATTCGAGAACTGAAAGCGACGCCGCACTCGCTAATGGCTTCAAACGCATCTCGCACCTCCAACCGCAAAAGAAGCACACGGTGCAAGCGCCATTTTCTGAAAATCAGCTGTTGCGACAGCCGCAACCGCGGCATCATGCCGTGCGAAACCGTTTCTTCGCTCGAGAGAACTCGTGCCAACGGCCTCGCGATCCGTTCGTTTGTAGCAGACGACATGCTCGTTATGACGCGATATGACGTCACCAAAAAATAAAAGATCAAGCAAAAAGAAAAATGGCTACGCCCCTCAGAGACGTGGTTTTTCCCGGCTTCTGCTAATCGCGTGCGCCGCCAGAATGGATGCAGAACGAACGGCGCAGAACAGAGATCTCCGATCACCCTACTCGTTTTGACGCGATATGACGTCACCAAAAAAGAAAAGATCAAGCAAAAAAAGAAATGGCGACACCCCCCGGCCTTGAGTGGCATCTCCCGCTTCAGCCAATCAGCGCGCTTGTTCTTCCCCAGGAGAACGAACAAGCGGAACGAACAGATCTCCGATCGCCCCCCAAGAGTGCGGAAAGAAAAAGTGCCCCCGCCCAGCCGCGCGCCAAGCGCTTTTATTCACATCGTGGGCGAGGGCGTTGCGATATGGGCCGAGAGAGAGCATCACACAAGCACACGTGTACAGATATGCGACAACCTATTGCTGAATATGTCCAACGCCGCCTTGCGCAGGTTAGCCGGAAACTGTTGGCGAGTACAAGCTGCCGGCTGGTTGGCAACGTTGCTTGTTGGGCGAGTTGGAACGAGTCAGCCATAACGTAGTTCAGCGCAAAAAACAGGCAACAGACGAGCAAGAGGATGCGCTGTGTCCTTGTCCTCTTGCTCGTCTGTTGCCTGTTTTTTGCGCTGAACTACGTTATGCCGGCTGGTGGCGTGGTTCAGCAACGCCTGCTAGCAGAGAAAGAACTGACGTGCGAAGCCGTGTGCGAGATCGCAGTTAATTACGGCAGAAACGACGGCTAAGCAGCAGAAAGTGACAAGCGCAACCCGACACGAGATGTTCAGCACCAACCACAGAGCAAGAAATGTTTAGGATGAAAAACTCCCGTTAGAACGGGCGTCCGCGGGCGTCCAGCAGATAACGTCACAAAATTAGCATGCACCGACGTAGGTCCTTCAACTGGCAGCGCCTCGCGGCGCGGAGCTGCAGCCACAGTTGCCAGGTCGAACGAAAAAAAAAAAAAATAGCCAGGAAATCGGATAAACCAGCCAAAAAGTAGCCAACTTGAGCTAAGGGCGGTAAAAGTAGCCGAAAGTAGCCACGCGTGTGTGAAAACAACTGCGACGTTATTATTTAAATGAATAATTTCAAGAGCCTTTTGGTGCAAGTGCAAATAAGTACAGCAAGAACCATTTAAAATCATAATTGCTGAGATTGAAGCGTAAATTGTTGATTGGATTGGATTTGATAAACTTTTATTTGGTCCTCCAAAACACAGATCACTGTGTCGCGGGCCGCTCCCACGTGGGGACCGAGAGGCCGAGCCCCTCAGCCGCCTCGCGGGCTTGGTGGACAGCCCAGAGTTGTCCTGCCAAGGACGGGCTGCGGATTGCCGCCTCTCATCTGGCAGAGGTGATGTTAGGTAAATGAGCGAATTTGGTACACTGCCAGAGCATATGGTCTAGGGTAGCTATTTCCCCACAATATGGGCAGGTATAGTTCAGGGTAAATAATGTTTAACATTTTCAAGGTAGGGTACGTCTTGGCCTTAATACAAGGGCTTGGGGCCTAGTGAGATTTTTGTGAGGTGGCGGGAAAATCCTCTGGGATAGATGAAAATGCTTAGTCAGCTCGTTATATGTTGCGGGAATTTGCCAGTTATCCCCTTCACCATTAGAACGCCTGCCCGGGGAGGCGCGGTTGGAGAGGTCTCGCGCCGCCTCGTGTGCTGCTTCATTGAGATTGGGAAGGGAGTCCTTGATTTGACCAAGGTGAGCCGGGAACCAACTGAGCAGGTAATGTGTGATTTCCTTGCCTTATTCGTATCGTTTCTCCCGAGACCGTACCATTTGCGAAGGCCCGCAGTGCTGCGCTTGAATCACTGTAGATGACTTCGATATCCTCCATCGTCAGTGCTAATGCAATGGCAACTTGTTCAGCAACGATTGGGTTCTTCGTCCTGACCGTCGCTGAGTTGACGACTCGGCCAGCCCCATCGACTGCAAAAGCTTTCCGATTGGCGTGAGAAGCCGCGTCGACAAAGGCGACCCTTCTTTGCTCGTTTGAGACCTGACAAAGCATGGTTCTGGCCCTCGCTAGCCTTCTTACAATGTTGTGCTCCGGATGCATGTTTCGTGGTATAGGAGATACCGTGATGTTTCCCCTGATCTTTTCGGGAATATACCTGTGCCTGAGCCTAATCGCCATTGGGTTCTGGTCCAGCTCCTGCAGGATCTTCCTCCCCGACTTTGTTGTAGATAGCCTCGCTAAATGCGCTCTCTCTTGGGCTTCTGCTATTTCTTCGAGAGTGTTGACTTTAGGAATCATTTCGTACTACATAACGAAGTTTCTTGTGTCGTCGCAGAAATGACACTCTCTTGAAGAGATACTTAACAAAAATTGGAAAAACTGACGAAAACATCGAAACTCTACTCGGAAGGCGCGATTGTTCCGATAAACAGAGTTTATTTCGCGTATTTTTGAACAATTGGCTGTATTTTTGGCGGATTGTCAGCGCGCGGCGGCTGCACGCGAGCGCGACCCGTGACGTCACATTCTGCGAGGCGCATGCGGGGAGGGTGCACGTGTTCCTGTCCTCCTATATTCCCTTTCTCTACCTCTCCTTTAGTAAATTCCCAACCTTCTCCCCACTCCCTCTTGATTCCAGAGCAGAGCTCTCTCAGCTGCGTAGCCGCTGTCAGTTGCAGAAGGGAGTGGAAGGTTGGCCGTAGCTGCCTTGCCTCATCGTGGTTGCTGCTAACTCTCAAGAATGGAGACGACTCCTTTTCTTAAAGCAAAACAACTCGATATTTATATACAGGGTATATATACAAGGTTACATGGCAGCTATGTACATTGGAACTTTCGCAATATAACTCGGCACAGCCGACAAGTGCATAGCACCGCTCCTGCGACAAGAACCCTCGTGAGGAGCCGGGAGCCAGGTTTTAAACCCAACATTGCTCCTCCCAGTTTTCCCCACGGCAAATCAAAATCACTCAGACCGCTTATTGGGTCAAATGTAAATTGGTCAGCCGGAGGCCTCCACCCTCTCCCTCTGAAGCCTTTTGAGCCCACTGCCTGAGAGAGAGACGTGGAAGACGTCCGGCAAACGACATTCTCAGAAGTGCACTAAAGAAACATACACGATGGTGGCGTCGTTCAACTACCCTGACCGTGTTCATACACTGTGCGGCCGGTTAACTAGCGGAGCCATGCCATCCCTCCTCGGAAACCTCTCGCATCCGTTGACAGGCTTTTAACAGACACTTTGCAAGATTTATTGGTGCCACGTGCACCGTTCTCGGCGACATCTCGTCTCCGTCGACAGGCGTTCACGGATCCTATTGGGGTCCCAGTCTTGGCTTCCGTCGCACCGCCTGCCGGACCCCCCGCGGGCTGCAGGCCGCTGCGTCGGTCGTTAAACCGATTGTCAATAGGGCGCGTCTTTTTGTCCGAACGGTTATGGGCAGCTGGACAGTGTTCTTTTGTCCCCGCGCTTCCTCCATTCGAATCGGACGTCGCTTCGACTCTCGACTCCGAGGCTGGCTTCTTGGAAGCCGCCTTCTGGGGAAAAAACACAACTATCCCCCCCGTTCTCGACACGCCGGACCTTTACACCTTTCATCCCACCTTCCACAGAGCCCTGATGCTTTACCCCAGCCGGGAACATTGTTCGCTGCTGGTGATGTTCGTAGTGGTTTGGGGAACCGTATAGTGGGAGCCGAGCGGGTTGAGAGACGCGGGCGACGGCTGGCATTGTTGGCATGCCCGTTTCAGGTGTATGTAACGTCATTAAACGTCACCTCCTCTAGTTCATAGCGCGGCCGCTAGACGCGACAGTTTGTGAAAAACGCATTAAATTCATTATATTCATCTAGCTTCTGCCTGAAATGAAGGTTGTTTATATCGATTTCAGCACCCAATCTTTCAATATGGCTGAATATCTTGGCGGGAAAAGATTTGTTCTGTATCCCTTTAACGTGTCTTACAAGATTTTTCTAAGGACTAGAAGTACCAGCACTGCGGCGACAATAAAAATGAGTACTGCACGAGTGTGCTCAAAATCACAGCTGCTATGATTGAGGCATAAATTGTAGTCATTCTCGCGATCGTTTCTCGCGTGATGATGAAGTCCAAGACATTAATAATCCCGAGTCGCAGTCCGTATCTAATCCTAAGAAATGACACAAGCAGTTCGTCAGATATTTGATCTCTAATGTCGATGAGTGCAGAGCGTCCTGCATGCGGAACGTTTTCGATTGTCCTGTTGACTTTCTACTGCAGTTTAAAGTCGCGTTTAGCAATAGGTCGTCTGCGAAATGAGTCCACTTGCAACAACTTTCCTTAGAGTACCAGCAACGTATCCAAAATTCTTTTCTTTTGTGTAATGCAAGCGCCAAATTAAACTTAATTTTGGTAGCTGGAAACACGCCTTGCTCGCCATGTTTTGAAACCGCATACTCGAACGCCAGGGGCTGCGACGTCACAAGACATAGATAATTTCGTTCAAATCGGGGGAACAAGAAAGTAGCCAAATTGGCGCAAAGTAGCCAAACCTGTCAACCCTGGCGATGACGTCTCTCTAGATATATTGGTAGTATGCCGTGTGCGTCCTTGCGGACTTTTTGTAGCAAGTGCATTTTTGTAATCAATAAGTGCGAGATAAGGAAGCTTAGTTTTATTCCGCAGATCTCTGCACTACTTCATCGGCGGGATTATATGGATGTGATCTTTCCTCTGGGACGACTAGAGATAAGTTTTGCCCTGACTCTGTTCCAGACTTGCCAGTTCCGCTTATAATTGGCGGATTTGGGCTTCTTTTTTCCCCGAGTCGCTTGTAGAATTTTTCAGTCGCTTGTCGCGCTTTTTGTGCTTATTTGGATTTTCCCTGCAAATATAGCTATTGTAGTGATCGTCACGTCAACGAATAGCGCGTTTGTCGATAACTTTGAGTAGTTGAGTGTTGAAGTCAAACATACGTTGGGGGAATCAACAATTAGTCACGTTAATCATGCACTGGGAAACGTGCATTCACTCGAATGAAGACTACTCTGGAGTCAGTGTTAAAAAGTAAATACGTGCTTTCGTTCATGGTGGCGCATATTTTCGCTGTACAAAATAATTAAAGTGATTTTATCAACTCCCCTTCGTATTGAAGTGACATTTTTTTTATTACAATCAAGAATATTTTGAAGAATGGCAAAATTCATTAAATTACTGCTTCTTTTGTGCTTCTTCGGGGAAGTCGCGCCTCTTTTTTGGGGCTTCTTTTGTGATGATTATTTGCTTGTTAGCTCGGTAGCATCTAGCAACTCTGCTCTGTTCGTAAATCTTTTGCAAAGTACTGAAAGCGAGCGAACGGGCTTACAGCGTCTCCATTTTAAATGCGAAGCATCTCTTGGCGAACCAACGCTATTTCTCTGTCTAGCCGTATTTCGTTTCTTTCTTACCTTTCTGTCCCCCTTACCCCTACCCCAGTGGAGGGTAGCAAATCCTGCATTGGCGCCGAAAAATCACCCTTTCCGTCAGCAGTACTTGCTGTTGGGCTAGTCGGTCGATACTGAGTATTAACCATAAAGCTACGGTCACTTAGCCCAAAACAAGGGGGAAAAAATGGAGGGAAAAGGAGCAATGTAGCGCTCACGTTGCTTCTTTTCCTTCCCTTTCTTCGTCGTTTTGTGCTAAGTTAGCATAGTTTTATGGTTAATACACCCTTTCCGTCGATAGCTTTTGGCTCAAGGTCACTCAAGGATTAGTACAATGTTGGCACTAGAGCATGTGCTAGTGAATGAATGAATTAATTATTTATTAATTAATGTTTAGACAGTGATTGTCACTGGAGGTGCTAGTGAAAGTAACCTTTTTTTGATATACAATTTCTTAAGGAAGATATCGCTTTTATATGGCGTCCGTTACATCCTTTTTACAGAAGTAGTGAAGGCCACAGATATGAAAAAAAAAAAAAAAACATGGTCGATCCCACCGTCACAGGAATCGGTATAACACGGAAGTGAAAGGTGTCTTCACAGGAGTAGTTGATTGTTTATTGTACATTGATATATAAGAGCTTGCACAATGTTTGGTGGTGTTTGGCAGCTACATTATCGCTTGACGTGAATGCACCCACGTCGACGCCTAGTGGCACATCTCCATCCCGGCAACTAACGTCTATGATCATGAATAAACATTTGTGGTAGCTGAAGTAGTTAACATACACCTGGACACAGCGTATGGTGAATCCTGTGCAAATATAGCAACAAGCGCATAATAAGCACTGCTACCCGATATGCACTTGTTCGAGGCGTCGTAATTTGAGAAGAAGAACAGCAAGGTACGCTCCCAATAAGTGGGTGACTTACATATCTGCTCATGCATACTATACTACACAGCGCTTCAGGAACGCTGGAGGCAGAGTTCGTAGCTTGAGCCGCGAACGCTTGAAGGCATTCCGCTTCCCACTGGCGTGTCTCTCGACACACTAAAGCACTCTCTTGCGCGACATTCGATCGTCGATGTCGTTGTCTGTCTGCGGCACTTAATGTACCACTTTTGTTAGTCGGTGCCATCGCACCCGAAGCAGTAGGCGGCAGAGAAACACCGTTGGTGCATGTGGAAGCTTCCTGCAATGGGTAGGGCGCCCGACACCTATCGTGGCCGTCCGCGAGGCGGTGAGGCTGTAGTTCGATGCCCGGCATGGACGAAACATTTTCGCCCAGTTTATCTTTGCATTCTGTTCGTGCGCATTTTACCGACGTCATTTCTGTGACGAAAGTATTGTGAGTGAGGTCGTGGTGGACACCGGCATAAAACACTTTCGTGTTAAAAAATTGCACAATATCACACTACAATCTCATCCCGTAAGAACAAACGGTCCGTCGTCAAGTCAATCCTTAACAAACAAAAGCAGAGAAACATGAAGTCAAGTCATATGGCAGCACTAATATAATAATTTCCGGCGTTTTACGTGCCAAAACCACGATAAGATTATGAGGCACGCCGTAGTGGAATGCGCCGGAAATTTCGACCATCTGGTTTCTTTAATCAGCACTGACCTGGGATAGAACCCGCGACTTTCGGGTGAGCAGCCGAGCACTATAACCACTGTACCACTGCTGTGGACAGATGACAACATTGAAGTTTATACACATTGTAATCATACAGACACGGAACGTGTTAGCAGGAAGGGTCGTGAGGCCAGGAAGTATAACGCGACGAGGTCAGGTTGAATTAACTACATACAGTGATCATACACTTGATACAAGACCCTGTTGTCAATTTTTGCCATGGATATAGCTCGCATGCACAAATTTCTTAAGTGCTAAAATACCTGACACGGGTATTCCCTACGCTCCGAGAAAGAACGAGTAAAAAGGGTGTATTTTTGTTTCACAACAATAATGGTCATCTACCTTGCGTGCTTTTCTTTGCATCATCGCCGGGCGCCAGGCATTTCCCATTCACGAACGGCATGCGCGTGATCGGCATTCTTGATAAGAAAGTGGCGAGCGCCGAGTTTTCAAGAAAGAAAACGCAAGCGAGCCAGATGACGATTATTGTTGTGGGACAAAAAGATGCTCTTTTTACTCGATCTTTTCTTAGAGTGTATACTGAATACTGCGTTCC
Organism: Rhipicephalus sanguineus; assembly: GCF_013339695.2. Taxonomy (NCBI): domain Eukaryota; kingdom Metazoa; phylum Arthropoda; class Arachnida; order Ixodida; family Ixodidae; genus Rhipicephalus; species Rhipicephalus sanguineus. The sequence continues at coordinate 165,673,380 of NC_051180.1, forward strand.
AAAACTTGCGTCATATTTTGGTGAGAATACTTTACATTAGCGTAAAAGGACTAGCGGTACACATCACACTCAAAAGTTAATCAAAGCTTATCATTGTGCCTATTGACCGGGGGCCCCTTTAAATCTCCCGTAATGCCGCTTGCATGGCGATCGATTGCCTAGCATAACTATTAAATTGAGGTCCTTTTAAAAGTGATGCAAGTAACGTAACGTTTTCTTTAAATGAATAGAAAATAGAGTTCGTCGGAAACTGTCACTTTTTAGTTGCGCACAAGCTAATAGGGACAACAACAAGGCGGTGTTATAGTTGGTGAAATACAACATTACTGTTTTTAAAATGGCAGAAAACTGAGCTAGTTAGTAGGGATTCATGATAAAAGGTGGTAGGCGTGCGAACACGGACACAAGAGAGAAGTGAGAAAAACACATACACCGCGTCTGAATTGTCCTGTTATCTGTCTTGTTGTGCGTGTTTGCAGGCCAACCGTCTTTCATCAGTTCTCTTTATTTGCTCAGCGGTGTTCCGAAAACTTCCGTCATCATCTCTCCGCAACAATGGTACTTCATCGGGAGCTCGAAGAGGTGTTGTAAACAATACGGCCTCACAGCACGGGAACGTGTGTATACTATGCCCGCTTGACGGATGAAAACAAGCGCCCTTCTTCCTCACCTCGAAGGAGCTCCTCGCGTGCTGCTTGAGACGTCACGCGTGTTGGACGCGCTCCAGCTGGGCGAGCTCGGAACAAAAACAGACGCGAAGTTGAGAAAGGCGGCTTGGAAACGGCACCGCTCCAGAAACAAAGACACCGTTGTTGCACGCGGTAACCCTCGCCACCATACGCAGCCTTTGGTGCGCAGAACGCGCACTGGATACGCCTCACGCGTGAGATTTATGCAAAACATGCCTGAACACACGATGCTAAGGCGAAATGCGAAGTGTTGTGAAAAAAACTTAACAGAAAGGGATTTCTGTTTTAAAAAATCAGAGGGGGTAACCGTTCATGTTGCTCACGGTGCCTATATAACTGTGCGCCATGCCAAAATTCGGCAAACGGCATTCCGTCGTTATAACCGCAGTGCATAATTAGTATTGGGAAGTGACTTTAAGATGGACATTTTAGTTTCAAGAAGTAGTAACCTGCGTGTTTGGGTCAAATAATTAATTATTACCCTTTATTCAATATCTTAAACCGATAACCACCCTGTCATGGAACACCGTATACTACCATGTTACTAAAGTAACATAGGATACATTCGTACCAGGCTTATAAATTTAAAATGATAAGAAATAGAGTAATCCGATAACACAGCCAGAATAGGTTAAAGGCTGATGCGCAAAAAAATAAAAGAAATATTGAGAAGAGACATGATAAAAGAAGGAAGCCGTGCAAACACGGGCATACGAGATGAGATCTAGACAACACAGAAAACTGACTATATCAACGGGAAATGGCCTGTGGCAGAAAAGAAAGTACAAACAACGACTGATCTGCATATGCGCAGACGTGGAGCGCCATGTGTCAATACGTTAGACATGGGGTTCTATGGGAGAGATAACTAGTCGGACATTTCAATCCATCTTTATGCAGGTTAATCGACGGCTGGCTCGCGCTCGCGCTACCACATCTATCGATATGCCAGGCCTCGACCATCTCACGCGCTTCTTCATTCCTGCGCCTGTACAACACCGTATGCATTCATCAAATTTAGGCGTGCATTTACACTCTCAACAACGTAACCATAGATTACGTGGTGAGCCTGCGGTTAAAGACCTCTTATGCTCCATTAAACTTTAACACAGCGGCCCGTCTGCCTACGTAGAAGCGGCCGCAGCTAAAAAAAAAAGAAAAAACTAAAGGGAAGCGTATCGGAAGTATTCCTTATATCCATAGCTTATCTCATGACAGGCCAAAGAAAGTGAAAAGTAGGTACAGCGTTAATGTTGTTTTTGCGGCTGCCAATAAGCTAGGTAAGATATGCGCCCCCGTGCAAAGAAAGAATCAGCGAGTAGGTTAAAGGCGGAGTGACGTTTCTTTCGTAAACCTCAAGGATACTCGATGATCGGCCTTTTACTGAAGGACAGATCTTGGGAGCCTGACCTCACAGCAAATAAGTCCAGAAAGCCCCACGAGCCCTCCTGCAGTATTTGAAGGCAACAAAATTAAGCGATTGCCTGTGATTCGCTGCACTGCGTGTGTGTTGCGAGACATATTTCTCTATCTCTCTCTCTTCTACCCCCTTATTCCCCTCCCCATCAGGGGCGGCGCCAGTGGGGGGTTTGGGGGGGCTCCAGCCCCCCCAAAATTTCCGCCTGCCCCCCCTTTGCCCCCCCAAGAGCAAGCATAGTCAAAATACAATGCATATGTTCCCAGCCTCTCTGCCCCCCCCCCCCCCCCCCTGAAGGAACCCACTTGTCGTGGGTGCCCCCCAGTAAAAAAATCCTGGCGCCGCCCCTGCTCCCCATGTGTAGGGTAGCAAACTGGACGTAGTCTAGTTAACCTCCCTGCCCTATTACTTTCGTAAACCACACGAAAAAGTTGACTGATTGCCGTTCAGGCGCGGTGTATAAAGGTTGCGATATGCGCATACCCGCAGCCTGTGGAACGCGGGCATGCGCCACAGGTGTTTCACAGTCTAGACCCAGGAACGGCGAGAATAGACTGGAAATCTTCATGCGGTAGCATTAAGGATGACGTGTCGCAGAAAACCCGTTGCTGGCTTCGGCAACGTTGTCGGTGAGCGCGAAATTTCGATGGACGTAGATAAATATCATGGTTCGAGACGGAATCAAACCCAGGCATTCCGCGTGACAGTCAAATACGATAGCCTACCGCAGATCCTATACAGGTGTAATGTCGGGGTCACGTCAGTTACGCTTGCGGTGTTGGATATCTGCTTTTATAACAATGTAATAAATATTACATATATGTAGTCCCATGACTCGGAGAGCTAGTCCAGCGCTGCAGCCCGACCGCGGGGGAATACACCAAAGGCCGTTCCTTATGATTTGCACATCATCGCACCGTAACGTGCACTTCGTTTTGATAAAATTGACGTCTGTGCTCCCGTGAGTGTCGACGTTACATCGGACCATAAGCTATACATACCTTTCGGCGTCAATGCAGTCGCCGTGCCTGGTAAGCCCTCCATGTGGCCAGCACAACTAAGTTTCCACAAATGTCCATCCACCATCTAACGCCTGGCTCAAAAAAAAAAAAAAAAAATGCCGGATACGCAGCTACTCGCTGACTGCTCCGCATGAAATCAATTCCCACAATGTGCGAGATCTGCCCTAATTTCATTGTGATAGCAATTATATGGACACTCTCGGCTGGTTTTGGTTTTTGCCGTCATGTCCTGTTTATATATATATATATATATATATATATATATATATATATATATATATACATATATATATATATATATATATATATATATATATATATATATATATATATACACATACATAAAAGCCACAAAGAAAAATAATTCAGAAATACTTTCCGACGCGCGGAACCGAACGGGCGACCTCTCGCTCCACAGCGCGCGGCGTTAGACGATTAGGCCACGAAGAGTACCGTCTTTCAGCATGCTAACGGCGAGCTATTTATATACACCATGTAATTCAGCGTGCTTTCTGGCTCGCCAGCGCGATGGCGCGAAGTGCGCGAGGGATCGCCCGCTCGTAGCGTTGCGCGCGCGCGCCTCTATGCACTTCGCCCTATAGAGCGTGGTGTACGGAGGGGTGGTTGTTGTATACGGACGGGGTAGTTTGCGTATTGCTCTGGCTTCAGCGAAGACGATGCGTATACTATAGCTCGGGCGCACGCGCTCATAGCGGAACGGTGGCCGGCAGTCGAGCCCGGGACTCCGCCCAGTAAAGGTGCATTTTCTTGCTCTGCCTCTGTGTACTTTCTGAGGGCTTCAGCCGACCCTTGGCCCTGAGGGTATACAGTATGGAGGAGGGGGGGGGGGGGTAGTATGTCTTGTGCTTTCACCGCAATGTCCGCGCTAAGTTACAGAGCGCACGAAGGTCACTTCGCTCTATAGTCGTATCTACCGGGGGGGGGGCAATTACTTACCCCCCCCCCCCCAGTGAGACTCCGCCCCCCCCACTTTCGATAGTGGTTATTGTCGGCTGCAGACTGGAAAACTAACAAGTAAGGCAAAGTTTTACTTGAACACAGCAACAACGTAATTACGCAATAAAATTTATCTAACGATTCTGCTGTGACGACTGTCCTCCGTGTGTAATGACTACGCACTGTAGGCTCTCTGCGGTGCTAGCTGCCTATTCCACGCTTTCGTGCCTTGCGCTCGAGCATTGCAGAGGAGGCTATCGTCAGCAGGGGCTCTAGAACATTACAGCAATCTGTCATGATTTTATTTTGTTCTGCCTGGCCTGAAATGTAAGTAATCCGTGACGCAAATATGGGCGGGAACCAGTAAGCGTTTTATAGCCCGATCAAACGCTCTCCTTTTTCAGGAAATTCAGTTTCTTTCTTTGAAAACGAATAGCGTCGCCACTGCTCCATATTCAAGCTGCTGTGAGTTGATGAGTGTGCAGAAGTGTCGAGTCTTTTAGTTATGCCTAGCCAGGACAGCTAAAATAGATCCCCACTTTAGTATCCCATTAGCCTGCTTTACTTGACTTATCATATGGTAGCGTGTATAGCGATCGTGGCGGCTTGTAACAAGGCAGTGGGCTCGAGCACATTGAGAAGCCCAGCTCTCAAGTTTGCCCCGTTACTTGATCTACTTCAGCAGGGAGATGATCAGCGTCCACGGTTTTCTGGACTAAGAAGGCTGCCTTCCTGCAAAGGATTGTGTCTGTTCCTAATAATGTTTATTTCTCTCTCTACCTCTCTGTCAGCAACGATGAGTTCCCAGAGAATTGTACACGCGCAAAAACAGCTCAACACCGTTATACTACAACTGAAAGTATTCATATTAATAAGAACTAACAGACTGTTAGTTCTTTGTCTGGTAGTTCTTATTAATATTGTTTCTTATTATTATTGTGTCTAACAAAGAAAAACGAGCCCTTAAAAGTCTTGTAAATGAAAGTATCTATTATGCACATATGAATCCATCTCGCCCGCTGCTATAAGTAACCGCTGCCAATGTGATTGGCGGGCAGCCTTCTTAAATTACGTTCAGAATGAGACACTGTCTGGCTATTCCGAAAAAAAAATGACTTATTGTTCAGCACAGTAATGTGCTACTTATTGTGCACACTTCATTTTAACGCCGCGAGATTTCGCAGACTTGTGACGTCGCGTAACAAGGAGGCGATTTTATGGCACATTGAAAATTTTTGACAAATGGCGAAGACCCAATGACAAACAATAGGCCGTATTGAAAATAGTTCACTATTGTTTTTGACGCAGTCGTGCGTGCGTGATAATTGCGCGGTGGATCACTTTGTTGCGTTGGATCATTTGTTGCGTTGTTTTACGAGCAGGTGCTGTGAGCATCACCCAGAAATTTCGACCAGTGATTAACAGCTAACGACCTGTACGGAAAGAAGCAATGCGGGGTAGTTCAACGTTATAATGGCCCACATTTTTTCAAGGAAAATTTGAGCTTACAGAGTTTACGTAGACTATTTACTTGGAGGAATCAGAGGGGAGGAGTAAAGGGCCACTTCACCGCTTTTCCGTACCCAAGCTGGGAAAAGTAGGAGGGCAAGGAACGACACCTAGTATATAAATTCGTAGTCATTTATAATCTTATAACTATACACAATCAGCTCAATGTGGTTTGCTTAAGTATTATTCGACTGAACTTGGTCTTCTTCTTAAGAAATACCCCGAGACGTGTTGTGGCGGCGTTCTTTGCGCTTCATCTCTGCAAGTTATGCCGAATGCGCCCTCGCCGATCACTTGGCTTTCCACCTATTACTGAGGACGAAAGCTGAGACATTTGTACGGACGCGAGACTATAGCGGTGTGCCGCATAAACATCTAGTTAGACGCGGCAGGATAAATGAGCCTAAAGAGCGCTGGAACGAGGGAGAAAATTAGTTTCGTCGTAAGGGGTGGCGTCTGCACGATGCGCAAAGTGCGACAACGCGAACGCGCGCGAAACGGAGGTAGATTAGTCTCGAACCTCGCTGCGATTCGTAGTAAAAATTAAAAAAGAAAACGCACACATTCCGTCTGTGTGTTTTATTATTGCTCTCAAGTTTTATTCATCCATTCAACAAATAACACAAACTACACGTTGTGTCAAATAATTATCGCAATGCCACGTGCTACTGTTGGCGACGTCAGAGCAGTTGTCTACGTAGAGGAGCGACGTCAAAGCACTACCATCTACGCAGGGCCATTCCACCATGTACGTCATCCCCTCATTCTCTGCGCGCACGCCCGCGAGAAGGACAGCGTTCAGCTTGAAATCTGACCCATTTACGCTGCGCGTAGCGTTGCAAATTTTGGCAGACGTGATCGTGACAGTGCATGCATTGCGCTCGTCAGCTCAAAATTATCAAACCTGGTGAGGGGCCCTTTAAAACAAACAGTTTTGAAAAGCAAGTCATCACACACACACACACACACACACACACACACACACACACACACACACACACACACACACACACACACACACACACACACACACACACACACACACACACACATATATATATGGTGAGCGATGCCAGCCCCCCGACTCGCGAACGAGTTGGTATACGCCACTGCTGCGCTCGCTGCAGCGGCTGCGTTTGCGAAACGAGCACGCTGTTCAAAGAGAAATAAGTGACAATGACACTTGATAGTTCGCGCTCGTCCTGTGTGTGTTCTTTTCATGCGCACTTCGCGCTTGAGCGACGCGCTGGAAATTTCGAGCTGTTTTTTGTTCTTCGCGTTACATTCCAATTTGTTGCTATCGCATTCATTGCTTCGCCGTTGCGGCGATACTGTGACTTTTTTTTTAAACTTTTCACTGGTTGCCCGGATGTTCTCGTTTGACTGCCCGGATAACGGCACTGGCTTTTGGCTCTAGGTCACTTGAAGGTTGCCGAAAACGGGACCTAAAATTATTTCGTGCTTTATGATATTAAGAGTAATAGTATTTTTACCGGAAAGTTCGCGGTTGAACAGCATGTCAAAGACTCGATCTGGGCTTGCAATACTACGCCGCTCACATCTTCAGACAAGAAGACGACGATACAATACAACTATAAACAACTAAAACTAACCAATACAATAAAACCATAAAAAGAAGAAAGTAATAATAATGACACGTAGAAACAACCATAGGCGTGCGCAGGGTTCCCTATTAGGTGGGGGGGGGGGGCGAAGGTTCATCGCAGCGCCCCCCCACTCTACTAAGTCAATGTATGGGGCAGATTTTGCGCCCCCCCTCCTCTTAGGTGACTAGACGGGTCAATGTACGGGGCAGATTTTGCGCCCCCCCCCTATTACCTGATTAGAGGGGGCGGCCGCCCCCCCTGCCCGCCCTGTGCGCACGCCTATGGAAACAACAAAAACTGGAGTCGCTATACCGAGCCGAGCGCTCGCGAAATTGTCCAAGACGCCGTACTTATCAGCAGAAACATCGACGTTATCTGTAACAACGATCTCTTTCTAGGACACTGCTTCCTGGAAAGCGGTGGAGTGTTTTGCTTGCACGAGGGCGAGTGCGTCTCGAGAGGAGCAAGCCTTCTTGGAATGCTGCGTTAGCGCGATAGCGATAAGCGACAACCAAAAGCGACACACCTGAATGATTCGTAGACGCACCTGAGCGAAGCCAAAAAAAGTCAGCACTCTTCTTTCTTCTCCAGAGCGCGTGGACAAGATATGGGCCGAGATTCTGTAGTGATGCGTTCCGCTTGATTTAACGCCAGTTTTGTAATCCAACGTTCCATAGGCGCGCACACGGGATGGGGGATGGCGTCTCTCTTAGTTATCTAAAGAAGGGCGCCAGTTCTGCCCCATCCCTTTACTCAGTCGCTCCTTTCACGTCCATTGTTTTAATGCGCAGGATTATAGCTACGAATGTTTTTTGACGATAACGGCGACCGAAGACCCCTAGCTGATGTTGCATTGAAGGAAATGTTTACTTCCCACTCCGGGATGCCGGGGACCGATGGCAGCCCTTTGTGAGAAGCACGTAATCGCTTCATTTTCATTTTTCCATCCTTTTCTCGTTTTCTTTCGGACTCGACCGACGGAGGAGTAGAGGGGAGGGGGCCGGCGCTGCGGTGTAACATGCCCCCCGATGGAGAACCCTGCGCACGCCTATGCAAAGTTCCTTTCGATTGAAACCAAGATGTGTCCCTTAAAAAATAAAGATTTCGCTTATGTTAGTGCGGTAGTATTCCACAAGAGCAGATTCCCCAAAAAGGCGTTCGGTGATCTCGGAAAGGAAAAAAAATGGAACGCATCTCCACGAAGCGAATGATGACGAGTGGGCGAAGCTAGGTCCTTATATCCATAATGTCTACGTTGTAGTCGCCGACCAGTATAAAGAGCTTGTGCTTGTAGGAATTCTATATTGTTCTTTCACAATTATGATTGATATTAGTGTACTGTTCAACATTTTTTTCTGTCTCACATATGTTACCCGAGGGTTGCCCCATCTAATTAATGTAAACTGAGTGACATAAAGTGACACAAAGAGTCGACTAGAAAGCTCGGTCCTAAGATACATAATGTGTACGTTGAAGTCCCCTACTAACATAAAAGGTTCGCGCTTCTAGGTGTTTGATATTGTTCTGTCAGAATCATGATTGATATTAGTCTATCGTTAAACCTTTTTTAGGGGATTTTACAGGGTGCTGTGCCGTGATCACGGACACCACACAACGGACAAGCCTAGACCTTAAGGTGCTCCGCCCCTAAAAGAAAGTGCGGTTGGCGACGGCGCCTTGAAGTTTCCACACAAGCCTGCCCTGAAGATTTAGATTTCGAACGCGTCTTCTACACTCCAAAAAAAAAAAAAAGAAAAGGTCACCAGTTACTCTTTACGGTGAGTCCTGACTTGCCGCTTAAATAACTTCCTTTAAAGATACACTACGTCACCTCTTATTTGAATATCGTTATATTATCTTAGTGTGTGACAGCCAACTGACTCAAGTTTGGAAATATCAATAAACTAGCACCTACATGAGGCGCAAAAATGTCGCCAGATCTCACGCATAGTGGGAATCGGTTACATGCGAAGCAGTCAGCGAGTAGCTGTCCACGCTACATTTTTGTTGGCTTTGAGTCAAGCGTTACAAGGTGGACCTACTTTTTTTTTGTAAATGATGTTAGTTGTGTGCACATCGCGCGCTCACCAGGCACGCCGACTACACTGACGCTTAAAGAGTAACTTATGGTCTGGCGTAACGTCAGCACTCATGTTAGAGCACGGATGTCAATTTTGTTGAAACCAAGCGGACGCTACGGTCCGATTCACATTTCGCCTGCGATGCTGTGAATATTATACGTAGCATTCGTTATTGTACGCTCCGGGGTCGAGCAACGCTTGAATATAGCTTGCTGAGCCATGGAAGTACATATGTAATGTTTATTCGACCGTTATAAAAGTGGAGACAGAAGAAGAACCACAATTACGTTAAGCCGACATGACGTCTGTATCATAGGAGTACATAAGTGATGTTTATTACCTTGCTGTAAAATAAGATTGCCAGCACTGCACCCACAAATGACTTATTCTTTGCATTCGTCGAGTCAACGCGGCTGCTGCCGCATTCTCTTGACGCTCTCCCGTTTAAATTACCACATGTCTGTTCTCGCCGTCCCTCGGTAGGTATAATAAACTTGGAGGACGCTTGAGTTTCGCCTTCAAGGGTAGAACGCGATAGCGTAATCGGGCCCCGTGCGCATCGCCTTCTCAACTGCTAGCCGAGCTACGGTTCTCGGTGCATCCCTCAACCATGCCGTGAGGAAACGAATGACTGTGCGCGTAAAATTGGCCGTTTCAAACTATCCTAGAATGCCTACTGCAAGTACAGTTGTTAAGTGCTCACTACGCCATAATTCTTCCTTTTGCGAATGAGCGAAGGGCCCAGTACACGTCCGTAAGGCAACACGCGAACCTACGCAGCTGCTCACTTTGTTGATGTTTTTGCTGACTATGATGATTAAATATGTCTGAGCAATTTGTAATGGGTGGGTCTTTAAAACACCCACTCGTTGCGCACTTCACATGTTTTGACGCCTGGCGCGATTCTACGCTTCTGCCACGCAATATTACATGCGTTAAGGAGACTCCTCCCAATACATGAAATTCATGTTTCAAGAAATGGCGTGGCTCTGTGGTAGAACGACTGCTTGCCACGCAGAAGAGCTGGGTTCGGTTCTCACTCGAACCGAATATTCTCAATTCCTTGCTCACAGACAACGCTGGTTTTCCGCTTACAACCAACGACGCCTACGCCGACACCAGAATTTCTGCGAAACGAGCTCTTTAACGCTATCACATTGAAAGTGTGCATTACCTGTGGCGCATGCCCGCATACCGCGGCCCGTTGTATGCGGGTATGTGCCACACGTGAATGGAGGCCGGGGTTTCACCAAGCACTACCAGTGAGGCAGGCGGATATTGCCCCCACCTCATCCCAAGCTGCAACGACACCAGGCAGTCTTCTGGCGACAGCTGCAGACACACACACTTTCCCCGGTCCGGTGATATTGCGGCACATTTTCGCCGCGCAATACCCGACTGCTATTTTCAAATAATGACAGGCAACTAAAGCGACGCACTCGCACACGTTGTGGGAATGCTCTGTTACAGCAGCTCAAATGGCAGTAGCTACGGTGCCTCTTGGCCGCCGCTCTGCGCAGCTCCAACTTCAAGACACAAGAGTGGCCAGTCCAGCGGGCCCGAGAGGCGGCGACGAGGCAAGGCTTCGAAGTCCCCTCATGGGAGACCTGAGACCGGGTTGTTAAACGTCGCCGGACTTTCAATAAGGTTGTTTCCATCCATCCAGCCATTCAAGACGTGCACGCCAACATTTTCGTGTTATTCATGTCATGACCAGAAAGTCGTGTTCGTCATACTCTCATACCCTCTTATGCCAATTTCGGTCAGAAAATTCGGCAGATCCCACGCCATGTGGGAATCGTTTTCATGCGAAGCAATCAGCGAGTAGTCAATGCTGTATTTTTTTGTTTTCAGCCAAGACATTACGAGGCGGATCGACGTGTTTTTGTAAGCGTAGTAGTTCTGTGCACATCGTGGCCTTACCAGGGACGTCGACTACACTGGCGTCTAAGGGTAACTTATGGTCTGACTTAACGAGAGCACTCATTCCATAGCACAGACGTGTGTATTATCGAAACAAAGTGCGCTTTACGATGCGATGATGTCATTATGATACGCAACATTCGTTAGCGTATTCCTCCGGGGTCGAGCAACGCTTGAATATAGCTTCCTGAATCATAGAAATACAAATGTAATGTTTATTAGACCTCTGTGAAAACGGAGCCAACACTGGAACCACACTTCACGTTAACCCGGCATGGCGCCTGTATCATAGGAGTAGATGTGCGATGTTTATTGCTTTGTTGAGCACCCAGACGTAAGCGGATAGATAGATAGATAGATAGATAGATAGATAGATAGATAGATAGATAGATAGATAGATAGATAGATAGATAGATAGATAGATAGATAGATAGATAGATAGATAGATAGATAGATAGATAGATAGATAGATAGATAGATAGATAGATAGATAGATAGATAGATAGATAGATAGATAGATAGATAGATAGATACGCTCAAAGTGCCTTCGGTTCGCTGAAAAGCGCTTCGCATTTAATATACTATGTCCATTTACGTTAGTGTATCAAAACGGCGAAATGGTATTATTTTTGACACGATAACCGCTGCCACAAAAATTCGAAGCTACACCTGTAAGTAGAACCCTGCTGTTACGTTCCTCACTGCTGCGTTTTCCCGGCTATTACGTCTGTTACGTTTGGCCTAAAAATTCATCGAGGCCGACGCCATTGAGCGTACAGCTGTCTACCGGAATGCTGTCTTCTCCCCCCGTATCGGCGCTTAGACGGAGGCAGGAATGCCGATTCTTCCTGTAGGAGCTTTTGCCGGGCGGGCGGACATGTCGCTGTGGACGGATTTCCCAGAAAAAGGACGTCGGAATTCGGAGACCCCTTTTTGGCTTGTTGTTCTCTGCGTGAGATAGCACCGCGGGAGAGTTTCTCACCCAGCCACATCTGCCTTCTACCCTACCGCAGCAGGGAAAATTAACCTGCGCCGGAGGGAGCGGTCTGCGTGTTTTCCGGAATTCGACACACCCGCTTTGTCGTGCGTTTTGGTCAGCGTGGGACTGCGCCGTTGAAGACGCTCCCATCAACCCAGGTGGGGCCTTCACCCGAGGCAGCCATCATTCAACACTTCTTCCAAGTATTACTGATTGATTGTGTGATTAGAGGAAGAATAAGACGCCTAATTTCTGCAGCCCTATAGGGAGCACGGCGCAGCGTCATGTATTACTGGCAGTGGAAACGGAGGTCATCGGCCCTTTCCCCTTTGGACTGAAACTCCTCGCCGACCTTCTCACCTACGAGTCTTCGGGGCGTGGCGAGTGTATTGTGTGACTCTTTGCCTCCTTTCGGGAGGCCGGACGCCAGGACGACAGGTCACCGGATTGGCGGGAGACGTTGACACCGGTTTGCCAGTGCTTATGCAGTGACAGTCTCGGGGCTATAAAAGCCGAAGACTTTTGATGCTATTTCTCCTCTTTTCACCTCCTGACTTCATCATGTAAATAAACACGTTCCTTCTTGAAAGAACGCGTCTCTTCCCTGGGAGCCAGCTACCGTAACGAGACCCGCCGAACCCCACTCCTTACAACTGGTTGGCAGCGGTGAGATGGACCTTGCGACATGGTGCTGCGTTGTGGTGAGTGCTTGGTCTTTGCTATGACTTTCCAGGCTTCATTTTGTGTGTACACTTAAGTAGTGTAGAAGCTAGATTGTTTTTTGTGTTGGTTAGGTAGATCACCTCTTTATGAGTATTGAGTGAGTTATAGGGATCACCTAACTATTAGCGAGCAGGACCAAAGCAAAACAGCAGTCATGGAGTTAAAGACAATGCTAAAAGACGAACTTTTGTTTGTATGTGAGGATCTAAGCATTGAGGTTGAGGAAGGAATGGGCAGGTCTCAAATTGTGAAGCTGATTATGGAAAGTGCCAGTAAGGGGGAGATTGAAACCGCGTTAAACGCTTTCAAAAGGTTTGAGGAGCAAGAAAGAAAAAGAGAGGAAAGAGAAAGAGAGAAACAAGAGAGGGAGAGAGAGGAACGGGAGAAGGAAAGAGAAAGAGAGAAACAAGAGAAGGAAAGAGAGGAACGGGAGAAGGAAAGAGAGTTGCGGAGAATCGAACTTGAGAATGAAAGCAGACGTTTGGCTCAAACGAGTGGAGGGGCTCCTGAGAGAGTGAGCGAGATAGATTCATACCGCATGGACAAATATCTAAACCCTTTTCAAGTCGGGAAAGATATAGGAATATTCCTCGGGAGTTTTGAACGGACTTGCGAGAGGATGAACTTTGCTCCAAGTACATGGTCGCAGCGGTTGCTTTCGCTGTTACCGTATGAAGCGGCTGAAGTAATTACCAGACTCAGCGCGCAAGAGGCAGATGATTACGCGAAGGTTAAGGCTGCCTTATTAAAGAAGTACCGCCTTTCAGCCGAGGCATTTCGTCAAAGGTTTCGAAACACAGAAAAGAAGGATAGTGAGGGATATCCGGACTTTGCCTACGGCATGAAGAGAAACCTAATAGAGTGGTTGAAAAGTGCGGCATCCTACGAGAGTAGAGACAGGGTCATCGAGACCATCTGTCTAGAGCAATTTTACAGGAGCATTCCACAGAACGTGACGCTATGGGTGCAAGACAGAGATAACGTAAACACTGTGGAAAGGGCGGCCGAGTTAGCCGAAGATTACGCAATGCGTAGAAAACTGAGCATCGAGGGTGGAGGACCGGACGGGCGAAAGGGATCGCGGAAAGAGTTTTCGTTCAGAAAGGGCTCACAGGCGAAAAAGCTAGACAATCCGAGGGGAGAAACAAGTACGCCAGAGAACAAGGGTGAAAGCGCGAGTGGTGGACATTCCCAAAGAAAAGAGTTCGAGGCTTTCAGACCCATTCGCTGTTATAACTGTCAGAAGACCGGACATATCGCGGCAAACTGCAGAAGTCCTAAGGTGGTTTTTTCCTACGCGGACGAAAGTGACGAGAACATAGAGCTGTTACGCCCGTATCTCCATGACCTGGAGGTTAACGGCAAACCTTGCAAAGTGCTCAGGGACAGCGGCGCCACCATGGACATTGTCCACCCATCGTACATTACTGTAGATGACTTTACGGGAGAAGTGGCGTGGATCAAACAGGTTGTAGAGGAAAACAGCGTCTGCCTTCCTATGGCTAAAGTAACGATCACTGGGCCGTTTGGAGAAATTGTGACTGAGGCAGCGGTCTCGACATCTCTGTCGTTGCAGTACCCGTATATATTTTCAAATCGGTCAGACAGGATACTGCGCGAGCGGGGTCAGAAACTTGGAGAAGGAACTGTTCAGGCGCTGACTCGGTCCAAGGCGCGAGAGCTCGCCTCTGTGGCACCAGAAGAACCAATCGCAGCGTCAACAGAGACGGAGTTAGGTAACCCTACAGGCGCGCAGATGGAGCCAGCTGATAAGCAAAATGAGGCTTTATTGACGGAGTTAGATCATGACCTAGAGGGAGAGTCAACTGATCAGCAAAATGAGGCTTTATCAACGGAACTAGATCAGGGAGAACTAGCTGACACTCGCACAAGCAAAATGGGGTCAGTACTGTCGCCGGCCTCGAAAAACTTTGATCGGCTTGTACGAGTAAACAGAGAGTCGCTGGCAGCCCAGCAAGAGAACGATCCTAGCTTAACTAGATTACAGTTTAACGCTAAAGAAGGGATCGCTAGGGGCAACGTGACGTTGCATAAGAAAGGAGGTTTGTTGTATCGGCACTACAGGGATAAAAGAGGCCGGATTCTAGATCAATTGGTCGTTCCTAGAGAATACCGGGAGGATCTTTTGAACCTCTGCCATGGAAACGGGTGGTCCGGCCACCTAGGAATAAAGAAATCCAAAGAGAGATTGCTAATGGAATACTATTGGCCTGGGTGCTTCAAAGATGTGGAGGAATTTGTAAGATCCTGTGACACCTGCCAACGCACGGGTAAGCCTGGGGAAAAGTGGAAAGCTCCGCTAAAATTGGTACCTATAATATCAGAACCATTTCGACGTCTGGTGATAGACATAGTGGGTCCCCTACCAGCAACTAAGTCGGGTTATAGGTATTTGTTCACCATGCTGTGCCCAGCCACGAAGTTTCCAGAGGCAATCCCTCTGAAGGAGCCCACTTCGACAGAAATAGTAGACGCGCTTCTGTCAGTTTTCACACGCGTCGGCTTTCCGGCAGAAATACAGGCTGATCAAGGGTCGGTTTTCACGAGCTCGTTAACTACAACTTTTTTACAGAAGTTTGGGATAAGGTTGATACACAGTTCTGTCTACCATCCTCAATCAAACAGCGTCGAGAGATGGCATTCAGTCTTGAAGCGAGTGTTGCGCGCTCTTTGTTATGAGCATAAGGAAGACTGGGAAAGCTGTCTTCCAGCTACTTTGTTCGCTTTGCGTACGGTCCCACATGAGGCCACGGGGTTCTCACCGGCAGAGTTAGTGTATGGCAGAACGCTGCGTTCCCCACTTAGAATGTTGAGAGAAATGTGGGAAGAAAGAGGGGATAGTCAAACAGTGGTAGAATACGTGCTAAATCTGCTAGAACGACTAAGTACGACACAAGGGCTTGTCGAAAAGAACATGGACAAGGCTCAAAGGAATGCCAAGCTTTATTACGACAGGAATGCCAGACTTCGAACATTTAGCATTGGGGATCAAGTAATGATTCTCAGACCATCGCGAAAGAACAAACTAGAAGTACATTGGGACGGGCCAGTCGAAGTGTTGCATAGGCTTTCTGACACTAACTACGCGTTGAAAGTGCCAGGTCGAAGGAAGGAAGTTAGAATCTACCACTGTAACCTGATGAAGCCTTACGTAGAACGACATGGGGTTGTGAATCTCACCCTAAAGGAGCCCGAAGAAATTCAATCCGAGTTCGACGGATTCACCAAAACTTCCGACTCAGAAATTAGCCTTGAAGAGGTTGTAGCTTTCTCGGTAGGCGCGGAAGCGCTTAAGCCTGAACAGGTACAGGAACTAAAGGAGCTACTGAGGCAGTATCTCGATAGGTTCAGTCATCGGCCGGGTAGAACCGAACTGATAACCCACGAAATAGAACTCACATCAGCCGAACCGGTAAGGTCCAAACCTTACCGCGTGTCCCCACGACAGAAGGAGATTATGGAGGCCGAGATACGGCGCATGCTGGAGCTGGGGGTGATCGAGCCTGCTGAGAGTGACTACACGTCACGACTAATACTTGTGGAGGCCCCAAACAAGGACCCTCGTCCATGTGTAGACTACAGGAGGTTGAATGCCATCACTAGGGATCAGTTGTACCCGATCCCAAATATTGAGGAGCGAATCGAAAGGGTCAGCGCTGCTAAATACATTTCAACGCTAGATCTCGTGAGAGGATACTGGCAGGTTCCTCTTTCAGAAAGTGCCAGCCGCTATGCCGCATTCATTTCACCTGTAGGCACTTTTAGACCTTTGGTTCTAAGCTTCGGGCTAAAGAATGCGCCTTTCAGTTTCTCCAAGTTGATGGACATCGTACTGAAAGACCTACAGGAGTTCGCACTCCCGTACCTTGACGATGTCGCGATATTTTCAGACAGCTGGGAAGATCACCTAAAGCATCTGAGGGAAGTATTTTCGAGGTTGAGAGGGGCGGGTTTGACAATGAAAGCGGAAAAATGTAGTTTTGGCTGCTCTCAAGTGACCTACCTAGGCCAACACCACCTAGGTGGTGTTGCCTAGGCCATGTTGTTGGGCAGGGAACGAGACAGCCGGCCGAACTGAAAACAGCTGCGATTGCCGGTTTTTCACAGCCACGCACAAAGACCGACATTCGGTCATTCTTGGGACTTGTCGGCTACTACCAGCCTTACATTCCCAATTTTTCGCAACTGGCAAGTCCGCTTACAGACGCACTGAGAAAAGGGGAGCCCACTAACTTGCATTGGGATGGGGGTAAAGAAGCCGCCTTTCAGGGTTTAAAAGCATTGTTAGTTTCACGACCTGTGCTACGCGCACCGGACTATAGTAAAGAGTCTATAGTTCAATGCGACGCAAGCGACAGAGGCATGGGCGTTGTGCTTACCCAAGTTGTTGATGATCATGAGGAACATCCCATTCTCTATGCCAGCCGCAAACTAACGGTCCGGGAGGAAGCCTATAGTGCTTCCGAAAAGGAATGTGCCTGTTTGGTTTGGGCAGCCCAGAAGTTGTCATGTTATTTGTACGGTGCGAGGTTCATCTTTGAGACAGATCACTGTCCTCTGACATGGCTCAATCAAATGTCACACAAAAATGGTCGCTTACTCCGATGGAGCCTCACCCTCCAGCAGTACAACTTCGAGGTTCGTTATAAAAAAGGAAAATTGCACGGCAATGCGGATGGTCTGAGCAGACTAATCTGAAAAGTGTTGTTGATGAATCAAGGGCCACATTATATTGTATCTTTTGTTGTTATCTTATGTTACCAAAACTGTTCTTTCTTTTTTTTTATTTCTCTTTGGCATGCCTTCTTCCATGAATGCTGTAGCTTTGGCGGCACGAAATTCCGTCAATATTTTAGAGTAGCGGGTTTTTCATTTATTTATGTCTTGAGAAGCCTGGAGAGTTTTTAGCGAGTCCAAGGCGCTTGATCACGGCATGGCATTGTGTTGTATGGTTCACTTTGCTGCTGTCGATCATTGTGAGGTGGTTTGGGAGTTTGTTGCGAGTTCGCAGTTGCGTTTCCAAGACAGGACGTCGGCCTCGTCACCAACCATTCTCTTCGTGTCCAGCGGTTGTGAGCGCTGGCCAGCCGAGATTTTCCGGGCGGCGGAGGAGCTGTTACGTTTGGCCTAAAAATTCATCGAGGCCGACGCCATTGAGCGTACAGCTGTCTACCGGAATGCTGTCTTCTCCCCCCGTATCGGCGCTTAGACGGAGGCAGGAATGCCGATTCTTCCTGTAGGAGCTTTTGCCGGGCGGGCGGACATGTCGCTGTGGACGGATTTCCCAGAAAAAGGACGTCGGAATTCGGAGACCCCTTTTTGGCTTGTTGTTCTCTGCGTGAGATAGCACCGCGGGAGAGTTTCTCACCCAGCCACATCTGCCTTCTACCCTACCGCAGCAGGGAAAATTAACCTGCGCCGGAGGGAGCGGTCTGCGTGTTTTCCGGAATTCGACACACCCGCTTTGTCGTGCGTTTTGGTCAGCGTGGGACTGCGCCGTTGAAGACGCTCCATCAACCCAGGTGGGGCCTTCACCCGAGGCAGCCATCATTCAACACTTCTTCCAAGTATTACTGGCAGTGGAAACGGAGGTCATCGGCCCTTTCCCCTTTGGACTGAAACTCCTCGCCGACCTTCTCACCTACGAGTCTTCGGGGCGTGGCGAGTGTATTGTGTGACTCTTTGCCTCCTTTCGGGAGGCCGGACGCCAGGACGACAGGTCACCGGATTGGCGGGAGACGTTGACACCGGTTTGCCAGTGCTTATGCAGTGACAGTCTCGGGGCTATAAAAGCCGAAGACTTTTGATGTTATTTCTCTTCTTTTCACCTCCTGACTTCATCATGTAAATAAACACGTTCCTTCTTGAAAGAACGCGTCTCTTCCCTGGGAGCCAGCTACCGTAACGAGACCCGCCGAACCCCACTCCTTACACGTCGTTTTCCGCCGGTCTCGGCATAACTCCTATAGGATCCAATGCATTGGGAACACCGCTGTTATTTCGCAACTGCGGGACCATTCCCGTACGATACGTCGCTACGTCGCGAAGTGCGCTCCGAGCCGGCCGAGCGACCACGGAAGTGAACGGCCATGTTGACTTTTCATGCAGCTTGGCTTGTCTTGACCGTAAGGTTAACCTAATGAGTGGCGCAAGCGACACGCATGACATACTTTCGGTTACCGCTAAGAAAAGCATAACCTTCGAGATTCGCATTGCAAAGATGGCGTCTATGACTTAATTGGTGATAAACTTGTTTTTAGCTCTCACGATGGTAAGGCCTTCGAGATTGACGTTTGTTTCAGCCGTCGCATATATATTACGAGGCGAAAAATAATTTGTGTTGCCTAGAGCGCGCTTCGAACTTTGGGTACGAAAGTGAAACGATGTCGCGCTAAATAATTTATATAAAGTTACTGGTTTGAGCAATTACTCCGAAATAATTTTCTCCTTTATCTCAAGGCGCTGATCTTTCACGACTATGATAGTTTACACATTTTTGTTTTAATTTTCACTATTTTGGCCTAATCGAAAAATTGCAAAATGCTGCATGTTTAGCGCTTTTTAGAAAAAGCACATATTTTTTCGGGAGTAATATATTCACATCGCGGGCTTTAAAGATTTCTCTAATAAATGATAAAAATACTGCGGGACCGAATGAAGCAGAAACATTGTCACAATATTGC
Organism: Rhipicephalus sanguineus; assembly: GCF_013339695.2. Lineage (NCBI taxonomy): Eukaryota > Metazoa > Arthropoda > Arachnida > Ixodida > Ixodidae > Rhipicephalus > Rhipicephalus sanguineus. Next base: position 165,692,991 of record NC_051180.1, read on the forward strand.
GTCATAGTTGGAAAAAAATGGCATTTTGACTCATATTGCGGCTTCATTTTCGCAATGTAGTGGTTCAAGTAAAAATATGACATATACATCGTTCTGTAGTATGTTTTGTTGGTATTACATACAGAAAGTTTTAAAACATTAGTTTTTCTTTTAAGCAAGAAAAAATGTTCTAACCTAATAATCACAAGGTTGTAGGAAGTTTGCCTTTGCTTCGCCTTCACTGCATAGCAGGTCAGCGCAATGTTTCAGCGGGTGCTTTTTGGCAGCTAATAATGGAACATAGACAGCACCATGTTTGACGTGTGCATCCCAGGTCAGTGGGCATGGGCTGAAGATTACCGTTGCGAATGCTTCATGCCGCTTGAGTTACGTCGGCGAAAAGCTGGTGGAGATACAAAATTTCAAAAAAATATTTCTCAAGTTGAAAAAAATTCGGCAGATCCCACGTACCGTGGGAGTCGATGTTATGCGAAGCATGCGGCGGGAAGGTGACTGTGGCGCAACTTTTTTACTGGGCGACACGTCACAAATTGACGCTAAAATTTGTATAAATTTTATACCCACACATATACGTTGAAGAGCCGCATATGTGTTATATATACCAGTTGTTTACGGTTAAATAACGCTGCCAACGGCAACGTGGGTATTAACAACGCCACAAGCGGTAAGCTGATATGTAGTGCTTATACTTGTCCCTTATGATGGAGAACGCACGCACGTTTCACGAACCCGTGTGCATGTGTGGAAGAAGTTCCTGACAGTTCTTGAACAAGGTCATCATCACCGTGATCAGTGAGCACCAGCAGCTGGTCCTGACTTGTTATAGTATCCCGTCGTGATCGCGGTGACGAGGGGTCCATGTGTAGAGTAGTATGTGGTATTCTAGAGCCGTTGGAATTCGTGGATGGCTCGGTCATTTGTGAGTCGATATAGCCGGCGACATGTCGGAACCTGAAGCCACCCTTCGCGTTGGTGAGGTATAGGCCGTCGAGGCTGGTAGGTCTGGATAGTGCTACGTAGACCAACATCAGTGGATGGCGCTTGTCGTATTCGTAGACTAGCTGGGCGTATGTGGCCTACGTTACCTAGTGTTCAAAGCGGCTGCCAACCAATCTGGCATCATCCTCGGTCAGCATGAGGCCATCGCCCAGCCTCGTAAGAAATGAAGAGGACAGTGCGTCATTCTGGCGGACGAAGTGCACTTTACGGGGCGGTGATGTGGATATCATATGTAACCTTCGTTAATGTATTCCTCCGGGGTCGAGCAATGCGTAGATATAGCGTGCTTAATCATTGGAATGCAAATGTAACGTTTATTACACTGCTATAAAAGCGGAGCCAACACTGGAACCACAGACGTTAATCTGATATCACGCCAGTGTCGTAGGAAAGCACATCGTAGGAGTATCATGCAGTGTTTATTGCTTTCTTGCAAAATTAGATAGCAAGCCCCACAACCACAATTGACGTTGCACCGATATTACGCCTGCGTAGGCTGTTTTTCCAAACCAGTTTATAAACCTGGCGGGGCTCAATGGTAGAATACCTGATTGCCACGCGGAATGCTTGGGTTCGATTCCTGCTGGGATGCTAATTTTTATTCTTTCTATTCGGCAAGTCAACGCTGCCGATGTTGGTTTTTCTTAACGCTCTCGCAATTAAGTTACCAATGTCTGTTCTCGCCGTTCCCTGTGGCGCATACCCGTACACCGCGGCCCGTGGCAAACGAGTATGTGCCACACGTGTCTAGTGGAAAGGGAAACTTTATTCTATTTTGCTAGTGCGAAAAGCTCTCGAAGAATCGATATACATAAATAATTCATTATTTTTACAGTTACATCACTTCTTTAGCTTGCTGGAAATACCATTTTATCGAGTGCATCCCACAAACGTTCTTTGAACAAAATTGTTGTTTGATGCCCTTTAGCTCAGTCGGTGCAAAACTACAGATTCTCACAAATAGGCAGGAAAATTTTTCGCAACAGAAATAAACGAGCAGAACGAGTTTCGAACTTCAAGAAAAACGTGGAAATTTTTCAGCCGTATTTGTGATGGTCGGAAAGACGCTCGGTAGAAAAACAGGTCGACAAACGTGCGAAACACAAGTTTTACTAACGTTTCGGCAAGAGGGCCCGCCTTCGTCAGAGTGAATTCACTCTGACGAAAATGGTATTTCCAGAGTGAATTCAAATGGTATTTCCAGAGTAAATTCACTCTGACGAAGGCGGGCCCTCCTGCCGAAACGTTAGTAAAACTTGTGTTTCGCACGTTTGTCGACCTGTTTTTCTACCGCATTTTCCACCGGATCCATTGAATTTCACCCCACCATATATATATTGTAATGACGAAGAGCGACACCGGGGCTCTGGCGCGAGAGCAGGATGCGCGAGGAAGAGAAGAACGAGGGTCAGAATAGAACAGCCGGCCTAGTGAACAGGCGTTGTCTCTGTTTCTCTCGTTACAATGGCGCAGTCGTCGAAAGGCTTCGGCGAACCCCAGCTGTTAGCTTGAGGCAACGCGTCTTCCAGAGGAACGCCGTCACGCTTCCTCGCTGATGGAACCCGCAAGTAGTTCACCGCGGCAAGCATCCATCCCACCACCAGCGGACGGCGTCCAGGCCTCCATTGTGGTTCCGGGGAAATACTTGTCTGGTGACGTGCTACTTCGCGGCAACAATACGCACGGGCTCCTCTCGCCCAGGGACGGCGTACATGCCTCCTCGCCACCACCTGCCAATCTGTCGGCGCTTCAGGCACCGTCCGTGGACGGCGTCCAGGTCTCCTCGGCGGCTCAAGCCTCCTTCATCGACGCCGCAGTACCAGTTCACGACAAGACATCGCACGGGTACCGGTTACCTCGGAACGCGGTTGACGCTTCCAACGGCAAGGACCCCGGGAATGCCGTCCATGCTTCCCGCAGCGACAACGGCTTAATCAGTACTCCATCGGCACCCGAGCCGCTAAGGGGTGCTGTCCAAGCTCCCTCGGACAAGGGTCCCTCCTCTGTGAGTACGCTGATCGTGTCATATTCCTCGGACGTCACCACAGGCACCACGCGCGGATCGCCCGAGAGCGCCGCTGAGCTTTCCGCCACCATCGCACGAATCCGAGTCAAGGTGAACGCCTTAGCAGCGTCAATCTCCGTGCTGTGTCCTACCGCCTTGCCAGCACTGCACTCGCTCAATGCCGCGTTGGCCGCAGCCGCCTCGCAAGACCATGAAGAGAACTCACCCGAGAGCCGCAGAGAGCTGCGGTATGCCCTCACGCAACTCTCTTACCAATTGACCTGCTTAGCGTCGGCTAACTCTGGATTTTCGCCTGGCATGTTACCATTGCCGGCTGCCTGCGAAATACCGGAGTTCCGCGGCTTTCAGGACCACGTCGGAAATTGGGTGGCGACCGTCAACGCTGTGGGAGCACGCGAGGCCTGGACAGACCAGCAGAAATGGTGGGTGGCCATCGACCACCTTCGCGATGCCGCCAAGGCATGGCACGCTTACGAAGGCGTCCGGCAAGGATCTTGGCCGGAATGGTCATCCAAGCTGATGAATCTTTTTCGCCCGCTATCTCATGCCTGCGACGACCTAGCTCAAGATCCACTGTCAGCTCCGGATGGGAGCTGTCAGACCCACAGCCTAGACAATGCAGCTCAAGCCTCTACCACCTTGCCCTCCCTCAATGACCGAGATCCTGAAGCGCATCATCCCGACGGTGCAGGTGCGCCCTTCACCGACGTGCTCACTCTCAAGTTGCGAGTTCCTGAAGGGAACTGCCGCGATGGTACAGCTGTGTCCTGCACATCATGCACTGCAAACTTTGCGGAGCGCGCCACCACAGACACTGACGCAATCCGCAAGGCGGGCATTGCAGTCCAGACCTCACACTCCGCGTCTGGACACACCTCACGACATACCTTGCTCCAGACCAAGACCACCTGCGGGCCACCGAAGCCGATGACGGGGACCCCGAGCTCATCATCATTTGGAAACGTGGAGACTCCGGCTCCACGCGTGCAGTCCAGAAGCCGAACGAGCCCGTGACAGCAGATGGTCACCTTGCGCCGAGTGGGAACCGGGGAGACCCCCCGGAGGCCGGGAGGCCCATGGAGGCCGGGGAGACCAACACGGCTGCAGACACTGAAGACATGCCTCTGCTATCTAAGTGTTACGCTCCCGCGACGCCAGCGCAAGACGTTTCCTTGCGTACACATCTGTCACCTCTGTGCGACGCTAAAGTTATAGACACTGATGACTCGGCAGCGCTGAACCTTCTCCCAAGGTCGCGCGACAAGGGTCATCCACTAGCGTCATTTCCTGCCGCTCAGCCTGTTAAGTCACAGCGTGACCAAGGCCTTCAACGACCATCCCGACACAGCCAATGTCGCCCTCCGGAATACTCGGCAGCTCGGCAGGACAAGTCGCGGCGTATACAACACCGACCACCGCGACACAGTCAATGCCGCCCGCCTGAACTACGTTTGGCACCTCATCAAACCAAGTCACTGCGTGGCCGAGATCGGCCACCTCGATGCAGGCAGTGCCGCCCACCAGAGACACTGTCGGCAGCTGCGGCCGCTCGCAGTCGTGGCCGAGTGTAATGACGAAGAGCGACACCGGGGCTCTGGCGCGAGAGCAGGATGCGCGAGGAAGAGAAGAACGAGGGTCAGAATAGAACAGCCGGCCTAGTGAACAGGCGTTGTCTCTGTTTCTCTCGTTACAATATATATATATATATATATATATATATATATATATATATATATATATATATATATATACACGGGCGTTTCTTATTACCATTTTGCTGCATTCAGGTTTTGCCCACAAAGACTGTCAGCAACGCTTAGCGCAAATCGCGCCTCATTGTTCGAGAAGCTTCACGAGTATTGTAGATCATTTGTTAAGATTGCGCGCGAGACGCGAACACTCGAGCTTATTCTAGAGATTGCGCAACAACCAGCGATATCGCTGGAAAGTTCGATAGCGCCTGTATAAAAGCCGACGCGCTTCACCGCTTGTCAGTTGATCGACGGTCGACGCTCTATTCGCCGCTATCAGTGTATTGCTTTTCAGTTTCCCGGCCACAAGTTCGGCCAAATAAACAGTTTCAACCTGCAAACGCCGACTGCTGTCTTCGTGGACGTCACGACCACGTGACAATATATATGTGTGTGTGTGTGTGTGTGTGTGTGTGTGTGTGTGTGTGTGTGTGTGTGTGTGTGTGTGTTTCCTTTTTGTAAATTGGCACCTGATGCTGGCTGCACTGCGGAGTTGGTAAGTACGCACATCCGGGCATCAGCAGTGTACTTATTCTTTTTTATTCCTGATGCTGCTACTTTATTGCCTGGTTATCGACTCCTGTGTCATTCTTTTTTTTTTTTACTTTGTATCCTGTAAATTCTTCTCGACTTTATGAAAACTGAGGCCCGGCGAACGATAACAACTGTAATGTATGTTTTGTTGACCTCGCATCCTGTGCTTTCACGTTGAAGCACCTCTCACTTTGGTCCAAGTGAAAAGACCATGAGGAGCCAGGAAGGTATGTTAGATGGTTTTTTTTCTGACGATTTCTTTACACTAAAAAACTCAAGATCTCATGATTTGCTAAAAAAAATAAATCACATGGTGTGCATAGAACATTCGAGTGCCCTTCTGATTGTGCATAATACACGTATATAGTCCATTTCTTAAGGCCGCGCACGCGTCGTCTGTAGCGTTTAGCTGCCATTTCGAAGTGACACCTTCTGATCGATTGAATTCATATCTTATCGACCACCGCTCACGGCCGAGTGATCACGTATGTGGACGACCGATGAGCGAAAAGAGCCACAAGACATTACATAACCTCGAAAAAGTCATCGCTGCAAAACAGCGGTCCCCTACAGTTCGCCTCTTGTCTCTAACGGTGCAGGAATATCGGTATTTCAAGTATCAAACATTTCGATTAATTCTGCTTTGGTAATGGCCTCGAACGTTCCGGTGGAATTTGTTCAACATATGCTATCCCAAGGTAGCTGTATTTACGCTGTACTCGTGTGCCCGTCATATTCGCCAGCTGTGATAGGAGATGGCAGTGCTTAATAGTATATTGTCACGGCTAAAAGCCGGCAGATTGACAGAGGACAACGAAGTGAGGAGCACGAGCAGCAACCACTGTCTCTCTGAGGAAGACGACGTTGAAGCGTCTGCTCTTTTGATCTGTAAATACAGACCTTGTTTTCCTTGTCGCACCGTGGTCCTGTGTCCTGTTCTTTCCGCGTTGCGACAATATGTATACATGACGTAATTATATTGAAAATACCAATTGTCATAACATCCCTATATGTGTTTATTTCGAGCCATGTTCATTTTCAATACACCACCCTTGTATCGCAACAATGGCGTTTAATCAGAACCTATAAACAGAATAAAAGAAACTTGAAAAAAAAACCTATCAATCACCCTTGTCGAACGTGGAAAAGGGAGCGTTAAACAACTTCCAAGAAAAGCTTGTAGCTCAGTTTTTTGGCAGTGCACATTACTGTTTTCTTTAAAGAAGTGCAGGCACCAATACCATCGATGAAGATTTCAAAAACTCCCGCCAAGACGTAGAAAACCTCGGCGTGACGACATAAATTAATTTCAAGTGAGAGCAACCTTATGTGGAGTATGAAAGCGGTGCCGTTACCACACGGCTATGCCGTCTGCTACATTTCGCGCGTGCGCCCCCATTTTGCCGCGCCAGTTCTGCCGAAGCGCGCAGCTGCGCTCCCGGTAACGAGAACACGTCGTCGTCACTATCGGCGTCAGGGGAAAGCAAGAGCGTCCGCCTGGACGCGAACAAGTGGAGGTAGAAAACCATCTCGTTTTCCATCCCTTTGCACCGGACGCTGAAATGTTTTCATACTACGCAAGAGTAGGACTACTTCCTCGGGGGAGACCCATGGCCTAATTAACCAATATCTGCAATGATGGCTGCGAGTAACGTTGTATTAAACTTTACGATCTGGCAATGGAACTGTTGGGGCTTCTCTCAAAAAAGGGCGGCCCTACAGCAGTTCTTCATGTCGAGAGATTCGCGACCGCAGATTACCTTTTTGCGTGAGGTATTGGTGGATAGAGTTTCTCTGTCGGGCTACAAATCGTACGTAAACAAAGGGCCGGAGTGTAGGGGCGTTCCCATCCTGGTCTCTTGACAAACACGCTTTTATCCAGCACTACTAAACATGGGCAGGTGTAAAATTGAATACCTTTTTGGCGAGGCATCCCGAGCGGCGAGCTCAAAAATAGCACATTCATCCTCAACGTGTACAGTTCCCCTAGAGGGGGGCAGCATCGCTTGACTTCATTGTCGTCTAAGGCGGTCTCTGTGGCAGGCAGGGCCAGGGCCTCTATTTCTGTGATTGGGGATTTTAATGCACCGCATAAGGCGTGGGGCTGCCCACACACCACACGCAAGGGCAAGAACCTCTGGCAGGTAGCGGCGGATCTTGGCCTCACGTTAATCAACGATTCCAACTTCCCCATCAGGACTGGCAACTCCGTGTCACAAGATTCGACTCCGGACCTCACATTCGTGGGGTCGGCAGGGGAATTTTCCTGGGCTAACTTGGTGGTAGAATGGGGAAGGGATCATTATATTGTTAGCCCAGTGCTGCAGGTAGGCAGAAAACCTCCCAGAGCACTCACATACATAGACTGGGGTCATTTCCGTAAGATCAAGGAGGAGAGAGGAGATCATTTTCCGGAGAAACTCCAAGAATGGTTAAAAGGGACGTAGAAGAAGCGACCAAGGCGATACGCACGGAGCTAGAGGTAGATAAAATGGATAGCAGATTAGCACACTTAATAGAGGCCAAGAAATCTCTGCTGGATCGGTGGAAAACAAAAAACCTCAATCATAGGCTTAGAAAGCGGCTAGCCGAGCTAAACAAGGAAATTATGGCACATTGCCAATGCTAGAGAGAATGCAACGGCATGAAGTGTGCAACATGGTGGATGGGCAGATGCGAATAAGTGGGAAATGGAACCTACTCAAGCATTACTCATAATAATATCTGGGGTTTAACGTCCCAAAACCACGATATGATTATGAGAGACGCCGTAGTGGAGGGCTCCGGAAATTTCGACCACCTGGGGTTCTTTAACGTGCACCTAAATCTGAGTACACGGGCCTCAAACATTTTCGCCTCCATCGAAAATGCAGCCGCCTCGGCCGGGATTCGATCCCGCGACCTTTGGATCAGCAGTCGAGCGCCATAACCACTAGACCACCGTGGCGGGGCAAGCATTACTCAACCTACTCCATTAGGATAAGACCAAAACCAATCAGAATCGGTTGGGGTTGGTGGATAGAATTCTACATGCGGAAAGGCAGCACCATGTGGATGACGAAATCGCCACGCGCTTGGCAAGGAAGATATCTTCCCCTGGCGGACGATGCTGGGCCCCGGGTACCGTATTGCCCACGATATGATGACAAATTGGTCGAGCGCCTAGACAGGCCGTTTCGGGAGGCGGACGTTCGCGAAACACTACAGAGGCTCAATGGCAGGTCAGCCCCGGGACCGGATTGCGTAACTAAAGAATACTGCGCAATTTAGATGACAGGTTGATTAAGGTCATAACGGCAGAGATTAACCGCATTTGCGAATCGCGTGTATTTCCAGATGAGTGGAAGGTTGCGTCCGTGATTCTCATTCCCAAGCCTGGGCGCGCACCTCAGAACCATCTACCTCTCGACTTGTTTGGAAAAGGCGACGGAGCATGTTATAAATGATTGGTTCTCTAAGCACATGGAAGACGAGGGTCTTTTGCCAAACAGCATGATGGGCTTCAGGCCTCACCTCTCCGCGCAGGACGTCATGCTACTCATCAAGCATGATATATTAGATCGAGACACCTGGGACACGAGGGCCATTCTCGGTCTCAATCTGGAAAAGGCCTTCGACAACGTGTCACTTAGGCATGTTCTAGAATCGATCTCCCGCCTTGACATTGGGGAGAAATTTTACAGATTCGGGCAGTCCTTTCTGGGAGGTAGGAGGGCCACAATCAAATTGAGTGACCTGACATTGGAGGCTTACGATCTCGGGCACCGGGGCACGCCACAGGGGTCGGTTTTCTCGCCGCTCTTGTTTAACGTAGCGATGCAGGGCTTGGCCGCCGAGCTTGAGCAGATAAATATTGGCTCCGCAATTTATGTGTACGACATCGCCCTCTGGTACCCTGGCAATGCAAGAGGCGGTGCAATTCGTAGGAAAACTCGTTAGTCAGATGTGTCTCCGGCTCTTGCCTTCTACATCAGGGTTGCTACTATATCGTCCCGCTAGATGGGGAACCAAGCCTAGAGGGTGGAGGCTTCCCGAGGAGCTTGATAATGGGGTGCGAACGTCGTCCGGGTGCTTGATCTCCAGGGTTCGTTCTCACCGGGTGCTAGGCATGATCATTGAAGCTAACGGCCAGCACGGGCGTACGGGGCATGTTGAAGCTTACGGATATGCTGAAGGAATAATCACACTCAATGCAAGGGTTTCAAACAGAAGAGGATGGCCTAAGGGAAAAAAATTGGCCGCGTATCTGCGTGCTTCGCTATATGTTGTCGAAAGACGATAGTCTTCTGCCGGCCGTTTCTGAACCGTTTCAGCGCAGCCTAAGAAACACTAGCATTTTCAGCGCAGCCTAAGAAAAACTAGCGTCTTTATAATTAGGTATCGATGTATTTTCTGGCAAGGGAACGCACCACCTAACACTTACGTAATGATGTTGCGCCTCAGATATGCGCAATATTTGCTTTTTGATCGACAATGTTCACAAGTATGAACGCCGCTACCAGTTCAAGATGGCTGGGCATTCAGCAAGTGGTTAAACTTTGGCCGGGTGGCTGAATAGGGTGACAGACGGACAGACGGAAAGACAGACAGACAGACAGACCAAAATTTCTGCGTTTAATTTCCCCAGAAAGACTATCGTCTTTAATAATCTTCTCAAGCTCTTTTACGCGTATCTCATGAGCCATGGGAATTATGCCACTCCCATGCACACATGGCAGAAACACGAAATGAACAAGCTGAACACTTTCATCGGGAAGATGAGCATGTTCCCAATGCGCACAAGCACAAAAAAGCTAGCAAGCCTCGGCGTCAACACATTAGAGGAAGTGATCGAAGCACAGCCGTCCACACATATTGCCAGGCTCTCGTCTACGGTGGCAGGAAGGGGGATCCTGACTAAGATCGGGATCAATCCGACGAAGTTAAGGGATAGGAGCGTTCAGCTTTCGGATAGCGTGCGGCATGCTATTACGGTCTATACCATTGCGAGGAACGCGCATCCAACTTTTAATACTGGCAGGAGGACCGCTCGTGCCTCCGCGCTCCTGCGGTACGCGTATGCGCACGAGCCAGAGTCAGATGTTGTGGATGCTGCCCAGTACGAAGGCAACTACAGTCGCTCTGTTGCTAACGTTGTGGACATAAAAGGCCGAGTATGATCGGCCGCGTCAGTTAAGACGTCGTCTGCCTGCAAGGCGGAACAGCTGGCCATTGCATTGATGCTCCTTAGGTCGGACAGGGATACGGAATCGAGATCAGCCCTTCGAGCTTTTTCGATTGGGGCTGTTTGTGAGGAGGTTGCCAGGGCACTTTAGGGTAAGGTGCTTGCTCATCAAGTCATTAGATGGTTCCCGGCGCACGAGGGCGCCGAAGTCAGGAGTTAATGAGTTGACCCACGCCAGGGCGCGAGGTCTTGCCGCAGGCCGTGAATCTCAGGTTCACGCAAACGAGCTCGTATCGCACACTCTCAGTTTCCAGTAGGTACACGGAGGTCTCCTCTGGGTCCCGGCTACGCGGGGGTCAGCGATTTTAAGCTCTGGGAGGGCCCCTCTTTACAGCACCACACGCACCACGGATTGAAGGAGGAAGCATTTTATTCATGGCTCAAGAGCCACAACTGGTTTGATAAACTCCGCGCCGACCAGACGGCCCACGATGCGGCCGTGAGGCTTGGCCTCCCTGTCCCAACGTGGGAGCGGCCCGCAGTCTTGCCCCTATAAAAACGGGGTGAAGATTCTTCCGAACCAAAATAAAGTTTATTACATACCTACCTACACGTGGTTGCAGTCATTATATTGGCTGTACGCCTGGAGCGTAGCTAGAAATTTTCTCCGTGGGGGGGGGGGGGGGGGGGAGGAGCTTTATCCATACTTTATGCACGTTCATGCGGGCATTTGTATCCGTGCTTGTATATATAAGGATGCGAAATTGCCAATTTTCGGGGGAGGGACGGAGAGCGGGATCTGAGCCCCTTCCGCACCCCACCCTCCCCGGCTACACCAGTGCCGTACCACGTCCGCTACATTGTTTTGTATTTAGCGGCCATGGCCGTACACATCTGCAACGTCATACCTTTTGCGGCTCTTTTCACGTTTCCGCTAATGGTTATCGCGATAGGCCCGGAAAAGGAGCCAGCTTAAGCTTCGTTTCTAGACTTTGATAGTCAAATAATTTAGCTTTAAGTCGTCTGTTCGCTATCAAAATTCGTCACAGCATTCCTTGCAAGCACAAAAACTCATGCTGTTGACAGTTTCATGTTAGGTTACCGTCTGATTATGGTGTCTGCACTCTTTTAACTACTCTCTATAGCGCTTACTATTTCTGGGTATAGCAAGTGCCATAATTTCTATGAAGCAACAAGTTCAGTCCATTTCGATCGCCACAGGGAGTGCATTTATGCCTATGCCAAATAATTTCCCATTAAAAGTTTCAACCATATGGCTATATTATTGAGGCAAAAGCAATGTTTAATTACTTTCAACAACGGAGGCGCCTTAGAAGTGCGTCGTCCAGACAGGCAACCACTTCAATCGCATGAACAACAAATACAAAAAAAACTTCGAAGCTACGAAAATTCTTAGCCGGCGTATACATCAAGAACTGATTCATCTAAAAGCGCAACCTTGAAGCGTTAGAAAATTATCCAAGTGGCATCCGCTGCGGATGCTGTAGTGTCAGCAAAGATCACAATAGGCTTCATAAAAGTTTGCGCGAAAAAGTTGACAACCCTCTGCCTGTTATCGTAACGCTTGCAAATCGTACTGATGTTCAAGAATTAACTTTGCAAGTATTTACTTCGATCACAACAAAGAGACAATACAATAATGCACTATTGGCTCAATAGTCGAAACTTCTTAAAGGTCTAAAGTCTTACACGAGCGACAGCACATTGTAATTATTTTATACTCGCGAAACTGTACTGAAAATATACACTGAAATGTCGACTGAATATTGATTTGAAATATTGAAGTGCTCCAGTAAGTAAATACATGTTAAAAACAAGCAATCAAACGATTCCCGCATGGATACGCTCACACTATAGTCATTTCTGCCGAAGTCACTTATAAACGCAAAGTGAAGTAGACTATGTTTGAGTTTGAGTTTGAGTTTGAGTTTATTCAACCACGTGACAAGTACACGAAAATACACTGTATACGTGGTTTGGTGCGAAGGGAAAAAAGCTGCATTTCACAGCTTGACTGGCCCCTTCACCCAGAAACCCAATATACGCAAGATTGCAATCAATAGAGTACATAGCGAACTGTTGAAACGTGAAAATAATTACACAGTTCATCATGCATTACGCCTTGAAAAAAAGCAACACAACGATAAGCAGGGGTGACGCAGAGCTTCACTGAGTATTTTTTACGTTGCATATGTTTTAAGTATATACGTCATACTTGACTCCAGCTTGATCCTACGCTCTTCAGGGTTTAGACCAGTACGTACGTAAAGTCTGCACAGTTACTGCAATTTTCCTTATCGGTACGTCTACTCGACAATCCGTATTTGATACGTCTTTTTGTGGCGGCTATTGGTGAAGAAACCACCTGCATTTCATTGGCACCTGAGTGCAGATCACATCTCGCGAAAGGTACACATGCCCATGGGCCAGTTGCAAATAAAGTCGTGAAGCCGGACAGATGAAGACATTAAAGACTTTGGATGAACATTTTCTGCGTAAATCCTGAAATTCGATGTCATAACACAGATTCTACACCCAATCGTCTGAGGAGGGACATGGGTCTCTTCAGTGCCATGGCCGTGATTGTGGGCAATTCCATAGGTAAGCGATTTCGAAATAATGATGACGCATGAACTTAATCCAATACTTTACATCTTATGACCCTTAAGAGAACAGCGTGCTTATTGTAGCGACGTTATGGACTCGCTGTGACCTCCTACTGCTGTACGGGCAGTAAAGAGAGAGCGCGAAGAAGAGATGAAAGGCAAAGACGCCAATCATGAACTTGCCGCGCACCTTCGTTCATGCGAAAATGATGTGCAGCGTGTGGCTACCTTTTCTGAATATGTGTTTTACAGGATTACATGGAGATGTTTACCGCCCTTAAGATTTTCTCGGCACTGTAAATTACTTTCGTGGTGCCAAGTAAACTTGTTTAGAAAACTTTTCATTTGATTATTAGCAGATGACCGATTGAAAATGTTTATCACAATTCCATGTCACTACCTTTTTCTATACCAGGCCAATCGTCTTTTTTTTATATTATGCATACAAATGTATGTAACGCATGCATCGCTTGTACTTAGCAGTATTTTAACAGACAGTAATTTTATATACTATAAGATAAACATTTTTTTCGTTATGTTCGCTGCTAAAGTGCATGTTGTTTATAAATATATCTGTATAATCCCTTGAGCATGCGCGCTAGGTACCTTCAAGCTGTATTTGGTCGCTTTGCGCCAGGAGTGAACCCGACAACTCTATTGAAAATCACCTTTATCATTGATTGATTAGTTAATTTCGGGGAATCTAACATGAGGTGACCCCCGCTGTACTGTTGGGAATTTATCACCGATTGATTAATTACTTTTTGTAGAATGTGAGGGCTAAGAAAAGACTGCGGTTATCACTTCCGGCGACTCTGTAAGCATTCATTGTCACGCCCATGTATTATTCTCAAGGAGTGCGATATTACATGGTATATGACTGTATTCTGACAGGATCCGGTATCCTTGGACCATATCGCGTAAGGATCCACATCATGATTCGTTCTTTTTCACTTTCACCATCGGCTTGCAAACCATCGTCATCGCCGAGATGAGTCCCTTGCTGCGCTGAGAGAAAAAAAAAAAACTTTATTAGAACAGCAGTCAATAGACGTCAGGAGAAAGTCTACCGCCCCCGTCGTCCCTAGCCGTCTGCCGCGATCCCTTGAGACACGGCAGCAGCAAGGACTTCACCGACGATGTCCTGCTGGACGTTGTGGTCTGGGCTGTGGAGCAGCGCCTCCCAGGATCCTAGAGTATGCGAGCTTTGATCATGTCCATAAGGTTGGGATAATGCACTGCCATACCAGAACCTGTCACGAATCATTTATTCCTAGGACGTCTCAAGAATGGAACCACCTTCCCGGCGCAATTGTTTCTATCAAGGACCACTCAAAGTTTCGCTCGGCCATTTCGGACATCATCACTCCCGGACTTAACTGACCAATTATTCTTTGTCTTAACTAGCCACTTTTGCTGCTTTGTTTTGTTTTACTTTTGTATATATTGTTATCCACTCCCCTCTGTAATACTTCAGGTCTTGAGGGTAAATAAAATGAAAAATGAAAAAAAATATCATACTGAGTCCGACATGTAACACCACCGTGTGGAACAAATTTGCTGCCTCACCACAATATTTGTCCTGTGACCTGAATACTTCTAGATGCCACTTGCTGTAAAGTACGGGGTTTCCAAAAACCCCGTCTGAAGAAAAAAAAAATCAGGCGAAGCTTGCACTAAGCCGCGCAAAGCTTGAAACAGCGAAACTGGATAATTCTGAAGACTAATCTGGTTGCTTCTAGTTTGTTTCTAGGTCTTAGCTAGGTGATGTAGGTTGTTTCGAGGTTGCTTCTAGGTCGTAGCTGGGCTTTAGCTAGGTGATGCTAGGTTGTTTCTGCGTTGATTCTCAGCGCAGAGAGGTTCGAGTAAGGCCACAGACAGCCACAGACACGACACGGATGTCCAAACTCCAGAGACAGATCCTCGCGCTGAAACCAAGCGTTCGCACCTCCTAGATTTACGGGAACGTCACCGTTGGCGTAGACCTTCCGTTGCTTCGGGGCCGATTTCTGTGGCGCATACCCGTTTATGATGATGATAGTTTTTTTTTTTTTTGGAACCAGGTGAACAAGGAACGATTCACTAAGCAGCTCTGCTGTTAAAAACACAGCAAAAAACATGAGGTTTCGGTGATGACTTTTGCCGCAAGTGAATTCGTTCATTTCGGGAGTGGAAGGCTCTCACAGCGGCCACCGCCATCTTTTATGACCTTGGTTTGAAGTAGAAATTTACCAATAAAAAATAAGCCTCAAAACGCCGCACCACCTTCTTCTAAAAAGCATATTACAATGTTTAAACTTAATTTCCCTTTAACATCATCATCAGCCTGTCTACGCCCACTGCAGGGCAAAGGCCTCTCCCATGTTCCGCCAATCAACCCGGCCCTGTGCTTTCTGCTGCCACGTTATACCTACAAACTTCTTAATCTCATCTACCCACCTAATTTTCTGTCTCCCCCTCACGCGTTTACCATCTCTTGGAATCCAGTCAGTTACCCTTAATGACCACCGGTTATCCTGCCGACGGCCCATATCCATTTCTTCTTCTTGATTTCAACTATGATGTCCTTAACCCCCGTTTGTTCCCCGACCCACTCTGCTCTCTTCCTGTCTCTTAAAGGGGCCCTGCAACACTTTTCGAGCATGCTCAAAAAGCGCTGCCGATCGGTAGTCGAGGCTCCCTAGAACACGCGAGCCAAATTTTATAGCGATGCGCACGGCCTGGAATTTACAATAAATTCTCAAAGTCAGCTGAAAATCGCTCCCTCTTCTCTCGACAAATGATGTATTAGTCCGCAAAATATGACGCGATTGTCGGCAGTTCCACCATTGGCTGATGTTATAATCACGATAACACCCTCATTATTACTTTCGTTGTTAACTTTGAGTTCAATAAGTAGACAATATGTATGTTTATATTCTGTTATCGCGTTAAAAACACCGAACACACATTAATATTAGCACTTCCGGTCTCACCGACAGCTCGTCTGCTCGTAGTTGCGTGGTTCCGTTTTCTTCGCCATGCGCAGTGCCGAAAACGTGAATATTTCTGTGATTTTGACCATCGCCGGTTGCCGTTGAGAGTGGCAGCCGTTCGAGTGTTGCCTCGTCAGCTGGGAACTGCATAGTCGGCACGTTCTCACAACCGACAGAGGCAGCCGTGCAGCATGTCTCCGATAACAATGCTGGCGTCCGGTAATGGCGGCGCTTCGGAGTCGTCTGCCAGTGCCGTCTTACGAGGCGGTGTATCGGAGTATGGGCCGAAACCGATCTCAGCTGTCATTCATTCCAAAAGAGCGCGCAGGTTTGCTTCCATGGTTGGCAAAGCGATGAAAACACTACGGCGTTCGAGGTGCACACCCAAGATTACCAAACCGACGCGCAGTTTTCAAGCACGCGCGATACGGCGATACGGCTCCGCTCGACGAGAACGACGCAAGCCGACCGGAAGTGGCTGCACAGACCACGTGGTTGCGCCCAGACGTCAGAGAGAAAAAAATGAAGAAAAAATTTCCGCCGGCGCTCTTGGGCGGAGCCTCGCTCGTCTGCGCTCCCTCCCCCGACTCGCCGCCTAGCTATCCGCGCGCTCGCGGCGTTGAGTTGAGGGAGAAAGCTGCGGAACGTGATCTCTATAATTTGGTAACACCACTTAGACTTGACGGATTCGAAAAATTTTTGCGGCATATAACTCGTGAAGAGTCATACGTCAATAATGAGACTATTCCAATATAACTAAGAAAGGTGTTGCAGGGCCCCTTTAAGGTTACACCTATCATTTTCCTTTCCATCGCTCGCTGCGTCGTCCTCAATTTAAGTTGAACCCTCTTAGTAAGTCTCCAGGTTTCTGCTCCGTAGGTAAGTACTGGTAAGATGCAGCTGTTATATACCTTCCTCTTGAGGGATAGTGGTAGACTACCATTCATGATTTGATAATGCTTGCCGAATGAGCCCCATCCCATCCTTATTGTTCTAGTTATTTCACTCTCATGGTTCGGCTCCGCGGTTACTACCTGTCCTAAGTAGACGTACTCCTTTACAACTTCTAGTGTCTCGCCACCTATCGCAAAGCGCTGTTCTCTGCCGAGATTGTTCCACATTGCTTTAGTTTTATGCATATTAATTTTCAGACCTACTCTTCTACTTTCCGTATCCAGTTCAGTAATCATGAGCTGTAATTCGTCTCCCGCGTTACTCATCAATGCAATGTCATCAGCGAATCGCAGGTTACTGAGATACTCTCCATTAACTCTTATCCCTAATTCTTCCCAATCAAGGTTGCAGCGATGGGTTGCAGCCATGGCGTAGTGGTAGAGCATCAGCTTCGCATGCAAGAGGTCCGTGGTTCGCATCCCGGTGCCGCACAATTCCCAACCGGATTTAAAAAAAAAATCCGCGTGATGATGGAATTGTGTAAAAAGGCCTGGGGTGCAGCCTCACTGGCGACCACAGCCAGCAATGCACTCCCTTCCCAGAGCAGGATTGGCCACCCTGGTGTAGTACTTGGCCACTACCTCCCACATGAATACACCAATTCCGTTTAACATACATTCACATAAATATGGAGCAAGGTGGCTGCTGCTTGGGCTGATTCGTAGAACATACTTGACACGAAAAACCTTTATCGGTGTGCAGGATTCTTGAAGAAGGAAAGAGATAGGACGGAACGCAGACTTACAACAAAGTTTCATTGCTCAGATGGCAGGTATATATATATATATATATATATATATATATATATATATATATATATATATATATATATATATATATATATATATATATATATATATATATATATATATATATATATATATAAACAGTTGGGTGAGAGGGAGCATAAAAATAAAGAGGGGCTGACATTTAATGTCTTTACGCCCCCTGTAAACAACTTGTTAGGGTCAAAGAAACGACTATGGCACAGCGATAAGGGCTGAATCACGGTACACGTTGAAGCAGCTGCGCCAATTTCAATGGAGATAATAATGCAGGAGCTTAGGTAGAAATTTTTTTTGGGGGGGTGGGGTAGGCCAGACCTCCCTTTGTGTATGTTCGTGCGTGTGTATTTATGTGTGCGCTTATATCTGCACATAAATATGCAAAAATTTCGTGGCGAAGGGTTTGAACCAACCAAACCACCCCTGGCTACGCCGCTGCATTAGGAACATGCAGCGAGAAATACTACCTAGAAGGAGCACTTTTTTTCGAGTAGTAACTACTGTTTGCGCTGTACAAACATGACTGATTTTTTAGAGATGTGCAATTGTTTCGTAATTGTCATGTTCGTTACGTCGTGCAACATTCCAGGTTCTGGAATTTTCATCGTTCCAAGCATTGTTTACCAGGACGCTGGTTCCGGCGGAGCCGACCTCCTAGTGTGGATGGCGGGAGGACTAGCCTCTCTAATTCGTAAGTTCGGGAAAAAATTCCATTATACCCGCTTTCGCAGTCCAGGCTCCAAACCATTCACCTCGTTCCTCCAGTTCAATGCGCAGTGTACCGTGCAGCAACGGAGCAAAACCTTTTTTTTTTTTTTTTTTTTGAGAAAGCAGTGTCAAGTGGACAAATAGGATAGTCTTCAACGCAGTTATATCACATGTGGCAATAAGGCATCAAGCAGTGCCATCGTTCAGGGACGTAGCCAGTATTTTATTTCAAGGGTGATGCGACCCCTTTTTATGTATGTTCGCTTATGTGCATGTAGTTCGTGCATACAACTTGTAAAAATTTCGGGGAGTCGCTTTGGCTATGCCATGGTACAAAGCTTCGTGCACTGTGCGATGTTACTGCACGTTAAAGAACACCAGATGGTCCAATATTCCAGAGCGTTCCACTGCGGTGTGCCTCCCAACCAAATCGTTGTTTTCGCATGTACAACTCCAGATATTATTATTGTCGGACGTACAACCAGCCCAAAACATGAGAAGATGATATGCGTGGTAGCATACCTGCAAAACTCGTCAGTAAACTGTACTAAAATACGCCCAGAACAACTGAGTGACCAGGAGTGACCAGGAGAGAGACATAATATATATCTTGCCAATGCTTTTTCTCCACAACAGACCCTGCGAGAATTTGTATTGTGAGCGCAGCAGCATAAGAACTTAGGGGGCTATATTTAAGTGAATCTCCAGACACTTCCAGTAATTCAATGTTCATGCACTCACATCTACTCACTTTCGCTGGCAACTGCCTCTAGTTTGGGATAGGACAGTGCTTTCGCTGGCAACTCCCTCGGCCATGTACACCCACACTAGCCATAACTAGCGTTCACGCTCACTCACCTTCGAATGCACGTTCGCTCACATTCACCGGTACTCACGCACGCCTTGCACTCAAACACTCACACTCTGGCCTAATCCTACCATTATTCAATCAATCGCAAAAAGCGATTGATTGAATTGGGCATGAGTGAGTACACCGAGTTACGCGTCCAGGTGAATACAATGTCACTTCAAGAAACTTCCCAAGCGACGTTGTTTTGAGCAAGCAGGCTTCATCCAGATCCAGAGAAGAAGGCGCTAGGCCGGCGTGTAGTGGAATTCAAGTACACGAAGCCACAAGCTTTAAGTACACGGTATCTTGACATAACATGGCAACCCTTCAATTTACAGATGCCTTCTGCGTCGCTGAACTCGGAACGTTACTGCCATCGGCTGGCGGCTTCTACGAGTACGTTCACGTTGCCGCTAAGTCCATGGGAAGAGTGGGTGGACTGCTCACCTTCTTCTCTCTGTGGACGTTCTTGCTGATGGACTCTGCAAGCGTCGTCATAAATGGGTTTACATTCACAAAATACGCCCTCAGTTTGGTCTATGGAACCTGTCCGCTACCATACGGAGTTACAGCTTTGATGACGGTGGTCGTGATAGGTGAGTCAGTAGGCCCAGCAAAAAGGTACAAGTGTCTACATGCTTAACTCTCAGACATGCGTTACGCATAGGACGTGGTATTTTTGTGTGCTGGGTGACTATGCAGCTGGAGCTGTGCCCGTGAATTTGTGGAAAATTGTAAGTAAATAACAGAAATAGGCTTTGCGTTACTTTAATTGCTATTTACTGCATGACATATTTACTGCTAATAAAAGATGGAGACAAAGTAAAAAACACGAACGAGGACACAGTCCGTGTCGCTGTCCTAGTTTTTGTTTTGTTTTTTTGTTTTTTATTTTCATTTCCCACCGCCTTTTATCGAAGAAATTAAGGTGAATGTAGGACACGATATGCGCCACCAGTGGGATATTTTGGAATGAGCCCGATGACGTCAAGTGTCCCGATTACAATTAATCACTAGTACTGAAATTACTTATAGTAAAAAATAACGTGTGCTTTACAAGACGTAATAAAATCCTGCTGGTGCGTTTCTCTTTGATTCGTGGAAAACAGAACTTGGCGTTACCTTGGTGAACAGCGCGGGTGGTTCAAAAGTTCCGTTTCCTCCGGGCTGCGCTCACGCGGTCGCGTATCAGTTATAGTTGTTTGCTTGCGTAGTCGCATCTCAAGGGTAGTTTCATATTATCGCATATTGCTGCGCGGGCTTTGCTGGTTCGCGAAACTCGCTCTGACTGCAATTTAGAGAAAATGCCACGTCCATGCAATGTCCGCTACAGCAACGAAAACAACGACTTTCCAATGGGCGTCACGTAGGGAACTCCCATGCTCAAAGTGCCTACGTGCCGCACTTTAACGAATGTGGGATAAACAACAACAAAACCTACTCGTGTGCTCACGGCCTTTTCGTCGCAAGTCGTGTAAACCGCCCTTCAAAGTGCTGCTTCCTCGCAGCGCAGTTTCGTCGGTCTTGTCAGGATGCCGCAGCCCATGATAAGGGAAATGGAACAATAAAGAAATGTTTTCAAGGTTTTAAAGCAGCAAAACTGTATTAATAGGAGGGGCTACATATCATTCTTGTGGCTGTTTTCATGCACCGTCCAACGCCGCGCCTCAAAGCCTAATGAGTCGTCAGGCGCCTTCTGCACGACACCTGGGAGGGGATGAACATTGCTCCGTGGATCACACAAGTGAAGGCGGCGCACACAGATTTCACGGTATACGTTGTTTGATCGTGTCGCATATCGGAGGCACGGCACACCAGCGGCGTAAACAGGGGCTCACTGAACGGTGCCAGCACAATTACACACGCGCACATGGGGCGGCCGTATTCCCGTACTGACGGCCGGATCGCATGCAGCTTCCCGACTCTACACTGCAGTGTCCGAGTATCAAGCACTTCCGCGGAAAACATCGCATTACAATGCAAGCAGCAGCGACCAGCAAAACAAGCATAACAAAAATGTCGCAGTTTCGCCGCAGCGGCGAAGCAATGAATGCGATAGCAACAAATTGGAATGTAACGCGAAGAACGGAAAGCAGCTCGAAATTGCCAGCGCGTCGCTCGAGCCCAAAGGACGCACGAAAAGAACGCACACAGGACGAGCGCGAACTATCATGCTCGATACATGAAGCGCACTGCTGAAACATAAAGCAGAACGCACGAAACGAACGAACAGGTACACACAGGACGAGCGCGAAATAAATGTCGCAGTTGTTACTTATTTCTGTTTGAACAGCGCGCTCCTTTCGCGAATGCGGCCGCTGCAGCAAGCGAAGTGACCTTCGTACGCTCTGTGACTTGAGCGCGGACATCGCGGGGAAAGCACAAGACTTACAACCCCCCGCTCCACCCTCCCGCCCGTCCCCTTCTTTCCTTGAGATAAGCGCACGAAGGCGACCACGCCCTGTAGGGCAAAGAGCATCGGCTTCGCAGGAGCGGGGCGACGACCTTTAAAGCCCAGCGCCCAGCGCGCAGATCGCGCCATTTCGCTGGTGAGTAAGAAAGCACGCTGAAGTAAATGGTTTATATAAATAGCTCGCCGTTAGCATGCTGAAAGACGGGACTCTCCGTGGCTTAGCCGTCTAACACCGAGCGTTTCGGAGCGAGAGGTCGGCCGTTCGATTCCGCGCGTCGGAAAGTATTTCTGCATTATTTTTCTTTGTGGCTTTGATATATATATATATATATAGACATATACGGTGCATGACGGCGGCGACGGTGACGGCAAAAATCAGCCGAGACTGTCCATATAATTGCTATCGCAATAAAAAGTATTCTTGCATGCGTTCCCGGTGGAGGCGCAATGTTGCCAGATAACGGAGGCTGCTCCCGTAGCGCCCGCTAAAGGCGGCGTTGGGGAGTGCTTACGTCACGAGGCCTCGAGAGGCGGGCGGTTTGAATTGAACGAACAGTATGGAGACCACTAACACGTGATCTTCTTTCAAACTAAGCATTTCCTAGTCACGAAACAAGCACTACAAGGTTTCTGGAATGGTATTTCAAAAGTCCACGCCGAGTTGTATTAGGGGCGAAGCACCTTAGGGTCTCGGCTTCTCGTCGTGTGATGTCGTTGTCGCGGTCCATTATAAACGGGTACGCGCCACGAAAAAATGGGCAAATCCCTCTACTCGCCACCGGTCCATACTATGTATATTATGAGTTAAAGGTTCGTCGTTGCTGCCTAAAACATTACCTTTGGCTTAGCAGCGGTGTCAGAATCCGCGACGAAATTTACCAAGGCGCTCAAGTTTCTTAACCATAACCAGAAACACAAACGTGGATCTCTACGGTAAAGTTATCTATTTGAAACACCACTTCTTGAAATATATCTGCAAAGTAATGATACTTCACTCAAATGAAAATGAAGAAGGCAACAGTTACATAGAGAAATAAAACCTCTATGACAGTTAGCCCAACAAATAGCCGACGACTTTAGTGGAGCTGAAATACCGCTCCCTACATGGCCGGCTTCAGGCTTGGCACCACTAGTGTCTCATCAAAAAAATCTCTCTCGAAACAGTGTTAGCGAATTACTTCGGTCAGGACCTTCTTCTGTCTCTGCTTCTGTCTCTCATTGCCTATTAGCAGCGATATTGCTGTGGGAAACACCGGTGCACACTGCATGCTTCGCCCCTCCCCAGGTATCACCTTAGTGGAGCTGAAACACCCTTCCCTACATGCCTCGCCCCTCCCCAATTTTTTTGCCTTTAGTGTCCCTTTAACTTCGATTTTGTTCGCATTGAAGGAGGACCGAAATCACAGTACCTTGTTATTCCAACAATACTATAGTTCTCGTGTTATATATGCCCTGTATCGCGAACCGCATGTCCCTTAACAAAGCACATGTTGGCTAGAATGGACGTAGCCTTTAACTTTCAGTCAACCATTCAGCGCGGTAAAATTACGTGAGCATTTTACGGCATGATGTTGGTCCGCGAATTAGGGGTCGCACAAATGTTGGTGTATATATTTAACAAGTCCTTGTTGCATTAAAGGAAATGTTGGAGCGGCATGCTGCACTCTGTAGTACCTGAACGCCAAAACCACACTTGCTGTTGCGTTAAATTATGCAGTCGGGGACCACATTTCCTGCACGACATAATGAGCAGCAGAATGAGAGACGCGCATTAAATTACATTGACTGACAACAGTCTAATGCATTGTTATTCCCTCCACCCCCCAGAAGCTTTCTACACCTCACATACTGTTCCACTACCTCGGGGACCGGCCCACCTTTGACCATGCGATGATGTGACGTGATGACGTCATGATGAAGGCTCAAATTTTTCGCGATCTATGACGTCATGATGTCACAAGGAGTCGTTACTGATGGCGTAGGTCATGTGTTTTTCTGTGAGCTCGTGCCGCTCGTTCGCTCTGCACAAGCCGTTCGCTCGGAGAAGGTCACGTGGGTTTTTTGTACCACTTTTTGCGCCTGCCATGTTTCGCTTAAGGTCATCGCACAACAAGCCACTTTACGCTTTCGCCCATGTGTAAGGGGAAATTCCTTATTTATTTATTTAAGAAATACGTGCATCGTAGTTGTTACTGTAAAGGGGAAAAGTGCATTAAAACTTCACTAAATTTTCGTACAAACCAAAACAACGATCCCGTGATGAGGCGTGCCTATAGTGGGGACTACGAAATAGTTCTGATCAGTGGTGGTTCCTCAACATTCACATGCGTGCGAGCACGCTGCCGTATGAACACGCGTGCCAAAATGCAAATTCAGAAGCCTGTTTGCATTTTTCTCCCATAAAAATGCCACCTCTACGGTCGGGATCGAACCAGCGACCTAGAGCTTAGCTGCGGAACGCCATTTTCTCATTAAGCTATCGTGATTACCTCACCATGTTATTCTATGAGCATTAAAAAAATAGTTGTGTCACTCATGCTCTTGTTCCGCTTTTTTCCTTTGTGCAGAACTGGCAGCTGTGGTGAACGCATTTTCATTGAAGGCCTCCATGAAAACTCAAAACATTTTTTTTATCCTCAAGCTCGCAATATTGCTCGGAATTATCATGACTGGCATCGTGTGGTGCATTCGAGGTGATCTCATACTTTCATGTATTAAAGATGTCTTAAGCTTCTTCTGTCGATGACACACGCTGTACCATTGTGAACGATCTTGCCCAAAACAAAATAGCATGGCCCTTGAACGACAAATGACAGATATTTATTTACCCGGCTGCAAGAAGCTGGAAGCGTACATGCGTATTACGATGAAACGGGTAGGGAACAAGTTCAGTAAAGCCAAGGTGGATATTGTGTGCTACTGCAGCTTATATTAGCTCACACAGCAGGTCTTTATGCCCTTGTAGGAGTGAAATAGTTTTACTACATACGGTGTACAGAAACCGTGCATCTTTATGTTGGGGGAAAAAAAAACTCAGTTACTTAAAAATTGCACAAATTTTTGTCGTTCGCAAAAAAAAAATAAGTTTCATCGTGGTTTCCTAAAAAGATTAGTATAATATGCTCATAGAATAGTACCCAGTTCATGGGTTAAAATATTGCGGTGGTCAAGGATAACCGGAGGGAAAGACTGAAAAGCGTAATTTGAACTATGTGGGCGAATGTCTGGGCTTGTCTGAATTTATATGATCAGGCTAAGCGTGCGATTAAGTGTTATGCATAATTATTTATATTGGGAAACTTCTGGCACAACTGCTTTGCAGAGATAGTTGGAAATGTAACCGGCACTCGTTTTGCACCCTTGGTAGAACCATTATGAAAATGCTAAGCTGCATGACCCATTCACCGCTGTTGAACAATTTTTACAAGTTTCTGAAGTTCTTATAATCCTCAGTTACTGTACTTATATATACTCCCACACAAAACCAAAAAGCTACCATACACTCTAACAGATGCCGAAACTGAAACCACTTTAACCAAGTCATCCACACAGATTAAGAAACCCACTCCTGAGGTATACCAGACATGTTGGCAAGGTCATCTGACATGTAGCCTGCTACTTCAACATACTGTTTCATTATGGTTAAAAATGCAGCAACCCAGGCAACAAGGTACTGGGGAAGGTCAAATGAATAAGGCTTATACGACAGTTTTTCATGTGACGCCCGTGGAGTACTCTAATATGCAAAAATTAACTAACTACTCATCGGATAGTATGGTTAGGTGCCGCCCCATGTGCTTGTTGGATTGATGTGCGCAGCTGGATGGAAAGGGAAATTTTGCGCAATTAGAGCCTTAGAAACGGCACCTTATGTGCAGCGCAATCGCTCCGATTGGTCCCTCGATGGCAAGTCCCAGGATATAGAGGGAACTATAGCAGTATGGAAAGCATTGCAGCTAACATAGGGCAATGACAGGCGAAGTAAGTCCCGTGATTGCCCATAGTTGACGTTATTTTGAGATACCGGGTCTGCGCGCTGGGCACATCAACTTATACAAAAAAGCTACAATAGAGGCCAACGATTTCCGTTTGTTTATGTCAAACCTGTATATGCCTCTGCCGTTACAAACTGACAAATGCATGCCGCTTACACTTCATGGGGCACGTAGAATGCTTTGCTAAACGGGTGATCTCAGAGACCACGCTCTTTAAGGCTTCGTCGCCCTGTGTAAGTTAAGCGACTGCCACAGAGAGATGACCGAAATTCTTTTGTTTATCATTTTGTTTTTGTTTTTTCAGCGCCGATTCTGCTGAACAGGCTTTCCCTGAACGGTCACACTACGCCGGGAAATTTAGTCGCAGCATTTGCGATAGCTTTGTTCCCAGGAGCCGGAAGGTGAGCCAATCCTTGGATATATTGCCCGCTTTCCGGTACAGAAATGCAGAAGCGTTCGCAAGACAAACGCGCCGCCATGAAGAGAAATAATCTTCTTGCGGTCCATATACATGGCAGCATGAAAAACTCACTGTCGTGTAAAACCCACTGAGAGGTTCAGGGAGCGGACGCACTGGTTACAGCTGCCGCTTTCAGAATGCGTGCTTACGGAGTACAGAACCTAACATTATTGTTAAATGTTTCAGATGACATAACGCAAGGCATTGTCTAGACGTCCCTAGAACGACCCAGCTGCAGCATTTCGTTCCAATAATTGCGTTATATTAGATGTGTACTGGAAGACCCGAAAAGAGGCTCTACATTTATGCAGAAAACCTCGGTAGATCCCAGGCGTTGCGGGAATCGGTGTCATGCGAAGCAGTCAGCGAGTATTTCTATGCTGTATTCTATGGCTTAGAGCCAAGCGTTACGAGGTGGACTGACGTGTTTTTGTAAGTGTAGTAGCTGTGTGCACGTCGTGGGCTTATCTGGCACGTCGACAACACTGGAGTTCAAAGGGCAACTTATGGTGCGACGTAACGTCAGCCCTCATATAGAGCACATAAGTCAGTATTATCGAAACTAAGCGCAGTTTATGATGCTATCATGTGAATATCATACGTAACTTTCGTTAATGCATTCCTCCGGGGTCGAGCAATACCTCAATATAGCTTGCTGAATCATAGGAATACAAATGTAATGTTTATTAGCCTGCTATAAAAACGGAGCCAAGACTGGAAACACAGAACCTAGCCTGACATGACGTCTGCATTGTAGGAGTGCGTATGTACTGTTTATTGCTTTCTTGTAAAGTTAGATAGCCAGCACCACAATGACGATTAACGTTGCACCGACAACCCCTGCATAGGCTGTTTTTCCAAACCAGTTTATAGACATGGCGTGGCTCTGTGGTAGAATGCCTGATTGTCACGCAGAATGATTGGGTTCAATTCCTGCTGGGATCCTAATTTTTATTCTTTCCATTCGTCGGATCAACGCTGCTGATGTCGGTTTTTCTTAACGCTTTCGCATTTAAATTACCAGTGTCTGTTCTCGCCCTTCTTGGGTAGATGTAAACTGTCAACCTGTGGCGCATACACGCATACAGCACCGCGTCTGGAGGAAAGGGTTTGACGACGTACGCGACAGGATTTTCACGTTATTCATGTCATCACCCGACAGTCATATTCGCCAAATCCTCTTACCCTCCCATGCCAATTTGGTCTACATTAAGGAGGTGATCATAAAAGCAACCAGACGTAGGCGGCTAGATAGATAGATAGATAGATAGATAGATAGATAGATAGATAGAAACGCTCAAAGTGCCAAAGGTTCGCTAAGAAATGATTCGCATTAAGAATTAATTGGCACTACTTTAATACCAGTGCTGGGCAGTATCGAAGATACATGTATCGTAGATACTATCTTAGATACTCTATGAGTATCTTGTATCTGTATCGCGATACGTCTCGAAAGACCAGTATCTGTATCTGTATTTCCGATACATTCGATAATGTATCGTGTATCTTAAGATACAAGATACTTCTATCGCAACAGAACAATGCGAAACAATTATCGCTAGCCGAGTTCTGCTTCTCAAGCTGGTACTGGCGCTACTAAGCCATCTGAATAAGTCTAAGGGCAGTGACGCAATTTTATTTTTCCGCCAGAATACCCCAGTGAGGGCAGAAGATGAGGAAGACAAGCGCGCGGACGTCTACGCCCAGCCCACGTACCTTTTGTTTTCTCGATTTCTTTTCTTTTTAGTTGCGCCAATGCCGCGACACTTGCTCTTAGCCATTGTCCTGCGCCGCGTCTATCGCGGAAATTCTGATGTTGCTACAGTGTTGTTATTGAAGATTATCTTGCTTTGCGTCTTGCTCCGTAACGAAATGTGATGCGTGCAAGAATGGGGTTGGTTTGCGCCGTGTGCATTTTACATATCAGCGATTGGAAGGATCTCGTGGATGTAAATTTGACTTGCATGCAATGAATTTATATGCAAATAAGATTCTAACAACTTTAGCACCACTGGTGCTGAAACTAGATCTAATAGATCAAGCGTTTACCTAACAGAAAACATATTGGCGTACCGTATTTTTCACTTGCTGCTACATTTATTCAAAGAGTTTATGAAATCATAATTTGATTATTAGCACAAGTGCTTTCTTAGCTGTCATTTTGCATCGCATGCATTCCCCAAGTCTCTGTGCTGTTTTTCCGGTCTGGTCACTGCAGTATGTCTTTTGTAACGCGCTCCCAAAATAAGATCTCTGCTTTATTCTTCTCTCTGCTTTATATTTCTACTTCTGTTTACCCATTTACACGGTGTCAAGGCGATTTTGAAAACAAATATATAGTTACGTGGGCGTCCCTTGAGTTACATTACAAAACATTCTGCTAACCGCTTAGGAAAATAGCGAAATTCAGTTTGCATTATAATAATGGCAATAATTAGGAGCCACCTTAGAGATGTTAGGAAGGGGATTCGAGAAACGTTGTTTTACTGAATGCTCCGTTTTACTCATGAGTGTCCCAACGAGGCGTTTCAGGCCATTTCCTACAGGCACTGAATTTTCCAATGTCTCAGCAGGTAAGTTAACGATACTTCATGCTCATAGCTATTCAGGGCGCCGTCTGTATTGTGTTTCTGTACTCATTCAATGTGAATGTTTGGTACAGAACCACCTCTCTATTTTACTTATATTTGTTTTCCTGTTTTAGGCCTTCTTAAATATTTTTCGTATTACTAATCGCCACCTAATGGGAGCTATAAGCGGCAATAGCGCGAATAGCGGCGGTGTCCTGCGACGCTTTGTGCAACTATACAATACGTCTGAGACGTTTCTGTGTTGCACATGTTCTCTCGTTGAAGAAAAATTGCTAAAAGATTGCACGTTAGTGAGTATATCAACAAAGAATCCTTTACGCCAGCAGATAAGTAGAATATAAAAATTCATTGCAGTTTAACGTCATCTACGTATACACCAGGGGTCACAAACTCAGCTTACAGCCGGCGGGCCGCTGTCGCCAAATTTAGTTCCAAGGGCCGGGACAGTGAAGATGGTGGGAGAGAGTTTGAACAAAATGACGTTGTCATTCTAAAGGAAGCCTTTCCCATGTCTCATATATAGGTAATTTCTGAAGGGGATTTGGAGTCAGGATTCGAGAAACATGGATACCGATGTACACAACGAGTGAAATCTGGACGCGGATTGAAATATAGAGTTTTTGTTCCACGGTTATGTTTCAGCACATGGTGACCACTTGTTCCTCACGAAAGGAATGCTTGAGACCAATCATGTCTGTGTAGCTCACGAACATACTTATTTATAAAATAAAAACAAATGAGACGAAGGCGGTCATGTGTGCGGGCCGGGCCGCTAGCGAAAGGTCTCAAACCCCTAGTATACACCATGACCCCCCCCTCCCAAAAAAAAAAGTCGCTACCAGCGTTGTTGCTGCTGTACACCTGTCCGGATATATGGTATTGTGCAAAACTGTTTTTTACGGACAAGGTAAAAGTCCCCACCGGTATTTGCGTCGTCGTGCGAAGGCTTCTTATAGAAGTTATTGTGATGATATGGCAACGCGCTAGCTGGTCGGCAAGCTGAGCAGTGACTCCAATCAGTTGGAAAAATGTCAAGAAAGAACCGCTGTCAGCGAAGTGTAAAAAGAGTTGTCCTGTGAAGAAGCTAAAACAAACCCCAATAAGTTGTTTTGGAAGGAAACCAATGTCCTTTGAGCAAGAAGGACAAAACTTTTGAGATACTAAGAGACATTTCATTCAAATGAAACAAAATAGGTCACAGTTAAGGAATTTTCAAGAAGACATTTTCGTGCATAGGCGTTTGCTGCTACATTATATGGATCTATAATAGCAAATTTGAGAATGTATCGAAGTATCTTAAGATACAATTGCCAAGTATCGTATCGGATACAATTACTGCGGCAGTATCTTGTATCTGTATCTCCAATACTTCTTGCCTGAGTATCTTGTATCGTATCGCGATACAATTTCAAAGTATCTTTGCCCAGCCCTGTTTAATACTTATGGACTTGCACCGCACTTGGCACCATACTTCTCAAGAAATTTCCTGTTTCGGCGGAAAACTCTGTTGAGAAATTTTTCTTGTTTGCGTGAAACATGGGGTATATGTGTTTTGGACGCACGATAAGGTCACTGTAGGATTGGGTTAGGGTGTTTTAAGGAAACATGTTAAATTCATTATGTAACAGCGCGAAAAGGACAGGAAAGCTTTCGAAGGCACACATATAAAGTTCCAACAGGAGAAAGGAACGTTGACTGTTTAATATACACAGTTTTCAGCCCTTGCAGACTTCATCTTCTTGTTCCCTTCTTCGTTGGCCCTTCAGCCGCAGGATCCCTACAACACATACGACAGGACACGTCTTTTCGCGCTGTTACATAATGAATGAATACCAGCTCGTCCGGTTTACTATACTCCTAACTCTTAAATTCGCCGTCCCATGGACTAGCTCAGAATGACGGCGTTGTCTAGGATGTAGTTCACGTTATTTCGCGCTGTAGTTCGCGTTTCCACTTAATGACGTGCAGAACCCGTGGGAACGCACAAGAATTAAGCGTTTTCGCCACTCGTTCGCAGCACAACAATCGCCTTCATGGCCGAAGAGATGTCTGATCCATCGCGCACCATCCCGAGGTCTTTGGTGGGCGGAACCGTATTCGTGGTCGGGCTCGTCGTGCTCACCAACGCGGCCTACTTCGTGGTCCTGGATGCCCGCAGCATCGTCGCCACCGAAGCAACGGCCACGACATTCTCGCGGGCAGCATGGGGCACAGCGGGCGAGTTCCTCGTGCCCGTCCTGATCTGCGTTTGCACATTCGGTACGCTCAGCGCCTCGTTCTTCACCAGCAGCCGAGTCTTCATGGCCGCTGCTCGGCAAGGACACCTGCCCTCACTCGTCAACCTGAACGGCATCGACTCGTCGCTCCCCGTAGTCGCGATTGCATTCAGGTCGTGCATTGCCATACCGTTTGCCCTGACGGGATCGGTGACGTTTCTCGTCAAGGGCGGCATGAATTTCTACTGCGTGAACGTTATAGCGCAGATGTTCGCCATGCTGAGACTACGCGTAACCATGAGGGACGCCGAAAGGGCCGTAAGAGTGCCGACTTGGTTAATCTTTGTCAATATCGGCATTCCTCTGGCAGTTATCCTCGTCCCACTTTTTTCAACGGCCGAATTCATGATATATGCGATCAGTATAGGATGCACACTGATAAGCTTGCCAATTTACTTCCTTTTCAAGGCTATACAATGTCGGATATCCGGGATGTGGTTATACGTGACAGCTCAGAAGTTGTTCCTAAGTGTTCCCTGTGCCCAACTCGTGAAACTAAAGTGAGCTAATTGTTAAGCTGCTCCCTGATGCAGCTCTCTTAAAGGGGCCCTGCAACACTTTTCCAAGTAATCGTCGAATGGCTTCATTAAAAGAGCTTATTGCCTCACGAATCGACTGCCGCAAAACTTTTTAGAGTCCGTCAAGTAGGAGCGGAAGTTACAGGGATTTGCCGCACGCTTTAAGCGTTTTTTTTTCCTCCTTTAGCGAGTGGGCCGAGAGATACGCAAGGAGGGGGATGACAAGGGGGCAAGAAGATGCGCCCCTTCGACAACGCGCGTCATGATCTTGAGCACTTTTCATTTTTTCTTCGAACGCGCGGATTACTTTCAGTGTGATCGCGAGCGCACGAGCGGTCACGTGGCGGCATACCGCGGTGGCCACGGTAGCTATGTAGCTCCCCATGCTGAAATCAGCCAACGGCCGTGGGCTTGGGCATTGGCCGCGAGATCGAATGAAGTCGGCACCTAGCGGCGATCGGACGAAGCCCCGAAGTGTGGATTCGGGTGGCCCGCCGCCGCTCCAGCAGCAGTGTGTCTTGTGTTTCTTGCTGGAGAATTCGCGATGGAAGTTGCAACGGGGACGATTTGGTCGACGTTCAGTAAACTCATTCTTTCTTTTTTGTAATGGAAGCTTGCAGAGCCAGTCGCTTTATTTTTCTAAGTATCGATGCGAGAAGCATTCGTTTAATGCGGCCGCACCACATACGCTTGTCACTTTTACCACATATGCTTGTCCTCCAGCCTTCCGGGCCTAAAAAAGACCAAAAGAAAAATTCACGTCACGTTGACTAACGAGAAAATAATGTTGGGATATGGTTCGTCGCGCAATTTGTTGAATCGCCCCTTGCGAGGCAGCTTGATGCAAATCAAATACGCGCTGCGGTAACTTCAACTTTGGTACTATATCAGGCCTCAATCATTACTGGAAGATCAGTTTAAAAGATTTAAAAAAATTGGCAGATCCCACGCACCGTGGGAGTCGATGTTATGCGAAGCATGTGGCGGGTAGGTGAATGTGGCGTAACTTTTTTTACTGAGCAACACGTTACAAAATGACGCTAAATATTTGTATATATTTTACACGCACACATATATATGTTGAAGAGCCGCATATGTGTTATATAACCAGTTTTTTACGGTTGGGTAACGCAGCCAATGGCAACGTGGGTATTACCAAAATCCGAAGCGGTAAGCTGATATGTAGTGCTTACACGTGTCCCGAAAACGCACTCACGTTTCACAAACCCGTGTGCATGTGTGCAAGAAGTTCTTGACAGTTCTTGAACAAGGGCATCATCACCATGATCAGTGAGCACCAGCAGCTGGTCACGACTTGTTATAGGATCCGGTCGTGATCGTGGTGAGGAGGGGTCCATGTGTAGTGAAGTATGTGGTATAGTAGAGCTGTTGGAATTCGTGGATGCCTCGGTCATTTCGTCGACAAATTATCTGTCGACAGAGCCGGCGACATGTCCGAACCTGAAGCCACCCTGGATAATGCTACGTAGACCAACTTCAGTGGGTGGTGTTTGTCGTATTCGTAGACTACCTGGGCGTATGTGGCCTACGTAGCCTAGTCTACAAAGCGGCTGTCAATTAATCTGGCATCATCCTCGGTCAGCATGAGGCCATCGCCCAGCCTCGTAAGAAATGAAGAGGACACTGAGTCGTTCCGGTGGACGAAGTGCACTTTACGGTGCTGTGATGTGGATATCATATGTAACATTCGTTAATGTACTCCTCCGTGGTCGAGTAATGCTCCAATATAGCTTCCTGAATCATAAGAATACAAATGTTATGTTTATTAGACTGCTATAAAAGAGGAGCCAACACTGGAACTACAGACGTTCATCTGATATGACGCCTGTATCGTAGGAGTACACATCGTAGGAGTATCATGTAGTGCTTATTGCTGTCTTGTAAAGTTAGATAGCCAGCACCACAACCACAATTGACGTTGCACCGATAGTACGCCTGCGTAAGCTGTTTTTCCAGGCCACTTTATAGACCTGGCATAGCTCAGTGGTAGAATACCTGATTGCCACGCAAAATGCTTGGGTTCGATTCCTGCTGGGATCCTAATTTTTATTATTTCCATTCGCTGAGTAAACGCTGCCGATGTTGGTTTTCCTTAACGCTCTAGCATTTAAGTTACCAACGTCTGTTCTCGCCGTTCCTGTGTAGATATAAACTGTCAATCACCTGTGGCGCATACCCATACACCGCGGCCCGTGGTAAACGGGTATGTGCCACACGTGTCTAGTGGAAAGTGTTTGACGACGTACGCGACAGGATTTTAACGTTATTCATGTCATGACCCGGCAATCATATTCGTCAAATCATCTTACCCTCTCATGCAAATTTTGGTCTACACCAACTTAAGGAGGCGATCATGAGAGCACCCAGACGAAGGCGGCTAGATAGATAGATAGAAACGCTCTACGTCTGGGTGCTCTCATGATCGCCTCCTTAACTTGGTGTAGATCAAAATTGGCATGGGAGGGTAAGAGGATCTGACGAATATGACTGTCGGGTCATGACATGAATAACGTGAAAATCCTGTCGCGTACGTCGTCAAACCCTTTCCTCCAGACACGTGTGGCACATACCCGTTTACCACGGGCCGCAGTGTACGGGTATGCGCCACAGGTGATTGACAGTTTATATCTACCCAGGAACGGTGAGAACAGACATTGGTAACCTAAATGCGACAGCGTTAAGAAAAACCGACATCGGCAGCGTTGACCCGACGAATGGAAAGAATAAAAGTTAGGATCCCAGCAGGAATCGAACCCAAGCATTCTGCGTGGCAATCAGGTATTCTACCACAGAGACACGCCAGGTCTATAAACTGGCTTGGAAAAACAGCCTACGCAGGTGTACTATCGGTGCAACGTCAACTGTGGTTGTGGTGCTTGCTATCTAATATTACAAGAAAGCAATAAACATTACATGATATTCCTACGATGTGTACTCCTACGATACAGGCGTCATATCAGAATAGCGTCTGTGGTTCCAGTGTTGGCTCCGCTTTTGTTGCAGTCTAATCAACATTAATTTTGTGTTCCTATGATTCAGCAAGCTATATTGAAGCATTGCTCGACCCCGGAAGAATACATTAACGAAAGTGGCTTATGATATTCATGTCACCGCACCGTAAAGTGTACTTAGTCCCCCTGGACGATGCAGTGCCCTCTTCATTTCTTACGAGGCTGGGCAGTGGCCTCATGCTGACAGAGGATGATGCCAGATTGATTGACAACCGCTTTGTATACTAGGCTACGTAGGCCACATACGCACAGGTAGTCTACGAATACGACAAGTGTCATCCACTGATGTTGATCTACGTAGCACTATCCAGGCCTTCCAGCCTCGACAGCCTATACCTCACCAACGAGAAGGATGACTTCAGCTTCCGACATGTCGCCGGCTCTATCAACAGACAATTTGTTGATGAAATGATCGAGGCATCCCCAAATTCCAACAGCTGTACATGAGCTGTACAGCCTCATGATTCATTACACATGGACCCCTCGTCACTGCAATCCCGACCGGATCCGACAACAAGTCATGACCAGCTACTGTTGCGCACTGATCACGGTGATGATGACCTTGTTCAAGAACTGTCAAGAACTTCTTTCACACATGCACACGGGCTCGTGAAACGTGCGTGCATTCTCCATCATAAGGGACAAGCATAAGCACTACATATCAGCTTATCGCTTCTGGTGTTGGTAATACCCACGTTGCCGTTGGCAACGTTACCCAACTGTAAACGACTGGTTATAAAACACATATGCGGCTATTCAAGATATATGTGTGCGTATAAAATTTATACAAATCTTTAGCGTCCTTTTGCAACGTTTCGCTCAGTAAAAAAATTACGCCACCGTCACTTTCCCGCTGCATGCTTCGCATAACATCGACTCCCATGGTACGTGGGATCTGCCTAATTTTTTTCGAAACCCAAGTCCGGGTCTGAACTCTAGGGTGAGGCTGTACTGACCTCCCCTAAGATGGTTAGTATGTGGTTAAGGAGAGTTGCCCACGAGGAGGTGGTTTCGCCCAGATTCGCAACCCAGGCCTCCCATGTAAGTATGTTAGAGCAGAGTGAATGGCGTTGTGGCGTGTTGGCTCTGGGGCAGTGCCAGTATGTGTGGGATAGAGTCGGTATGGAACCGCACACTTGGCAGTGAGGTGTATTCGGGGCTTGTTGTATTTTATGTAGTGTGAAGTCATTCGGTAGAGATTGTGTTTGTGCTTGCCTTAAGAGCGCGGTTTCTTTTCTCGAAAAAGCCTCGGGCGGTCTAGGGAGCTCTCTTCGGGCTATTCGGAGGGATTTCAGGCGGGCCCTTCGTTCCTTATGGCGTTCTGCGCGGTCCACTGTCGGCAGATAAATGTCAGGCCAACCCTGGGAGGTATGGGAACACCAGGGTATTGAAGCCTCAGCGTGGGTCCGTGAGTTGCCCAAGGAAGAAGAGTGACCTGGCGTCCATTCCAGGTGGACTAATATACTGGGATTATGATGTCCATAAGTAGTGAGCTCAGCCAGTACGTTTGGAGGGAGTTGGTTCTGGAGGAAGGCCAGTAGGGCTGCCTGTGAGTCTGTCCTGACCGTAATTTCTTGAGAGGCGTGCTCATGCTGTGTGATGGTTTGCGTTATGGCCAGTATTTCTGCTATTGCCGCAGAAGGAACGTCGTGATGGTGTTTTACGATTGTTTGACCACGCGGGTCCATTGTTGCTGTGACTGCTTTGCCGGCTCTAAAGCTGGCATCGGCGTGGTATGAGGTTGGATCACTTTGAAGCTGTCGGTGGCAGCGCGATTGGCGTCTTTCAACATCTCTTTCAGTGTGCATGTGTTTTGGGATTGGTCGAACGTCAATATAAGGAGGTGCGTCCCATGGAGGAGCTGGCGGTGGTATAGGGGGCAGATTGGTCAGAGGTTCGCTAAGAAATGCTTCGCATTTAAAACTAATACATCAGCATGAGCTGTGGCTATCAGCTCGCTTTCGGATACTCGTTCATCGCTTATATGGTCCGTCTGTTTCTGGCTCGCGAAACAATTTTTAAATGCGAAGCATTTCTTAGCGAACTTCTGCGACTTTGAGCGTATCTATCTATCTATCTATCTATCTATCTATCTATCTATCTAGCCGCCTACGACTTTGTGCTCTCCTGGTCGCTTGGTTCATCGAATGTGCACCAAAATTGGTATGGCGCAACATGACTGTATGACGAACGTAAATGACAAGTCATAACATGATAATCATGACACGCATGTCATGTACAGCATGATTTACATGCTACGGTCATGGTGCGCCGGCGGCCGTTTCGCTAGCTTTATATACACCAAAATTGGTATCTTGCGACGTGAACGTGTAACGAACATAAATAACAGGAGATAACATGAAAATCATGACACGCATGTCATGTACAGCATGACTTACGTGGCACGCTCATGGGGCGCTGGCGGCCGTTTCGCTAGCTTGATCTACCCCGAAATTGGTATTGCGCGACGTGACTGTATGACGAACATAAAAACTCGAGTTAACATGAAAATCATGACACGCATGTCATGTACAGCATGACTGACGTGCCACGCTCATGGAGCGCTGGCGGCAGTTTCGCTAGCTTGATATACACCAAAATTGGTATCTTGTGACGTGAACGTGTAACGAACATAAGTAACACGAGATAACATGAAACTCATGACACGCATGTCATGTATAGCATGACTTAAGTGGCACGCTCATGGGGCGCTGGCGGCAGTTTCGCTAGCTTGATCTACCCCGAAATTGGTATTGCGCGACGTGACTGTATCACGAACATAAAAAAACTCGAGTTGACATGAAAATCATGACACGCATGCCATGTACAGCATGACTGACGTGCCACGCTCATGGAGCGCTGGCAGCAGTTTCGCTAGCTTGATATGCACCAAAATTGTTATCTTGTGACGTGAACGTGTAACGAACATAAGTAACACGAGATAACATGAAAATCATGACGCGCATGTCATGTACAGCATGACTTAAGTGGCACGCTCATGGGGCGCTGGCGGCAGTTTCGCCAGCTTGATATACACCAAAATTGGTATCTTGTGACGTGACTGTATGACGAACATAAAAAAAGCCGGCAGATCCCACGCATTGTGGGAATCGATGTAATGCGAAGCAGCCAGCAAAGAACTGCATACATCGTGTTGTATGTCATTGAGGAAAATGCGTGTCATGGTTTTCATGTTAACTCCTATTATTTATGCTCGTCACACAGTAACGTCGCGCAATACCAACTTCGGGGTCGATCAAGCTAGAGAAACGGCCGCCAGCGCCCCATGAGCGTGGCAAGCAAGTCATGCTGTACATGACATACGTGTCATGACTTTCATGTTAACTCGTGTTATTTATGTTCCTCACACGGTCACGTCGCAAGATACCAATTTTGGTGTATATCAAGCTAGCGAAACGGCCGCCAGCACCCCATGAGCGTGGCACGTAAGTCATGCTGTACATGACATGCGTGTCATGATTTTCATGTTAACTCGTGTTTTTATGTTCGTCACACAGTCACGTCGCGCAATACCAATTTCGGGGTAGATCAAGCTAGCGAAACGGCCGCCAGCGCCCCATGAGCGTGGCACGTAAGTCATGCTGTACGTGACATGCGTGTCATGATTTTCATGTTAACTCGTGTTTTTATGTTCGCCACACAGTCACGTCGCGCAATACCAATTTCGGGGTAGAGCAAGCTAGCGAAATGGCCGCTAGCCCTCCATGAGCGTGGCACGTAAGTCATGCTGTACATGACATGCGTGTCATGATTGTCATGTTAACTCGTGTTTTTATGTTCGTCACACAGTCACGTCACAAGATGCCAATTTTGGTGTATATAAATCTAGCGAAACCGCCGCCAGCGCCCCATGAGCGTGGTACATAAGTCATGCTGTAAATGTCATGCGTGTCATGATTTTCATGTTAACTCGTGTTATTTGTGTTCGTTACACAGTCACGTCACGCAATACCAATTTCGGGGTAGGTCAAGCTAGCGAAACGGCCGCCAGCGCCCCATGAGCGTGGCACGTAAGTCATGCTGTACATGACATGCGTGTCATGATTTTCATGTTAACTCGAGTTTTTATGTTCGTCATACAGTCACGTCGCGCAATACCAATTTCGTGGTAGATCAAGCTAACGAAACTGCCGCCAGCGCCCCATGAGCGTGCCACTTAAGTCATGCTGTACATGACATGCGTGTCATGATTTTCATGTTATCTCGTGTTACTTATGTTCGTTACACGTTCACGTCACAAGATAACAATTTTGGTGTATATCAAGCTAGCGAAACTGCTGCCAGCGCTCCATGAGCGTGGCACGTCAGTCATGCTGTACATGGCATGCGTGTCATGATTTTCATGTCAACTCGAGTTTTTTTATGTTCGTGATACAGTCACGTCGCGCAATACCAATTTCGGGGTAGATCAAGCTAGCGAAACTGCCGCCAGCGCCCCATGAGCGTGCCACGTAAGTCATGCTGTACATGACATGCGTGTCATGATTTTCATGTTATCTCCTGTTATTTATGTTCGTTACACGTTCACGTCGCAAGATACCAATTTTGGTGTATATAAAGCTAGCGAAACGGCCGCCGGCGCACCATGACCGTAGCATGTAAATCATGCTGTACATGACATGCGTGTCATGATTTTCATGTTATGACTTGTCATTTACGTTCGTCATACAGTCATGTTGCGCCATACCAATTTTGGTGCACATTCGATGAACCAAGCGACCAGGAGAGCACAAAGTCGTAGGCGGCTAGATAGATAGATAGATAGATAGATAGATAGATAGATAGATAGATAGATAGATAGATAGATAGATAGATAGATAGATAGATAGATAGATAGATAGATAGATAGATAGATAGATAGATAGATAGATACGCTCAAAGTCGCAGAAGTTCGCTAAGAAATGCTTCGCATTTAAAAACTCGAGTTAACATGAAAATCATGACACGCATGTCATGTACAGCATGACTTACGTGCCACGCTCATGGGGCGCTGGCGGCCGTTTCGCTAGCTTGACCTACCCCGAAATTGGTATTGCGTGACGTGACTGTGTAACGAACACAAATAACACGAGTTAACATGAAAATCATGACACGCATGACATTTACAGCATGACTTATGTACCACGCTCATGGGGCGCTGGCGGCGGTTTCGCTAGATTTATATACACCAAAATTGGCATCTTGTGACGTGACTGTGTGACGAACATAAAAACACGAGTTAACATGACAATCATGACACGCATGTCATGTACAGCATGACTTACGTGCCACGCTCATGGAGGGCTAGCGGCCATTTCGCTAGCTTGCTCTACCCCGAAATTGGTATTGCGCGACGTGACTGTGTGGCGAACATAAAAACACGAGTTAACATGAAAATCATGACACGCATGTCACGTACAGCATGACTTGCGTGCCACGCTCATGGGGCGCTGGCGGCCGTTTCTCTAGCTTGATCGACCCCGAAGTTGGTATTGCGCGACGTTACTGTGTGACGAACATAAATAATAGGAGTTAACATGAAAACCATGACACGCATTTTCCTCAATGACATACAACACGATGTATGCAGTTCTTTGCTGGCTGCTTTTTACTATGCACGAGTTCATGCACAAACTGGACGAGTTTCGGCGCTTATATATTTCTACTTGGGAACACTGAGAACGATTCTCGTAGTTGAGTAAGCGCGACGGAAAACGCGCAAGCAACAGTAGGTATGCCTAGGTGACGGTCGCTTATAAGGACTCGCAGCTAGCGTGAACAAACCTTGCATTCACTGCGAAGGTGGCGCACGGAGGATGTAGGCCGCATTGCATACTTGAAGAATCAATTCATTTACTTGCGGAAGTACGAAAAAGCTCAAGTAAATGATGACTGTCAGCCCTGGCCAAGCCGCCATGATCTTTTGCGGACTGCAACAAGTGTTCACGCACGTAGCGCGTAGAAATTACGCATACAGCAAGCATGAATGCACATATTACGGACTGATAGTGAGAAACGCGTTAGCGTATTTCACTGGGCATCAACACTTTTCGTCAGCGAACGCTTCAACCCACCGTGATCGAAGTGCTTGCTACGCATCATCGCAAGCGCCTTGCCGTTCCGACGCCTGACAAGCCACTCTGTGTTGTTACGCGTCGCCAGGGTAGGAATGAAAGCTTAGATCTCTGGCTCTGTGCATTACGTGTGGCACTGCGGAACCCAATATTTCCGCTCGGAAATTTAAAGGTTTTCGACACTTACGGAGCGCAGAATGACGACACAGAAACAGCAGCCCCGTAGACTTACACACAGCGTACGGCCGACGATCCACACAAACGCAGGGGCGATGCTGCCACCTGTAGGTCGATCTCGCCGCCAATATGGCGCAGTGATTTGGGTATATGGCATCATTTGCGGAGAGAAGAGGGAGCGATTTCTAGCTGAATTTGAGAATTAATGGTAAATTCCAGGCACCGTGCTGCGCTACCATGTTTGGCTGGCGTGTTCCCAGGAGCCTCCACTACCGATCGGCAGCGTTTTCTGACCATGCTTAAAAAGTGTTGCACGGTGCCTTTAACAAAAATATTTAAGCGAAGTAGAGGCTCAGTAATGGCTTTCATATAGTTAAAAAATATTGAAGAGCCTTTCCACTCTGTGAAACAGCTTCTCTTGATGACCAGAGAAGCTGTTTATCACTCGACGCAGAGGTGACACAGAATTTCGAAACATAATCGATCACACACTCAGCAACTAAACCTGAAATTGCGGTCAAGAAAGTCCTTTAACAATTTGGCTTATGAGCATCTGCAAAATTTTTCGTTTGAGCAGCATGTGTCTTTTTGCCGCGAGACGCGTCGTCTTGTCTGCCCTGCCGCATGCGCTTGGCGTTTACGTGAACGACCTTTATTGGTATTTGCCGCCCGTGAGTTCTCTTCTTTATTTTAGTGTACCATTGGGGAATAGTCAGGCTTGCTTAATTTCTGCGGCACGAAGCTACGCTATAGCGCATAGCGCACAAACATAGCCCCGCCTAGCATCGCTGTACAACAGAGTACGATGGTCGCGTTTGCGTTCTGTGAAAAATTTATTAAAGCGAAAGCCTGAGACGTCTCATCAAACGCAAAAACTGACCGTCGGCAGCATCAACACTAGTGATGCAAAACAATTAAGGCAGCTTCGCGCTAGTGGTGCCAAGCCTGTAGGAAGTGCCGAGCTGGGCGGCCTTCTTTATTTCTCTTTATTTTAGATGTGAAGCATCTTATAGCGGAGTTCAATCCGGTGGTGGTGGTGGTGTGCGGCGTGACCACACTTACTGCGCATGCGCAAACCTCCTCTCTACTCCCTCTCTCCCCTTTCCCTCTCCACATCACCTATCCCCTTCCCTTTCCCCTCTCATTTCCCTTTCCCATCCCCTCTCCCTCCTCTCCACATCACCTCTCGCTTTCCCCTCCCCTCTCCAATCCACCTCTCCACTTCCCCTCTCCACTTTCCCCCTCACCACTCCACCTCTGAAACGCGGGCTCTACATGCCGAAACACTGCTTCGCATCGCCTCATGGTCCCCTTTAGCGGGAGATGGTGTGATTTTTTACTATCTCTTTCTTCCTCTCTTTGTTTCTCTGGTCTCTGTTTTTTCTACGTCTTCTTGTCTTTGTTTATTTCTATTTCTTTTCTTCCTTATTTCTTTCTTTTTCTAACTCTATCTCTATTTCTCGCTTCCTCTTTCTCTCTTTACCTTTCTTTCTATGCTATACTCTACTCTCCCCCTCTTCCTCATCCTCACTTCCCTTTCCCACCTCCTTGCTGCACGATACTATACAAGGCTATGTCATGCTCTGCTAGCGTGCCTGGATATCCGAGTGGTTAAGACGCTCACCTTTGAATCGCTGGTACGCGGGTTAGAATCCCGCTCGCAAAAACTTATTTCTGTTTTACAGCGCAAGCTGTTATGAGATCACAACAAGGGCCGTTTTTGGCGCCGTAGTTCTCCGCCGCCGCCGCCGCCGCCGGTGTCTGTAACCACTATCGCTCGAAATAAGAAAAAAAAACGAAATAAGAAAAAAAATCCAGGATGGAACGAGGTTCGAAGCTAGGCCCTCTGCGTGGAAGCCCAGTATTATACCTCAGAGCCTTGCTTTTTTTTTCTGTATTTCCGGTTGTACATCACACAAACGGGGACCTAATCATGATGACTGGCTTGTACAGGCTGTTTCACACTTAGGGGAAATCTCGGAGCGCCTGGCATCGTGATGTGGCTAGCGCTGCAATCGCGCGCCGGCAGCCGCTCGCGCGTGCGCAGACGCTTCAAGGGTGTAGAGTTGTACATCTGCGCACGCGCGAGCTGCTGACGGCGCGTGGTTGCAGCTCTGGCCACATCACGATGCCAGGCGCTCCGAGATTTCCCCTAAGTGTGAAACAGCCTGTACAGTATATGGCGCTCACGAATGGCTGGATTTTACTGTGGCCCGGATAGAAGACCAGCAAGACAGTATTTTCAAGAAAGTATGGCCCGGTTTCTTGAGGTAGAAAAAACAAAAGAATGTGTTCCTTCATGGTTGGCTAGGGTAGAGCCCCTGCTTACTATGAAGGAATTTTAAATCACAATGTTGGTTATCCAGTGGTTGACGGTATGTGTGTCTACATGTTTGTGGTGTCTTGTAACATAATTCTGTTGTACCTCAGAGCCATGCTGTTGCTTGAAATTGCTTTGCAAAATGACCCTATACAGGCTTCATGTAGAGAAGGAACCACATTAACATATGTAATGTAGCGTGGTAGAAGAGTAAAATAACAACCAAGAGTCACACAACGCGAATTCTGTAACCAGGCGTCACACAATACGAATTGCGCAACGAGTGAGTTGTTGAATACTTCCAACCCATTACAGAGGGCTCTGCCATAATTCTTCGTCGTCATCAGCCACAGCGTCAACGAAGTGCACATAACGCCTTACAGGTGTTTAGCAGGTACCACGATTCTCCGCAGAATGAAGAAGAATGGAATAGTGGCTGCTTCCCTACTTCAAAAAATTATGATAATTTATAGCGTAGTGGGTTCCTCACAAGTGCACTTCTATAGGTTGCCAATGAAGCCCATAAGGCTCCCATGATGTATTTCCTCAGGGTC
Source organism: Rhipicephalus sanguineus (assembly GCF_013339695.2). Taxonomy (NCBI): domain Eukaryota; kingdom Metazoa; phylum Arthropoda; class Arachnida; order Ixodida; family Ixodidae; genus Rhipicephalus; species Rhipicephalus sanguineus. The sequence goes on from NC_051180.1 coordinate 165,736,774, forward strand.
TCAATAAAGTTTTTTCCCTGTCTCTCTCTTTCTCACGTTGACCTATGTTATATAGCGTGGTGGGAGAGTAAAATAACGACCGGGCGTCACACGATGCGAATTACGTAACTAGTGGGTCGTTTAAAGCTTCCAACCCATTACAAATGGCTAAGCCATAATTCTTCATCGTCATCAACCGTCGCATCAACAAACTGCACGTAATGCCTTACACATGGTAGCTCGTTTCTCCGCAGAATGACGAATAATGTCGTGGTGGGTGCTTCCCAACTTCACAAAAATTATGACTTGTGGCGTAGTGGGTACGTTGTCAGTTTAGTTGTATTAGTAGCCACAAGAGAGTTTTATAACGAACTCTAGAAATGCCGCTCTTCCAGCATTCGCTGTGACTGTGCTTTCGCTGTTTCCGCGCAGGCCTGGCGCTTTCTTATTTTTTCGAGGTTCATAAAAACTTGTGCGGAAAGGAAGTATTGTATATAGTGGCAGAAAATGAATCAGATAGTTGTCATACGCGCAGTCAGGGTCGCTTTCTTTAAATATTCCACTCCAATAAAAACCCTACCTTCTTTCGGAAAGTATCCAATCTTCGAGGCGTTAGTCATTGAATGGGCACTAGTTGCGTTTTAGTTGTTCTAAGTGCATTTGTATGCACAGATAAATACACACTATTGTGATCGCTGATGTCTGTGCTCATAACACTCGCCTTCAGTCGAGAAGGATGTATATTTGTTATGAATATATTAAGAAGAAGACGTAATGGTGAGCCTTGCAGGCATGGTGATAACATCATTGCAACCGAATGCAAAAATTGTTTGTTCTAGTGCTCTTTTGTTAGCGGGAGCGTCGTATTATATGTTTCCTTGAAATCTGAAAGGGATCGTCGCTTATTAATTAGGTGCGCTTGTACGAGGGCTATAGTCGGGATAAGGACTCTCGGTGAGAATGGGACAGTGGGGCATTTAAGAGATATAACCACCGAACTCTCTCTCTTTAGCCACAAAGTGTTCTGCGTTTCGCTATGAACAGCGAAGCTGCTCTAGCTCGGCGCAAAATGTCCGTCGTGACCCAAAACTATCATCATCATGAACCGGCACGCGCTCCCTTCTCCCCCTTCTGCTTGGCTCCCGCAACACGTGCGCTGAACTCTCCGGCGTGGCCTGTAATAACCCTGATGGGTAAGAGGACGAGTGCGGAGAGAGAAAGATACATAGAAAGAGATAAATTCTTGCCGAAAAAAATTCTTCCCGAGGCGGAATTCGAACTCGCGTACCCTCGATGCGAAGGAGAGTGTCCTAACCACTCGGCTATCCAAGCACGCTATCCAAGCAGAGAACAGCATTACAGTGTAGAAAAGGGGTGGGAAAGGAGAAGTGAGCGTCAGGAGGAGAGATGCGATGGTGAGGAGGAGGAGGGCAGAGAGTAAAGCGTAGCACAGAAAGAGAGAAGATCAACGAAACAGAGAAAAAGAAATAGAGAGAAGTAAATAGAAATAAACAGAGAAAAAAACGCAGAAAAAGAAGAGAGAAGAAAGAAAGAAAGAAAGAAAGAAAGAAAGAAAGAAAGAAAGAAAGAAAGAAAGAAAGAAAGAAAGAAAGAAAGAAAGAAAGAAAGAAAGAAAGAAAGAAAGAAAATTAGCAAAACTTGGCAAAACGGCAAAAGCCAGGACTACATAGGTGCCCATCAGCTCCGCTGTCTCTTGCATTGCGCCTTCAGTGCAAGCTACGCTAATCTTTATATGCATTCCGCTCCACCTTTTGTCTCAAATTATTTTGTTTAAGTAGGCCAATTCTCTTTCGCTGTTGAATAGATTCCACGGCGTTCCCTTCGTTACCAAGATCACAATTATCAACTTCCCCTTCGACGAAACTCTTCCTTTCCATGTGTATTTTCCTATCCCCGCACGTTATTTGCACTCATCTTAGGAACAGCGCAAGCAACTAGTGGACAGGGAAAAGGAATCACAACAGCCCTCGTTTGAGAAACTTGCCTTTGCATTGTCCGCTAGCAGATACATGAGCCGCAGAACAGAAAAGTGGCGCCATCTGCTGCGTCAACGAAGAGTTTGCCGGCTACCGCGATCACGGCCGCGCATCGGCCAAAATTCGCTAGACCGGTTTTTGCTTCCTGGACTACTGTAATGCGCGCGCAGTTGGCCAAGCGCACGGTAAGTGACCCTAATCCTGACAAGAAAGTCAAACAAATTCCGCTGATTTGACATTAGAACGCACGTCAAGTCACTCAAACGAGATCAAATCATACTAGTGGAATCGAGCAGAGGACACGTTTACAACTTCCAGCAGCACCTACGTGCGCTGATCGAAGCAGCAACTTAATTTATATATATATATATATATATATATATATATATATATATATATATATATATATATATATATATATATATATATATATATATATATATATATATATATATATATAAGTTGGGAGGGGGGGGAGCAGGCTGACATTGTAGATTGTTTCTTGGAGCCAGTAAAATAGGGGTCCCAGTCTAAGAGCAACACAACAAATCTCAGCGCTCAAGTAGCATGCGACAGCCTTCTATTCCTACACGCACGGCCTCCGAGAATCCGCGCGCACCGCGCAGAATCACGTAGGCCGCGCTGCGCATAATATTGATGCGATCAAAGTTGGCCCGGGCCGTAGCGAACAGCGGCCCGTCCCAATCTCACGAGCGGGTAGATACCGCTTGTGTTTCGGGGCAGTGCGTCCAAGCGTGACCGACTAGTTTGTGCGCCGTCAGGTTGCCTCGCAATGTCACTTCCCTGCAGCGAGCTTCCTTCTACAGGAAAACAAACCGAGCAGGAGAGCAGCAGCACGGTCCCAGCTGCGGCATTATTTTAATCTCTCCTCGCGGAGCGCAGCTTCTCGAGCTCATTTCGTTTAAACAGGCGGGTCACCCGTGTTGCGACTTGCACTTCAGATGCTCGTCATTTGACATTCGCGCAATGCATGCAGAAATAAGTCCCGCTCGCAAACACTCCAACCCGTGCGCTGCCACAGCAGTGACCGGAAACAAGATTTTCGTGAATAGCTTCGCACCAGCCCGCAAGTGAGTGTGTCGTCCGTCCTATCGCTTTGCCGCCAACAACAAAAATGTCATTATCGCGGCGGGGTAAAGCAAGAGGCGACGCCAGTGTGAACTATCTCGATATGCCGTTCCATCTCAAAACCCATTGGAGTCTTGTAACGACAGCAACGACTCAACTGTTAAATGAATAAGTCGCACTATCGTTGAAATCGCGACGATCGAGGCCAGACATGGAAGGGTAAAAGGCGTGCTGATCTTATCTGAGAATTCTATTCAGCCGATGATTCTCGCAACAGATTTTGATATGAACGAGATACTTTCGATGTTCGTGAACGACTGATTAGGCGCGTTGGCGTACTATCTTGTCTGCGCGACTACTACTGAATCGCACCGTCGAAATGTATACGATAAGGTCAGATCAGTTGTACACGACGACAAAAACAATCGAGAATCGACAACGGCCGTTGAAGTATCGCCAGAAAACATGAATCGCGACGAAATAACGAAAATTTCTTGCGAAGCCAGGTGGTCGCCATTGTTGCTTACAGGCTGCAAGGAAAACGTGGCGTTGGTGTTGCAACTCATTTTCAAATAATTTTAGCTTTTGCGATCGTTCTGACAAAGTTGAGGCATAAATGTATTACTCTATATTACTTTTACGCAATTAAATCGTAATATAAAAGTTTATATAGGCGAACCAGTTTTCGCCGAAGTGGGACGGTATCAGACGCGTGGTGGCGCTAGGTGTCGCGCTATAAAGTTAACTTTTTTTTGTTGTTGGTCGTTTTATTTGTTGTGTCATTACTGCGCTAGGACTCGTATATAGGGTAAGTTTGGACGCCACTGTTTTCGAAATTTTGCATTTGCGCCCCGATTTCCTCGACATTCGACGTATAACGATCCTCGTGCCGCGAGCATCGGGTCGCGTTTATTTAGGCCTTTTCGCCATCCCAGTAGCGTCGGCGGGACCAGGTCATAGGGCGCATTGTCCGTTGTCGTTCGAAGCTTTTTCCCAGGAAACACGGTTAGGCGGGCGCGGGAGAGATGCTTTTAATTTAGCGCTTTCGGCGTCGTCAACGCGATAATCTCATCGTCTCCGTCTGAAGACCGCACGACCTCTTCGAGCCCTTCGCTACGCCAGCGGTGCTTCGTTGTTAGCACCGGCGACTTCGTGGAAGCGCCCCGTCCAAAGCGGCCGGTAAACACATCGCTTCTCCCTACGGCTTTGGTGATATGGTGGAATGCCTATCCCGACAGTACCCCCACAGTTCGGTGATGGCGGACGGGTGGTTTTTTTATCGTCGGCGTCTTCGTGCGGTCGTCCGATGTCGGTGAATCATCCCCGAATTTCGGCCCGGTTATATCCGCGGCCGCTTCGGTAATTTGTTCGAATTAGCGCGTTTGAGCGCGGCTCTCGGGTCAGTTTAGGAAACGAATTTTTCCCCTCCGTGCCCGGTGGTTGCAGCGACGCGTTAGCCAATACTTACCAGCGCTCTTCGTGTTGATCAGTGTTGGCGCGGACTCTGCCGGTTCGCAGCGATTTTGCGGAGCACTGTTTCACGAAGCAACAGTTGTTAACTTCGGATCGATACATGTATTCACGCAAGCGGCATCGGTGCTACCCTGACGCGACGTTTGCCGCAGTGTATCGCGTTGTTTTCCTACATTGCTCGCTTTTATTTCGTTCGGCCACTTATGATTGCGTATTTGTGCCGTTTTGTTCGTTATTAAGCTTGGAATTACGTCTTGCTTACACGATGTTTACTTTCTTTTGCTTTCTTTTTAGAGTCGAGCCACTTTTTTTATTTGCCATGGATAAAAAGGTAACGCAGCCACTTTTTGTTCGTTACGTTTCGTTATCTAATTTGATTCTCCCTCTTTTGTTACGCATTTTGCATTGGTTGTCACTATGTTGCGTGTGTGTATTTAAAGCGGCGACATTTCATCCGTGCAGGCGAATTCTATATGCATAAGGAAAAAACAATAAGAGCTTGCAGCATCTTAATTAGTGTCAGATGCGTCGTATGTCATTTATTGTGAGATGCAGTTTTGATGCTATGGCAGCTAAGATCGCGCGAGCAATATAGGAATGGTGTCATGTCTTCGGAGCTTCGCAACACTGTCAGTGTTCGCAGCTGCGCTGTTCGCTTAATGTGCAAGAGTCAATTGCTTGGCCTACGTGGCCGGCATTCATTGTTCATTTAATGTAACGAATCGCCACTCTCAATAAGCGACTGTTGGGTACCTCGTCTCCTCCCACCACTGCTCCCTGCCCCTTTCAGGAACTTCTCAAAAATCGTGGATAAGCTGTATGTCAGAGTAGTCAGGGATTGCACACAACTAAGTCTATAGCATCTTTATTGGTATAGGCACATCAGTTTGGGAGATTTATGATTCAAGCTAGTGTTTCAGGTTTAGGGCTTTCACTTGGAGTAATAAATATGTAGTGAATAATAAGTGTAATAGGTAATCAAACAGTTTGCAACAAGATAGCATTTTTCGGAAGCTGGTTTCACTTTGTTTTCATACAGCTGCGATGTGCATAACATCAAAGCAGTCTAGGCAGCTTCTGCATGGTGATTAAGGCCGGTGATAGCGTATAAGGAAATGATCATACAAAAAAAAAAAAACACAGCAGTACCTCAGTATCTATTTTAAACCCTTCAGAGATCTTGGCAATCCCAGCTTGTCATAAATGACTCACTTTTTGGCTTATGTTGAGGCCACCTTATCTTCAGCAGTTAGCCATTTTCTGCAGAGTGAATGGTGTTTTTGTTTTTCCACAGCATAGATGGCAAAAGACATCCTGTGTGCTATCTGTAATCTTGCTGTATCGTAACTGTATTATTGAACATTGCACGTCATTAAAAAAAAGAAACGACTGGGCGAACCCTACAAGGGCCTCTCACCAAATTTGGCAATTGGAAACAAACCGCTGTGGCAATTAGACGATGCAGTGGCGTTTGTGTCTGTTAAATATGAACTATAGTCGAATACAACTTGAGAAGGCAGCGGCATTTCCTCCTCAAAGGCGGATGAACACAAGTCTGCACCAATGGGCACGCACTCGGGACTGACGTCATGAGCGGGACGGCCGGTGGCTCCACCTTCGGAGAACATCGGCGCGTGCATGAGCAGGACTATTTCTTTAGTCGCGGAGGCGATCGGTTGCCGCGCTTCGGTCGTCTGGGCGGGGCCTCTCCTGTCTTCTTAAGTTGTATCCGACTATAACTGCAGTCGTGAAAAATATTTGAAATTTAAGCAGGAGGCAGAGTGTCCTTTCTCTCTACAAACCATGGTTCGACCAGCAACACACAAAAACTCCTCTGCCGCACTTGCATTATTGCCAACCACAGCAAGTGACTTCACACTATCATTCAATATGGAATGAGGGGCTCCGCTCCTTGAAATGTGCCACTCTACTACAAAAATGTGGAGAGAGAAACAAAAGTGGGGTGCCAGGGCTTTCCATGTGAAAATGACGTGGATGAAAGCAGGGAAGGAATGCCACTTGCAGATGCTAGTCAAGGCAGAAGGGCTAGTGCCTCTCTTGACAGCAACACTTACCTCCTGGTAGATTGAAAAAGGACAGTTAAATTTAAAATTTGAAGAATTTCAATGAAATTCTTCATAGATGGCCTCAGAGTTCAGCACCTTAACTTCTAATGTTGCCTAGTAGCGGGCCTTACAAGGTGCTAATGATAACAGCTGTTCCTGCCTCTCACATTTGAAAAAAAATTTCTTGCTGGGGCAACATCACGAATAACCAGAAGTCTGATGGGGAACTGGCTTCTGCTCACAATGGAATGGAGGTGTGCAAGCTAGCTTTTGACAATTACTTTTGAGGTGGATTCAGAACAGTCACTTTTCAGGCACATGCTTATTAAGAACTGTTGTCTGGAAATGTGAAGAGCACTTTAGTTCCTTTTTACTTAAAGGGGTCATGAACCCTCGGGCTTGGCGAGAAAACATCCTGTGGAAAGCAAGCGCTCCTCTGAACAGCTCGGCCAAATCTTGCTGTAAAGAGAGTTTACTAGCGGAGCACGAAGTTGCCATTTTCTCAGGTGCCCTCTTTTTCATACAGAGGCCTGTGTTCAGTCTCTTCGGAGCTGCCAGTGCCTGCTGTTTGCCATTGAACAGTGGGCAGCATGCTATTGGCATTGGCCAATAGCCGGCATAAATCGAGAGCGGCATTTGGATCAGATGCACGCACTTCTTGCCACGGGGTGCCACCGTGTGCCGGCACTGCACTCGATAGTCTGCTGCTAACGTTACACAGTGAGCTACACTTGCAGGCCGGAATCGCAACGGGAGAGCACGATCATATTTCATCACACGCGCTCAAGGTCATGACATGCACTCGTGTAACTCCTTTCCCACTTGCCATTCCTCCCTGTTTAGCTTCCAGCATGCTTTTCGGGATGAGAGAAAAGAGCAAGTGCTTGAAGCGTGCAAGAAGCTCCTGTAACCCTGGTCGTTCTTGACAGATTCGAGAAATTCTTGCGACAATCGATTCGTGAGGGCAGTTAACTCCGACACTGAGGTCAGTCGATGGTTACGTGGAAAAGTGGTTCATGATCCCTTTAAGTACGGTGGTTATAAGATGGAATGAGCACCTCTATCCATATGGACAAAATAACCATTGGTCCATGCTAGTCATAAAACCCACTGGGCTTGGACTGCGAGATGACATGATGCGGCAGGTCGCCATGTTGACACTGCACCCTGGATTTTTATTATCCAGCCGTATGCACTTCATGCATCCCTTTTGTCACTTGTGACAACGTAATGATCTTCCTTAAATTAGCACCAATTTACTGAAAAGCTGTCAGTAGGATTATGACTTAAGCAACTTCTGTCCGATTTATTTCATTTATTACAATACTGCCAGTCTGGATTTCTAACCTTAGGCAGGAGTGAGTTACAAGTCAGCACAAACAATAAATACGTACCACAAAAGATACAGTAAACAGCTACAAAGCGATGCGGCAGTGTACTTAAATAAGAAGATTTCAACAAAAAGCCTGATTAGATATATATACAGGGAGATTTGACAAATGCGCATCAAAGTTCATTTACATCAAAGGTATGCATTATTGATTCGAAGGCATGTAAATAAGATGATACCATTCGGCATTCGACTACAGCTGCGGGGAGTGAATTCTAATTTATTATAGTTCGAGAAACATCGAAATGTGTTGGTGTTCCATGAACACTTTTGATACAACGGCAGCATGGGCTTGTTGGTGATTTATAATAGACACATTTGCACAGCACTAAGTGAACGAGGACATATGAAAGGACACAATCTGCTGGACACAGTCTGCTGCTAACAGTACATTACTTCCTTCAGGCTAGGCACCACTAGTGCAAAGCTGCCTTCATTTTTATGTTCCAGGCTATATTTGCTATTGATTTTTCACAAATGATGTCTATGTGTCTATATAAAAATCAATCTCTCAAGTTATCTCACCATCAAGATTTTGTGTCAGCACCCCTTTAGAAATGATCTACAATGTTGCCCGTTGCATTAGTGTAGCAGCTGTGGTGCTGCACTGATAAGTACGAGAGCGCGTGTTCTCCTAGACACCAGGGCCGCATTTTCAGCGAGGACAAAAATGCACACACACCCATGCTCTGTCTCTTTAGGCTCAACTTAAGTTAAACCAAAATTTATACTCTTATTTCTGCTGTCTCCATTTTACACGAAAACAGTTAACGTTTTGTCCATTATTTCCAAAGGCATTGCACTCTTGGGTTCTGCACTGTTAGTGTATTACATTTTTATACTGTGGCACAGACAAGCAGGCCTAAGGATTGGGTTTTTTGGTTAAAGGAGGGCTCTGAAAGGCAGTTATATTTAATATTTTGCAGGCTATCAATTGGTTTTAACAGTCATAAGTGAACCAAGTGTCTAAGTTGCAGCCTCAATATTTGTTTATTTATCTATTTATTTACAGAGTACCTACATCACCTCGAAGGCGTTACGTAGGAGAAAGAGAGCGGTAACAGAAATAACGTGTTCTTGTGCCTTCCTAAGAAAATATAGTGGTAAAAAGACAGACAGATAGTATACACACCTAAATGTGTATCCGTACCTATGGGTCCTCCATGCAGACCAACTACACAAACAAAATACAGAGCGTAAACATTGCATCTGTAGATACCACTGTAACGTTAAAAGTTCAGGGCCATTCCTGGTTATGGAGGCGATAAAGATAAATTCCTTTTTTGTGTGTGTGTGCATGTGCATTTTAACGCACCATCATTATAATGTGCCTGCTTTTTGTAGGTGATTTGAACCAAGAACAATGGTAGGAAGCTAGAAATGGGCAGGTTATGTGATGGAGGCAGTGATGCACAATAGCATTTGAAATCGTGTGGTTATTACAGCCAAGCTGTTTTAGTTGACCGTGCTGGCGTTGGCGGTAATGCTGCTCGCTAGTCACAGGAATAAAGAAATGAACAAAACAAAATTTTCTTGGCGAGGTGAGGCTTGAACATTGGCCGAGCAAGTGTCATACATACCTCTAGGCTGTACACCCACACTTGCCGAACATGAATTTATGGGAAGCACGTGAATGCGATGTACCAACGATTGTAACACAATTGAAAAGCAGGAAACTTGCTATGGGCGCTTCGTTTAAATATTTTCTCAGTTAGGATAAAGGCATAAAACCTAGTGGTGCTTTCAGTAAAAGATGACTGTAAAGCAATTCACACTTTCTTTAGAGACATGTAAATTGTAATAAACCAAAGGAAGACGCCTGGGCACATAAGAGGGTCACGTAGGTAATGGGGAGTGCACACTTCGCAGGATTCTGGCTGTGCCATTGCCTGAGCCAGCAGGTCATGTGACCAATGAGGTGTAAGCACGTGTATTTCAAATCTAGCACTGTATTTAGGCCACCATATGATCTTGCTAGCCAATCACGTACACACGTGCGCTTACAAGCTTTGCTGTCCGACTATTTTCACTGTGGGGAACTGGCTGGCTTTTGTGATTCATGAACGACTGTTTAATGGAGAGGAGGGACATTTTGTGGATGTTGATAGATGATCGACATAGTTCTAGGGTGTCGTAATGCCTTACATTGCAATACAGCAAGTTGTACGTTTGGGCTACACTTGCGGACAACTTTTCTTTGCAATGAAGGGAAGGCTACAGAGCTGAACCACGCGTGTGCTACCGCTGAAGAATATAGTCCCACAATTGCATCCGTGTTTTCTGCGTGAGAATAAAAAAACATTACTTTATTTTCTATGGGACGCTGTTTGAAAAGAGGGTCAAGCGCGCACCAAGGAGATGTTGTATATTTGTTTTAGTTTATGCAGGTTCATTTCGCGTTTTTGCTCCTTTGAAGACTTCACAACTTTTACATGCACCTCACAGTCAAAATGGCGCCTTCGTTTTCAGATGAGCGCTCGTCACCCTTCAGCTTTTACGACGACTCGCCGAAGGAGCTTGTGATGAATTTCACTAACAAATGGTTGTCTAAGCCTATGACAGTCATTTGATTATTCGAGCGGCCGTCACAGGAGATACGGAAGGTTCACTAACCAAAACGAAATTTGAAGTGCACACCGAACCGGACTATTTTGCAGAGCAGTACGTGTGCAAGCTCCACCCCTGTAGCCTTTCCTTCATTGCCAAGAAATGTTGTCCGCAAGTATGCTTGTGATCAGTTGTGTTAGAACGTGGAAAGCTACCCCTTTCAGTCACGAATTATGATGCACTGTCTGCAAATGCATCAAATTTGCATGGCATGATTTCAAGGCACTCAGTATTACATTCCAGGAAATAAAATGAAGGAATGTGTTGTTTTGTGTGAGTTTCAGCAATTAATGTTAATTAGCACGTAATTAAATATCTAATTATTCTGCAATCAGTCAGCTTCAATTCTTGCGTAAAAGGAATCAACTATTAGGCCTGAAATGCATGCACAGTTTGTTTTTTGGTTGTATGCTTTTCGAGCGAAGAAAAAAACTCCTGACGTCAGTCCTGGGACGTCGCACGTCGAACGATCGTCGAACATGGTAGTGTCTCTAGCAAAGTGATCATCTGCAGCAATAAGCAGCATAATGAAGTTAAATAACCGCTAGTAGTCCACTCAGAGAGCCTGCACGAATGTGCACACTAAGTTTCAGGTCATTTGAAAAAACACGCGGTGCGTGATACGACTCCGAAGTTGATGTGTACAAATGTACACACCGTGACTGAAAGGGCTATACACAACTCATGCAAATTCAGTATTGTAGCATTCATTATGTCGCAAGCGTCACATGGAAGCTCGTGTACGTATCTCAATTTGCATGTTGAGAAAGAGCCCTGGAAATGTAGGTTGGTTTGTGGGATTTGACGTCCCGGAGTGACTTGGGCTATGAGAGACAATGTAGTGGAGGGCTGCAGATGATTTCTATTATGTGGAGCTCTTAAATATGCACTCGAAATTGCACAGTGCATGGACCTCTACCATAACACAGGTGCCATAACCACAGGTTATGGTGCCCTACCTAAATGCAAGCCCTTGAAAATGCAATGCTAATGACAGTGAGGAATTGTAGTTCAAGTGCATCTTTTAATCTTGTTGCCTAGTATTGTAGCTGGTTCTTGGTTTATATCGCTATTAGCTTTATTAGGTTTTATTTGCGGAAAGGCTAGTAGTAAAGAAGTAGCAAAAATATAGCTGCAAGCTCATTACATATAAAAACGAACAAAATAATAAGGCTACTGCTTTTCTTTTTTTCTTATTGTAACGATGATAGCTGTGATTGAGTCTTTCACTTCTCAATGTGTTCACCTGCAGTTGTTTTAGATAGTTGCATGACGGTTCGTCCAGATCTCCTTAACACTTTCAGTGTTCATAAAGCACTAACAGCAGCAATAATTTCAGCACAAATGCTCTGTTTTCGTTAACCTAATATCTATTTTGCTGCATAGCTGGGTTACCCCGCAGTCACTATTTGCAAGTTGTACTGTAATGGCGAATATGACCCCTAAAGGGCCTTCAGCAAGTGAAAGTGACCTCAGGGTGATGGGACAAGGCCAGAGACAACACCAGAATTTTTCCCTTGTAGGGGAAGGCCACAGTGAAATTTTCCAGGGGGGGGGGGGTGAGCTTGCGATAGGGTCAGCTTTCTTGCACTTAAGGAGGGGTGATCAGGGGGGAAGGATGACACAAAAATGGCAGGTGTGCTGATCAGTGTGCCTTACTTAGACCTTGTCTTCAAAAGTGCAACCCCACCAGTACGCAATTCCAGCTCACACAAGAAGTAGCGCTCTTACTCCATTTTGATATGCTGCCTAATTGCAGTAGTAGCTCAGTTATCAATGCACGCCGGGAGTGATAAGATGGAATGCGCGGGTACTCATTGGCTGCATGTTGTCCAGCGGAAGAGCCGGACCCCCAAGGCCGTCGCCACTACAAAGGCCAAGGCCACAAGCACAGCTCCCGCTGCCGAGACTCCTGTCAAACGAGGCCGGGGAAGGCCACCAGGATCGGGCAAGAAGAAGTTAGCCGCATCGGAGGGCAGTGCCAAGAAATCCTCGCCCGCTGTGCCTGTGGCCAGTCCCCAGAAGAATGGCACCAGCGGTCCCGAGTGCGATCGCTGTTCACGGACATTTGCCACCGAGCGGGGCCTCAAGATGCACCAGCGCTGGCCCTGCAAGCCAGAGGCTGCTGTAAGTCTGATCCCACAGCTGTGCTTTGATCATTCATCCATTCATATTCCTTGTGACTGCAATTCTTTTTTTTGTCATTTGTCAAGTGGGTGTACCTTGATTAAGCTGACTTAGCATCTGTCTTTAATGTCCCGCTAACTAGTGTTCGTGTTGAATATTTTTTTAACTATGTCTGCATTAGTCTGTATGTTCAGATGATTTCAGGTGTATTCTGAAGCCCACTCAGCCTCAAGAAACGTGGTTAATTTGGCTCTGGCTAACTCAGTTTTCCAGTTAATTCAGTTTCAATTAAAGGTCCCGCCTGGCGTCAGTACATTCTATGGGAAAACAGTTAACTTGGTTTGTAGTACAGGCCAATCATATGGGCAGTTCATCGAAGTGCGCACACACCTGGTAGCATTAACTGATAGGGCTAACATACTTGTCACAATGGAACAAGTCACATTAGCCACACTTCCACAAGACAAAATACAGAAATGTTTAGGTACAGCAGACTCTCAAAAATTCAAACTCAAGGGGACCCCAGGATTTTGTTTGGATTATCAGATACAAGCACAAATGTGACCAGCAGCGTTGGCCGATTGTGAGGTGCATTGCTGTTGTCTTGTTCTTTTTTTGTTGTTTATTTTTTCTTTGTTTTTGTTCCAAGTTACAGGCAGGCAGTTGCTTGGCTTTGTCTTTGGCTGTCCTAAAAATTCAGGGCTTAGTGTATATACTCAGCTAGAAAGAACAGAGGCAATTACTATCTCCAGTGCAGACAAGCTAAAGGTATGAATTAACAGGATTAAGCAAATGGTTCCGTTTGACCTAAGTAGCTTTTAAGTACATTGAAAACATGGCAGGCAAACCAAAAATTAAAATTTCTTTGAATCAACTGAGAGTATGAAATATTCCAGAACTTCAAGCAGTTAGAATTCTCCAGTACATGCAATACATTCTCTCATGTAGCCTCGGTGCTTAGACTTCAAGAATCAGTTGGTCAGTAAAGCTAACCAGCATGTGTACTCCACGATAGCACATCAGCATGGCTTTGACGATCATCCTCCGTTGATTTTTCCCCACTCTTTTTTTCTACGCTGTTTTCTCATCTTTCTCTGTGTCGGCACATCTTTCTTGCTCTCTAGAAAGACGACGCGGACGAATCGTGTCGCCTCCCATTGGACGACGTCATGGACTCGGATTCTGACTCCGACGTGCCGCTGGGAAAGGTCGCGAGTGGCAAAGGGACCCGCTCCAAGGGCAACGCCGAGGACGGAATCGACGGCAGTCCCGACCACCCCAAGGGCAGGCTAGCGTCGGCCAACAAACCGCAGCTCATCTGCCAGCGTTGCGGACTCAGCTATGACCCCAAACGAGATGGGCCACGCTGCAAGCACTGCACGCGCGACAACGAGCACAGTGGCGAGAGTGGAGACGAGGAAGACAAGGCAAGTGGATCCCGCTCCCCGCGCTCTTGGCAGGAGGAACTGTACGGGTGGAATCACCACAATGATCCGTCGGCCTTTGACGGCCTATTTTCATTCACGGCAGGCAAATTCGCACCACTCAATGTGTTTGAGTAGGGATGCCACTGGTCTCCCATCATTAGTCTTGTTATAATTGTTTTCTTTATTGCATTCCGACGTCTGTCGGATCACTGGCATCTAAGGTGGGGCCTCAGGATGGTACTTGTAGCTAACATATCACATTCCCTTTTGCAGTTTTTTTTTATGTACATCTTTATGACATGTTCCTTCGTATGGGTAGTCTCGCTGATCCATTAAATTGCAACGTTCGTGTCTCGGCAGACGTTTCAATTTTTTCGTAAAACCCGGATTGTGATCGACTGCACATTATTGCACATACGGAGCAATGCAATTATTTTCTGTGTCATGAGTAAATTCGTCAGTGCAGTTCTGCCGCAAGGTAAACCTTCCGTGAATGGAAGAGTTGCTAGCAGTAATACTTAGGTGAATGCTCATTTTATTCAAATTCAAATTTAGGTAATGCTCACGATTGGTCAAAGCATGCAAGAGTCTTTTTGTCGTGCACGCAGGTGCTGTTGCTGTCCTGAGGCCTCTCCTCATTTCCCACTTTTTTTTTTCTTTTACAGTTGAGTCATTTTGTTCCATGCCCCATGTCTTGTGCCATGCATACATATCATTGTTCCTGAATTAGTATTTCGTGCAGTTGAAGAGACATGGCCGGCTTATGCGCTCATTTTTGTGTTTACAGTCTTTGTTCGCTAGAGTGTGAGAGTGTTTAAAGTTTTTTTTTTCTTGTGCATGGAAGAGTGGTAGACTTACAAGGATTTCTGCAGAGCCGGATTCAGCCTAGAGCACGGCTGCATTCAGACAGCCTGTGATAAAATTATCGCTGCTCCTGTTAGATGACCTTTTATATACACAACTGTTGCAGTTGGCTTGTTTCTGTTAAAAATATTTGTAGGATGCAGTTGTTATAGAATGCTATTTTTATAAATCTGCGCACCTAAACATGACAATGGCATATAGATCATATGTTTTTTGAAGCCAGGTTCTTCATCAACTGCGATAACGAAATAGAGCAATCACTAGTTGTTAAATGTTTACGCAGTCACAGCTTATTTATATGTGCAATCAAACTTGCTTACACTAGTATAGAACCTTTTTTTATGTGCAATCAAACTTGCTTACACTAGTATAGAACCTTTTTTTTCCCTTCAGTAGCGAGTTAATGGCATTTGAGCTTTCACCTTAAATATGTCTGCGAAGCAAAGATTAAAATGACTAGTGGCTCATGGTGAAACACCACCCAGAAATCTTGCATTGTTGTGACCATTAGTACTCAACTTTAACTACTGTCCAACTCATGGCCTATGAAGGCAGGTGTTACCATCATGCAAGTCAAGAGAAATGCGAATGCCCACAACAGAATACTGAATGACTGCAGAAAAGATGAGAAAAACAAAAACTGATGTTTTTGTGCTTTTATAACGTAACTCTATTCCATTTCATTTCTATTCCGGATTCGGTGCTAGCAACTCTGGTTGGTTCAGTCAGTAGAAATTTTTCATGCCACACCCGTTTGTCCTGTCAGTCAAGCAACAACTGGAAACCTTGAAAACCCACAACTTTGATATGGCGAGTACGCAGCAACTGCGCCAAATTATGCTCAACAAACTTGAAAATGTGAGGAATGGAGTGCCTTTGTTCTGAAACGGAATAAAAAATTGTGAATTCATCACTCAAAAAAACAAAAGAAATTGCTCGGTGGCCATTGTACGACCACATGAAATATAATTTATACACAAATAAATTCACTCATGCCACCAGCTGAGCACCCGGCACCAGAACAATTGGCGGGCAGCCATTTTCTATTCCTTTTGGAACGGGACACTCTTCAGCAATTCTGAAGAAGTTTTCGTACGTATATTAATCTGATGGGTTGTTTTCGTTGCTTTCTTTGCATTCCGCATCAAACAAGCGCTGTGGGCATGGCCACGGAAAACTTTCACCAATCGCAGAGTGCTGTTGGCATATGTGATCTAGAAATGGAATGGAATAGTTTTGTGATACTGTGCCCGTTGCAAGTGCACGCACTGATGCAGCCACACTGAGCTTTTCTGCACATGCAGTCAAGAAGTTCATTATTTGGGTGTAGTCTTCCCGTGCCCTCAAGATCACTCGGCTTATTTCAAGAGCTAATTCACGAGTGGGCCATCAGAGTGTGTCATATTATTCACTGCTTGTCCCTAGGTGCAAACTGCTGTTTCTGAACTAAAACAAAGCAAGACCTTTACTATACGCATTTGCACTGTAATGCAGGTGTCAGTATAACCTGTAGCTATATGCGAGATTTTTATATCAGTGGGTTTGATTGCAGTGATAAGTTGCGACTGTGAAGCGCTTCCTGTCCTTCCTAAAGTTACTGCATCTATACAGTATTTGTTTTTGAAAGAGTTGTAACGATTTAACTTGCTGAACGTCAGCAGACACTGTCATAAACCAAAGATGAAGGGGGATCACTGTGAGAATCCTAGTGCAATAGTATGTCCTAGCTTGGTGTAGCACATAGTAGCTTGCACGTGTTACAGATGGCACGGTGCTGACTGAATTGCAAGTTACGGGTTTGCAAGATTGAAGCAATTGTGTGCTTGTTCTAATTGGATATATTTAATGGCAAAGTTCTACTCGGCACATCTCGCGTCCATTTTTTTTTTTTTATAGCTTCATTTCGTACTGCACTTTCCACCAAATCCTGTGATATTACATTACGCAACACTGTGTGTAAGATAACGGTAGTCACTTGCAAGCAATAACAATTCAGCAGAAATTTAACCCCCTGCCAAGAGGGTCAAAATTGTCCTGTAGCTTTCCACTGGGGCATCCCTCTTGTCTCTAGTATTCTATTACACCTTAAATCTAGTAAGTAGATCACTCGGCCTTCCTTGTAATTTATCTGCGCCTTATCGTCAGTTGGCATGATGATCTCAGTGTGTCCTGAATATTATGCATGCCTCTTATTAATGATGAGGGCAGGCCATTGGTTTAATTTGTATATAAACTGATATAGCATACTTGGCATAGTATGTGTGTGCTTCAAATCTAATTGTTAGGTAGCAGGTGCACACCACACATTGGTAAGAGCTTGCAAGTGACTGTAGTTTATTGTTAAGTCTAAATGCCTACATTGTGTGTAGGGCTAAAGTTAATATATGCGCATGCTCGTGTGTTGATGTGAGGCTTTTTGTTTGTACACCTGTACTTATATAGACAAGGATAATGTTTTTCTTTTTTTTTTCTTGTACTTGTAGAGATGTGTGTGTGTTTATTCTCTAGGGTCATTGCTTTGTTAGCACCGAAGCAGTTACTTGGAACTGCTGGCGGCAAATTAATTGGCGGCAAATTGATTGGCTATGCCACTGTTCTCTCAAGGCCTTTGCTTATGAACTTCAAAAGCATTGTAATTCTCTGGAAGCAAAGCACTTGAGCAGTCAACTACAAAAGAGCGCTAACTTCCAACAAGTGGTTTATTTTGAAATTGAAACATAGATAATATACTATGCATATGGCTCATTCGCCACAACACCTGCCTAGAAAGTGAATAATCTGGGCACATGGAAAGTGATGCTTTGAATGAGTCATGTATGTAATCTATATGTTGCAGCTATGTGTCGGTCCAGCTTGTTGTGGGTTATTTTGAGTTGCAGAATTGTGCAGTTTTCTTAATTCATAAATTTGTCTGCAACCATGTCGACCGTTAATTAAGCGTTGCAGTGTTTTGAGTACTGCAATCAAACAATCCAAATTAAGCCATTCTTTGCAATTGGTGACCGCGTAAGAAAATAGGCACTTTAACAGGCCAGTTAAGGGCACCCAGCACATGCTGTCTCCATCACTAGTTAGTTCAGAGGAGCTAAATTTCTGAACCAGCCAGCTCATCTAGTCAATGGATGTTTAGTGCCAGTACCACTGGAACCAGTTGCTGCAAGCTGGAGAAAAAAGAACCTAGTCATTCTTAAAGTTACCTGGGCATTGAGACTAGAAACGAAGCTCACTTCTTCCATGCCAAATTTGTGTAGCTACCTAACGCTGTTAATGAACTGGTAGTGAAACATATTTAGTAAACTGTTCATTATTGTTGTATTGATAAAGGGGACATC
Source organism: Rhipicephalus sanguineus (assembly GCF_013339695.2). Classification (NCBI taxonomy): domain Eukaryota; kingdom Metazoa; phylum Arthropoda; class Arachnida; order Ixodida; family Ixodidae; genus Rhipicephalus; species Rhipicephalus sanguineus. The sequence continues at coordinate 165,755,125 of NC_051180.1, forward strand.
TGCAATATTGATACTCTGTCTCGCGGTATTTAAAAAGTCGTGCAGTACCTCAGTAGTGTGCAGTTGTGGTCGTTAATCTCAAGAGTTCTGTCAACAGAAGGCAGTGAATGCCATTTAGTAGCATTGTCCTAAACATTCTTGACTTTTTTTTCCTGAATATACAACTAGTTTGCCTATATAAAACCATTTAGTGGGTAATATTAAATAGAGCACTGCACGGGCCCGGGCCGTCCGAAGCGTTTTCCGGCGGGCCCGGGCTGGGCTTGGGCTTGAAAGTGCGGGCCCGGACCGGGCCCAGGCTTGAAGCCGCGGGCCGGATTCGGACCCGCTTATTAAAAGGTGTAAGTCGGGCCTTCGAGCACACGCGAACGTTATGCATTGCATGGTCTAAGGTATACTGTGCCAAGCTGAAGTGACACGTGCAAAGAGCTGGCTCTTAGTAAAGCTTAGCAATAAAAATAGAAAAACAGTTGAAGTGCTATTTTTTTCACCAGTATAAATATAGATTGGCACTGTATATTTTCACTAACGTTTCGTCTGCTGGACCAGACTTTGTCAAAGTAACAAGTACGTGGTGGTGGGTTTCCTTATAAACACGCCAGATCACGTGTGTATATATATATATATATATATATATATATATATATATATATATATATATATATATATATATATATATTAACACCACTAACAATGGGCCAGATCACGGTTGTTCCCATGGGAGGAATAAAGATTTCGGTCTTTTATTCGAGGTTGACACATACGGTACATTTCATTTATATTCCTTGGTATTACATGCCAAAACCACGATATGATTACGAGGCACGCCGTAGTGGCACTGGATCAATCTCGACCACCTCGAGTTCTCTAACGTGCACCTAAAGATAAGTATATACACGGGTGTTCTTGCATTTCGCCCCCATCAAATTGCGGCCGCTGTGGCCGCGGGAATCGCACCCGCGTCCTAGGACTTAACAGCGAAATTGCTTAACCGCTGAGCTATCACGACGGGCAAAGCAACATTTCGATGTATGTACACACCGGATTTTCCGTCCGATCGCCCGCTACAAAGCGCACGGCATCATTAATAATCATCATCAACAACTAATATCCTCTAGCGGGCCCGGGCCGGGCCCTGGCTTGGAACAACAGGCCCGGGCCAGGCTCGGGCTGGGTACGGTCAAGTACGCCTGGGCCCGGGCCGGGCTCGGGCTAGGTTCGGTCATGTACGCCCGGGCCCAGGCCGGGCCCGCGCTTGGAACCACGGGCCCGGGCTGGGCTCGCGCTTCATAAAGCGGGCCTGGGCCGGGCCCGGGCCGTAAAATCCGGCCCGTGCAGTGCTCTAATATTAAAGCTATTTTTATATCAAGACTGCAGTACTTACCAACATCACTGCCATTTCTACAACTCATTTGCTGGTAAACAGGAGACGGTGATGACGTTGAAAGTGTGCTGCATCTAATTTTCATAATCACATTTGCACTTTTTAATCAAGGATTCCAAAGATCTATTTTGATTGCATTTGTGTTAAATTCTCATTTATGTTTACCGAAATTGACTTTGAGAATGTGTGCCATGCATGTTCGTATCTATTGTTATGGATATCATTTTTGGTTCTGAGCATGAAAAAATGTTTGCAGCCTGTTCATTCAACTAACCGATGCCTGAGCTACTAACTCGTATGGGTCTGCTCTTCTCTAACCCACACAGAGTTTTTAAATGTGACGGGACTCATTCGTGCTTTTTATTTTTTTGTCTTTGGTGTTGAAGCATGTGTCCTTTGTTTTCGTTCATAACATGTGAAATTCGATTCACGAATCGAAATGCATCATGCAGTCGCGCTTCAGCGAATTTTGCCTCGAATTGCCACACGACAACACCATCCTGTTGCTTCACGTGAACTCACACTTTTTCCAACATTTTTTTTTTTTTTTTTAAGGGGGGATGGAGTAGAAGGAACGGGGGTGTGCAAATTTTCGCCAGGCAACCTGTCAGAAGTGCGGGGGGAGCGCAGGAGATATGGTGTCAGTTCGATTCGAGAACCGAATGTTCACTGTTGCCAAATTGGGCCCTGTAAATGCAGTGGGTTGGGCAGATCACCTGTGTCATGTCGAATTTGTCACCAGCGCCTGTGTCGTCTTCGCTGAGATTAGTTGTTAAAACGTACGGGGATGCTGTCATGTAGTAAACTTCGCCAGTTGTGCAAAGTGCCAGTGAACGTTGCCGGCCCTGGACTGTGTATGAACTGCCTAGCCATGTTGCTGCGATAGCTTTGAGCACCTTGCCGTGCCGGAGCCGTAAGTTCTCGCATATCCTTGGATCAAAAGTTGCACTTTGAAGCTGCCCGCAACATTCCTCAGTGCCGTACACGTCAGCTCAGATTGTGGGAGAACGTTGTTGCGGCGCGAAGAATGGCGAAACGGGAGCTGGCGAACTTGCGCATGCACTGTGCCAGGAACCACTCGGCCGCACGGAGGGCTCGAGCCGAACGTGGTATGTTTGACCGTAAACACATCTCTCTTTTATCTTTAATTTTTAGCCTTGCTTCGTGTAGTTTCTCTTATTGATCGTTGCATGCAATGGCACAGACGCTGTAGCTGGCAGGTTGTATCGGAGCTGCGTGAATTTGCACACCCCCGTGTCTTTTGGGTTTCTGCCAGCATGCTGTGCAAGAAAGTTTGTGACAGCAGGAAGCCATAATGAGCATTCAGGCACTTTTTTTTTTTTGTAATGCCAAAGCGTTTCTTGGCTAGGTTGGCAGAAGCGTGCACACCCAGCTGGCATCTGCAAAAGGCATCCGCAAAAGCAGAGTCCGGAAAGTACGTGACCTCTCCCACTGGAACTGAGGCCAGTGCCAGCTGCTGCAGCATCCACCTGCAGCCGCGGCTGTGTTTCTCAACTACATTGGCAAAAGGGAGCACTCAGGTGGCATCACTGCCGCGACACTCTGTGCACACTCCACAATGCTGCGGCAACCACCTCCAGCCTGGCGTAGGAGAGGGGAATCCCCACAGCAGACTGTGCAGCGCCCTTCCATAACGTCAACCTAGCCGAAAGAAACGCTTTCGTGTTATCTCATAAGAGTATGCTTAGGGATCCTCTGCAATATTTTGTTTTTTCGCTTTGTCCCAAAGATGAAATTCTTGAAGCGCCAAGAGCAGATATACACCATACAGCATACTGTTGCACATGCTTTAATGGCCATTTTTATTTGGGCTCAAGCTTTTCTTTTTTTCTTTTCCCCTTTATTTCGTTCTCTGTCATTTCTGTTTGGTGTCTCAGTTTGCTGTGCAAATGCCTGCCTCTTGCACTTTCCTTCATACTGACCAGACTGTACAATAATAATTGTCTTCTACTGTCTCATGCATTGGTACATCAAACTATGTTCGAATGAATTCCCGGGTTGACATTCGATTAACTCATTACAAGGTTATGTATGGCATCAAGGTTATGGTGCAGTTCCTCTACAGTAGTGCACAAGGCAGTGGTGATGGTGGTGGCAATGATGATGAAACATGTGACTTCGTTTTTTTTTTTTTATGTGTAACTTTCATTTCGACATTTAGGCATTCGAGGCACAGATGCCCCAGTGAACCAGACTGACCTATGGTCACTTTCATTATGTGTAATTGAAATACTGTTTGAATGAAAACGTTGGCCCCTACAACAGGATGCCCTTGACTGCAAGTGCGTTTTTCCAATTCGCATTTTCTCTCCAAGTCTGATCGCCATAGAACTTCAAGGAGGAACAAAGAATTTGTTAGCATGTTAACAGCATTGTTTTATATGCTTGTTACTTTCTTTTCTTAGTCGTATCTACAATGTACTCTTCCCACTTTGCCTCGAGGAATATTCAACATTCTTGCTGCCTTGCCTTACTTCATTGCCCTATTTTTATGATTGATCATGTAGGTGAAATTGCACTGCTTCACTCATTCTGCAGGCAGTCTGAAAGGCATATGTGTTAAGTCAGTCATTTCGTTCATAGCTTTCAGTGCAGTATTCAATATATTTGTTGCCTATGGTTCGTTGTGAACTCCTCCTTCCTGTATGCAAACGTATCCTAGCAGCATACTTTTGGAAAGTGACTAGGCCTAAGCTTGCTGAGATGATGTTGCGTTTTGCCTACTTGACTCAAGGTCTCAGTCTGTCAGGACTGTCTCCATAAATTGTCCCACGCACAGTCCTCACGGATCGTGCGACAATTTGGGGCTAAACAAATGTGCATACTTCTGTTTCTACCATCTTCAGTTCGTCATATCGGTGTAATTTTGACGTGAACATTTACACCAGAACCTGCCTTACATTTAGCGTCATAGTTTCGTAACAGCATGCTGCAGTGACCTTGAGGAGTTTTGCATACGAATTGTTACGGTGAAAGTTGTGATGTCAAGTTTAAATCTGTGAGCACTGTTCAGAATGTACTCTTCTGGCATTCACCTTCGGGTTTTAGCACTTGCCATGAGGTTTTGACATTCGCGCTGAAGTTTGGTACTCTGTGAAGTTTTGGCACTATGTCAAGCTTAACACTTGCTACAAAGCTTCAGCAGTTGTTTCCACATTCTAGTAGTCTCTGTCAAGTTCTTGCAGTTATAGCACTCTTCATCAAATTTAGCGCTTGCTATCCGTTTTTACATTCACTCTCAAGTTTAGCACTTGCGTCTTAGCTTTCACACTTTCATGTCTCGAGTACTGCCGCTATGGTTCCTGCAAAACTTGGTTTGTGTTGCTTTCTCCTGCTGAGGCCACCCGTTGTATTTCTTTATCGTGTACCTTGTCTGTGTTTCATGTCTCCAGCACTCAAAAACCTGAAGTCGTTGTGCGTGAATTGTTTGTACTCTGTGCTTTATGCAGTAGCTCCGGTTTTTCCTTTTCTGCTTTTTCGTTTGTGATTGTCTTGTGTTACCTGTTTACGTATGTTATCTTAAAGGGGTACTGACACAAACATTTTGGCCTCGAGTTTTTTTGCTGCAATGTGTTGCTGGGGGCCTGTTAGTCATAACACGGCACATCGTTTGCTGCAGCGCGCGACAGATAATTAATTACAGGCTCCTCATTACCGACGAGTGTCAGTGTCGGTCTAAAAAACGACAAGCCTCCGAGTGCAACTATCACCACCTAGCGGGTGCAGCGCTCGATCACGTCAGCACACAGAACTGTGACGCATTTCCGCACGGTTCGCGAGCAGCTGCCGAGAAGTAGGCTGCTGGAGCAAACGCGGCGAAAAAACATGGCGGCTATGACATCATCATAACTTGTTGCAGCGTGGTCACGTGAGGGAAGTAGGGGGGTCCCCAAGGGTCCCCTTTGAGAGTGTCAGTAGCGCGAGGATGTCGACCGCTCACGCAAACTTCAAAATTCGTTTAAAATAACTTCCAAGCTATCTTCGCTGTTGGTATTTTGCAGATATACGCATGTTCACCGGAATCGATGCCGCAGGCTATCTCAGTCGCAAAATTTTGTGTCAGTACCCCTTTAAAGGCAAAAAATTTTATACCCTAATAAACGGAAAGGAGTGTTAAGATTTACTGCAACTTACCTTGCACAGCTGAGGCCCTTTTCTGATATTCTGGTACAGCAAGAACGCTTGAAAGCAGGTCCTAGCTGGTTTGCTATGTGACAGCTCTTATCATTTTGTAACGAATTTTAATCTTTGGCCCCGGTGTATTTGGATAATGGTATCATAACGAAAGGAAAGTGCATTCTTCCTAGCTTAAAGTTACTAGCTGTGTGCCTCTGTAGTTAACATACATTCCTTTTGTGTTGTCTGTATCATACAGTTAAGCTAGGTAAATAGACTTTTATTTATTATTAACCTTAGTTTGCGTTGGAAGCACAGCCATGTTTTCTTTAAGGGACCGACTACTCCATTTTCTACCATTGTGGAAAGCATAATATTAAATGTACGCCTTATACCGTATTAGTTATTTGTAAATTGTTTTAAAAGCTTTAGTCTCCTCTCTCTCTCGTAACTTGATGAGCTTTTTTATTTATCCGTATGTATACGGATAAATATGCTAGCAAGAGCAATGACTCAGCACAATGGTGATACCGCCATATAGTTACATCGTCACAGAGTGGGCTGCCACTGCAATTACAGTCGCAACATACGTATCGCCATTGGCCTACCCTCGCACCCATCATTACCAGTTTTTCTTGTGGGCCCATATAGAGGTTAATGGAATGGTGCCATCAAATTTGCGGCTTTCGCATTCTTTCTTGCAAACGTTTCTTATTGCTCTAGGAAGCATGATACACACTCAAAGATTCATATATTCTGGCTAAATAATTTAATATCACTTTATTCACGTGAACGACTTTTGGCTTCGGTTTCTGGACACTGAGTTGGACTCTGACGTCACTGTGTAGGAAGCCTCAACACGTGGGCCCACAAAGCTGTTACGCACGCAGTGCTGCAGCATCTGCTCTCGCGGACACACGCGAGTAACCATCTGGATGCCTTCGACACTCGCTAAAATTTTTTTAATAAAGAATATTAGCATGTACAGTATTCCTGTATACGCTGAGATGTTTCCTAAGTACCGGGTTACCGAACAACGGTATCGACGTCTTGTGACACTTCGTGCAACGACAGTTATAGGTGTGTTTCTTTGTTTTCTCTGATTGGCTGTGGCGAAAAAATGTTATAAAAGGCAATACATTCGGAACTACGCCACTGTCGATAATTTACACCAGCAGAGAAGTGAAACACATTAGGTATTTGCAACAGAGATTCTGTGGTTACCTGGTTCGTCTCAGCGGCACCAGGTGGCCCCACCTATCCGACCTTTCATGTTTACGGCTAAAAGCAAAGAAGTGTGCAAACTAAACTAAACTTTGCTAACACTCCTTTGCAGGTTCGCATGATGATGCGAAGCACTTTTCAAAATGCGAGCAAGTTTGGCTACTTCTGCAACAAGCTCAGAAAAAATGAGCGCAGTTTGCAGCCAATGCTCTCTTGGCTTGCCCGGTGCAGCGGAGCTGTGGGTCACCGCTCATTGCACGTCACTCTAACGTGGTCAGACGTCACTAAAGCTTTCATTACGCTTCCTACACAGTGATGTCGGTGTCAGTCGTGCTAGTGATGGGTCTCGATCATGAGAACAAGCTTTTAGGCTCACTTTGGAAGTGAATTAAAATATATTCTAAACGTTTATTAAATAAACGCTAAATAGAAAATTTGGTTTTCACATGGCCTATTTTCTCTCAGTAGCTTGGCAGCACTCGCCGTTGACTGTACAGTGAAAGAATAGCTGGTGCGCTGTGCACTCGGCTTTTAGTGCGAGGCTTACGACTGCTACAGGAAATGTTGACACCACCCACACCACTTGTGGTAGTACTGTTATATGGTGCACTTGTGAGACTGCTTGAGGCCCTCTGTCCTTTTCACTCTAGCGTCAAACTTCAGTCTGTTTGTCAACAATCTAATTTCCGCCTCTATGGGTGCAGAGGCTTCAATGGTAGATGAAGTTTTCTTCACTGGAAAGAATGCACTTGAGCTCGATGAAGGCCCGCATGTTAATGTGAAGGGACTTGGTTTGACACAGGGCATCTTTTAATGTGCAGGTTTTCCTCTACTATTGCGGCGAGTCTTAATAGTGCTACACTTCATGTGGAGTAACATTATGGTTGCTTTCCGAAGTGCGAGGCATAGATTGGCACTATCATTGCACATTTGTTTCGGTTGTCGGTCCCTTTTAGGTACCCGTCACCGCAGTCACAACATTAAAGGGAGCAAGAACAGTTACTCCCCACAGTTGTAAAAGCAAGTAGGCTAATAGGTGCGTCACACCACTAGATTGATCACGCTGTGCTTGTCCAGAGCAATATACTGTTATGGTTGCATAATTAAAGGGACACTAAAGAGGAACATTGAATCAATTTAGACTGATAGCTTATTTTATGAAAACACTACTATTGATTCAACATAGTGGTCAATTTCATTTTAATTGTGTGCCAGAATCTGAGCACATGAATAGCAGCATGACATCACAGATTTCATTGTTTTTTTTTCGTGTTTTGGACATATTGGCTCAGCAAAATTTGCTGTAACTTAGTACATTAAGTACCTTGTCTCCTTTGAGGCCAATGCGCAGCCGCCCATTTTTTGTAACCTGAACGCGCGAGCATTGACCGCCGAGCCGATGAGTGGTGTGTAACGGAGGGCAGCGGCGAAATGAATGAGAATGTGCGCATGCGCGCAGTGAACAGTCAGGTGCACCTTTTGTCTGCAAGGCTGTTATACGAAACGAACCCAACCCCACCTGCTTTTTTGTCCTTCTTTTTTGTACTGTTTTAGGTTTGAAGTGGCAGATATCTTTTTTGCCTCGGGAAAGCACTGCGTGAACAACAGGAAATTTTTTTTTAAATGCTGATAAGCATGTATAATCGGCAGGCGTATATCACATCCCATCGATCTCAAGCGCAACCACCACTTGACCTTTGCTTTGTAACTTGATGGCAGCGTTCAGAAAAGGAAAAAAAAGTACTGTATTACGATAACAGTGCTCAAAGTAAGCGGGGGCGGTGTTCGGTTTCTGGAACACCCTAGCAGAAGACAGCTGCACAAGACTGCTTATCGCGCGCATGCGCATATTCTCATTCATTTCACCACTGTGCTCCATTATACAGCCCTTATCAACTCTGTGGTCGACGCTCGCGCGTTCAGGTTAAAAAAAAATGGGCAGCTATGCTTCATTAAGAACCCTAATAGCTACCATCAAAATCTGAGGTCACAGCGAGTTGGTGCAGGAGCTTCAAGGTGGCGTCACCATCTGCGTATTATTCTTGCGCATTTTCTCCCTTATCAGGCGTCTTCTTGCGGCCAGAGTCGTGCTTTTGGAACTCTGAAAGGGTAATCTACTTACTCAAAAATTCTTCTTCTCCTTAGTGTCCCTTTGAAGGACAGCGTAACAAAAAAAAAAAAAGCAGGAACAGTAACAACGTACCAGTTGTTGCAGCCAGTGCTGTATGCAGGTAGTTTATAAAAGAGCAACATTTTTAGTATTGATTTGAGAGTCACTGCAGTGAGGGGGCCTGCCATTATAGTGCAGTTGTTAATGCCTGACTTGAGCCCTCTGTGTGGTCGGTGACTTCCAGGATGGGGAAAACGAAGAGTCTGCCCAAGTCAATGGCGGCTCCCCTCGGAAGGAAGGCGAAGCGGAAGGAGCTGATGACGGCCCAGTGAGGAACATCGAGGCCGTGACCGATGTCATCAAGGCGGCCAAGGCCGAACAGCGTCTTCAGCAGCTGAAGCGCCTGAAGCGTCTCAAGCGGGGCTCGGCTCCGGAAGTTGTCGACGAGACGGACCTGGACTGCCCCGTCTGCGGCAAGCAGTTCTCCAAGAGGTACTACCTGCAGCGCCACCTTCAAATGACCGTCTGCTCGGGCAAGCCCCCGCCCTCTCACACCTGCGAAGTGTGTGGAAAGGTCTACTCCCGTAAGGTGAGTGGGGCATACAACTGCGTGTGTCTGTTGTCATTGACACCGCAGCAATTTAGCGCTGCTTGTCTATGAAAGTATCCGAACGTTGTTGTGACGTTGGCAGTGTTACGATGGTCACCGTAGACAGCCGAGTGAACAGTTGCCATATAAAATTTGCATTCCAATATGGACCAAGGACAGCTTCGCCAAAATGGCATCGAACTCAAATCGATGCAGACTACTTTCCTGTCCAAGCAAGATCTTGGTGGCTTGGAAACTAGCCGGGAAGGTTACCCACTCACAGGAAGACTTAGTCGGGTTTTTTTGTGTTTAATGATAGCTGTGCTGAATTTTTCCATGTGTCCTTGCACTAAACGATTTTTTTCTGATTCTGTGTGCTTTTTTTTATTGTCGATGCAAGGTGGCATCAAGTCATAGACATCCTTCAAAGGCATTCTATGACTCGGGAACCTCTGGCTCGAAGCTCTCTTCTTAGCTGCAAATGTAGTCTGTCCCCTATGCTGGCCAGAATTGGAACACACAAGTTCTGTAGATGTCAGCATGTCTTGGCTTGGCTAGTGCCTTGGTCTAAAGTGTGGATCTGGCCTGGTTGAAATAATACTTTCTTAACAATGATTCTCTTGCAATGCATCTTGCAAATAATTTTTTCCACCATTTGGCATGACTAGGGCTCCGTGTTTTCGGTGTTTATTTTTCTTGAAAATCAGTGGGTGTTTATCGGAGTTTATATTTTTGGCGGAAATTCGGCATTTATCGTAGTTTATTTCTCGTAAATCGGAATCCCCGATTCTCCGAAATTCGGAGTTTTACATTATTCTCGAAACCCTAAAATCTTGGATCAATTCATATCTGAATACTAAAACATCAAAACACACGATGCACATTTTTTTCTAGAAGGTTTGAATGCACAAAAACTTATACGCACAAGCGAAATACTTGAACACAAAACACCTGTATTTGTATAACAACCTTATGCTTAAATCTTATAGTACAGTCGACGTCCGATTTCCCGGACCCTCAGGGACCGCGAAAACGTCCGGAAAATCGGGCAGTCCGGAAAACGAATGCCGTAAAAACGCACCTTTTTGAGGTATTTTTCGCTGACGGAGACTGTCATAGCCGGAATACGATTCCCATAGCAATTCAGCCATGCAGTCGTTTAGGGTGGCTCTGAAAAGAGCCGTTTATAAAAAAAAAAAATACGACGTGGCCGGCACTACCTCATAGGTCAGCACATGGGCGCAAAGAAGTCGCTTATTTTCTTTTGCACGGTCCGCTTGCCCGCGATTATGTCTGCCTCAATTTCAGTCAACGTCATGTTGCCGCTGTACACCAATGACAGTGTCATCAGTGCTCGCGTCAACTCCGAGCTCGTTGGCTGTGTAGGAGCTGGCTCTTCGTTCTCGGTGTCGGAGTCATCGGAATCCTCCGTAACTTGATGAATGATTTCGTCATCGGATCAACTCCGCACATAGCTCGAGGTCTTGTCAGCGTCGGCGAAGCCCTCAAGGGTTATCTCGGCTGGAATCAACACGCCGCCAGCGCGCAGATCGTCGAAGGCAACGTCCGCGGATGGCAGTTCGTCATCGTGAGCCTACGAGGTGGATTTGTGCGCTTCGAAGGCGCGGACGAAGACGAAGGAGCAGTCGGTGCCATTGCTGTAAACGGCGAATCCGCTCGACGAAAAGCGCAGCACGAAACAGCTAGGAACTCGGCGGATGCTGAAGGTCGGGAAACGTGATCACTGAAGGTAGCGCGCAGCACGCAAACGATCAACCGCAGACACGACCGCAGAGCTGGCACAGCTGGACAAAAAACACTACACGTGAACGAACACAGTGAGGTTTGGCTTGGCTAAGCTACGGCTGGCAACGGATTGACACGTGCGGTTTCGAGGTTACGGCAGCCGCGGCGCGGTGCGGCGGTACTGCTGGCCCACACCTGCGATGCGAGTATGGTGGGTTCAAGGATATGAAAATGAAACACCAAAATGGCGGCGTCGGTGGCGACTGTGGGTCGGCGGTTAACAGTAAAAAGTCCGGGAAATCGGATGGCGAAGGCTATAAGCGTCCGGAATTTCGGACTTTTAATAACATTGACTCTACGGGGAACTGACGGTGCCACAGATGAGTCGCGGGAAATCAGGCATGTCCGGAATTTCGGGCGTCCGGGAAATCGGACGTCGACTGTAAACACGCAAGCATACTTTGCGAGGTTGCTGTCAGTGATCGAAGCGCACTCCTTTCGATTGACGACTCCCAGCTTTGAAAATGCCCTGTCAATGTTAAGCGCTAGGAACAGGAAGCGCCAGAAGACGCAGCGCGCAGCGAGAAAGCACTGACCACTGGAAATTGTGAAGTCTCCAAAACGACAGGGGTTCAACAATGTTACATATTTTATAGCACTAATAATTCGCAAAATCACTCGGGAGCTGGCTTATGTCATCAGTTTCAAGAAGCACTAATTGAAAAAAATGTTGCAGTGGCTTAGCTCAGCTATGCCAGGATAACGTAGCGTTAGCAAAGGTTCAGTTGATTGTTCTTAGCTTTCCTCATTGTCTAGGATTAGCTTGATTATAATGCTTACTGCTGCTCCAATGACACACACATGGTATACATATTATGTGGCACATGTATATTTATTTTGTCAGGCAACTGCTTTGGGATCCGATGAGTTAAGCTTCTCCGCTCTTCTGCGCCGTTGAGCAGCATTCGCGCTCTCCTTCTCCGTGGCTAAACCACACTGGCGAACGCCAGGCAGAGGCGCTATCAAGCGGCTCCAGCGCAGTGTCAGACGGTGACTGCACAGCGAAGGCGAATAGCAGGCGCGCGCCGGCGCCAGTATGTCTACCTCGGCTACGAAGTCACTCCTCTGGAAAGTGCAGACCGGCGGCAGCGGAGGAGTGCGCGGGAGGTGCCGGCTCCGATGCGCCAGCTGTGTGACATCACTGATCCTCGCGCATGCGCGGCACGGCTCTTGAGGAGCCACGCGAAACTGGCTCGGCTAGGCCAGTGTAGCTAATGCTACAAAATTGGCGCATAGGTTTCAAACGCGCAGGGTAGCTCATGCTTCACATTTGGATTCACAGTTTGAACACAGTACCAGAACGATTCTTTGGTGTACTGTAGATGATCGCACAGGTTCCTCTCAGATGTCTGTTTCGACTTTTCAGCGACAGCAGCGTAGTATCCATGAAACTCTGCGACAGTCGTTAAGCGGTCAGTCTCGTCAAGGAGGTCCAACAGACATGACATCTGATGCTAATACCTCAGTTGAATCACGCCATTGGCTGATGAGTGTGTGCAAACGAAACCCCAGTATGGGATAAACTTGGTGTACCAGGGTACGCTCTGCCTCAAGTTACTTAACCCCTTAAGTGCTTTATTTTTTTGAAAATTTCCCAACCAAAAGTGCCTATTTTTTTTATTGCTGATTTCGAATCTGATTGTACTAAAAAGCAGCTTGTCAATGTTGAAAAAAATATTTGTACCACATACTTAGTCAAATCAAAACACGGAATAACGCAAGGGGGCCTGTTGCAGCTCCTGCACCAAAAGAGAGTTTCCTTTCTCAATTTTTTCCCGTTTTCTCCTCGCTTCCGAGAGCAAACGAAGCACATTTGAAGAAACTACTGAATATATTCCATAAGGTCATCTGTCAATGACAAGTTGAAAGTCTTGCCTGGAATGGCCAAGAATGGAAAGCGAGGAGGCTTCACAGGAGGATTGTCCGCATCAAGCAGGATCCACTGGCGAGCACTCGCGATGTTCACTTCCGAGCTGTTTTCATCATCACCGGAGGAGATGCTCAATTCACCGCCTTCGCTGTCTTCATTTCCGGACACAAGCTAAACATCCGTATCCGAATGATCATCACTCGAAGAAGATGACGAAAATGAAAAGCCTCGTTTTCATGTTGACGAGCCAGTTATGCATGAGTGGCCGCCACCGCAAGCCATCTTTTCATACAAAAACCGCGCTCTTTCGGCAGAAGAAAAATAAATTGCCAAGTAATGCTGCCATCTGGTGGATTACATGCAATCTAAGCTGTAGAAGAGCGCCTCTTGTCCTGAACGCTAGAGGGAAGTACCTATTCCGCTAGGACGAGCTCTGCTCGTCCAAAGCAGTTTGGGGACAGTTTGGGTAGGACGAGCTCTGCTAGTCCAAAGCAGTTAAGGGGTTAATGATTGAGAGCACGGCACACGAATTGGTTTCAGAAACCTCATCTTAACTAGCAAGTCGTGCACATCTTCAGGCGATGAAATAAGACTTTTGAGCTTCTCACACTTCGTTCCCTTGGCTTCGTCGCTTCTCAAGAAAGACAAAATGGCGCGCCAGTTGTCCAAAATATCTTCTAGAGCTTCATAAAAAGAGAACCACCTCGACGGACATACGGTTTTCAGCGACTTGGACATGCCCATGGCTAAGCACACAAGACCAAACTTACGGCGCAGCTCCCGCAACTACTTCAATAGGGTAGGAAATGCACAACAAAATCGCATACTACATTAAACGAGCTCGTCCTTATTCCATCCTCCAGATCGTTGTTAAGTAGGTGGCATGGATGTTTGAAGTGAAGTGCCTTGAATTCGGGGTTGGAGAGTTGCAAGTCCTTGTGAAGCTTCTGCATGTAAGAAGCTGAGTCGGAGCACAATACAGCTCCATCTCCTAATAGAGCTAAGCGCAGTAAACTTTAAATCGGTCGAACCAGAAGATGTATCAATTTCAAGGGTCATATTGGCCCTTGAAATCGGAGTTTATCAGATAAATCCGAATTGGCAAAAATTTTACCGGCAGATGGTTATCGAATTTTTTCGGATAAAACCGAAAACACGGAGCCCTAGGCATAACATAGCAGTTAAGCAAAAAATGCGGGAAGGTAAGAGTGCATCTGGTGTACAGTGATCTCAGAACTCCTCTTTGGATTTAGCTACCTGTCAGTGACGTCAAGTATCGTCTGTCAAATACAAGCAGAGTTACAGGGATTTGCTGGATGCTTGAAGCGTTTTCTCTCTCCTTTCGTACCAGCGAGTGCACTGAAAGCTATGCAGGGGGGGTGACAAGGGGGGCAAGAAGGTACATTCGTTGACCTCGAGCATTTTTCCGTTTTTTTACTTCGAACGCACGGCTTACTTTCAGTGCGATCGCGAGTGCGCACGTGGGTGCGTGGCAGCGGCCGCGTGATGCTCAAATAAGCGAATGGAGGTAGACTTTAGGTTTATGGCGAGGTCATTGGGCTTATGGCATCATCTGTCGAGAGAAGAGGAAGCGATTTCTAGCTGACTTTGAGAATTAATTGTAAATTCTAGGCCATGTGCTGCGCTACCATGCTTGGCTTGCGTGTTCTCAGGAGTCCTCGACTACCAATCCGCAGCGTTTTCTAAAAGACCATGCTGAAAAAGTGTTGCACAACCCCTTTAAGGTTTGACAGCGCATGCTTATGCATAAATGATTCCCTGGCAATGGCGTCATTGTATACGCACTTTTATTGGAGACAGTCATTGTTACACATTTGGCCGATGTGTTTTAGGGGCAGTTATTTAAATGAAAAACTGTACGCCTTCCAAGGAATGGCCCTGGGATCTCAACTAAATGTGGCACATGAGAACCGCATTGTGAAGAGTTAAATTGTTCATAAGTACCCGACAGAAACTAGTGACCAGTCCTTCAGAATTCATTTAGACACCTCGTTTTGTTGCATGTGTCCGCATTTCTCATCTGCAGTGATGCCTGCAACACCAATTGCATATGTTTGGGAAGAGCACCCATGTCTGGTGTACAGACTTAATTCTTAGCCATTTGTAGCAATTGACTTCTTACCATTTCTTACTCTGTTTTTACTGTACGTCTTAAAGCTGCAGGATGTATCGTGCCTGCTCTGCCATGACTCTTGAAAGCTGCAGCCTTATTTATTAATCATGTGGAATATTTAATATCTTAATATCTTTAATGATAACTGTTCCTTCATTACCGACTTCCTGAAATTTAATGTTGGTGACTTTAGCTGTATCCATATATATATTGTGCTTTGCATGCTAACTTAGTCAGTGGTGTGTAGTTAGGTGAAGTGATTTTGAGAGAAAATTATGGCATGGTAAATTGCCAGAGTGCATCCTGTCTTCATTTAGCGCCTATACACATTTCTGGTGATGCCTTGCTTGAAATTTCATGTATGTGAAGTGCCGAGATTCCTCACGAAATCTCTTTTGCAACATAAATTTGGAACAACGAATTTGTAGTACATCTTGTTACATGTGTCAGTGTCTCGTTTTTACAGAACTGTTGGGCTCAGACGTGTCAAGATTTATCAAAACCTTGTTGTTCTGCTTTGCTTACAAGCAAAGTTAATTATAAGCCATACTTAATGTTTCCACTGGGTGCTCGCACCTGTCATAACCACAGTAACGACAATTGACGAAAAAATTCTTGGAACACGGGGGGTCGCTGGAGCCAATGCTTCGACAAGCGGACTTTTCTTCAAGGCTGTAACAACTTCTGTTGTTTTTAGTAGCCACAATCGGTGTATGCCAAGCTCTAATGTGAAGCCTGTTTAGAGGGTCACTATCATGAAGCATTAACCAACTTTATTTTCGTTAATTTTGTCATCACTGGTTAACTATTACAGGAAGAAATCAAGCTCATAATGTTTCATTTTTGAATTTTGCGCCAAAATTTCAGCAAACGAACGTCGGTGTGATGTCACGAATTTCAGTCTTTTTGCGTGTTTCGGCCCAATTGGTTCAACGAAATTTCGTCAAACTTGCTATGCTAAGACTGTGACCGATTTTTACCAACAAAGGATTATGTAGGTCCCAGTAGACACCGTCAAAATCTATGATGTCATGGCGAGCTGGTGCCGGATCTTCAACGCAGTGTTGCCACCTGTATATTCTGTTTGTGCATTCTTTCACTTACTAAACGTCATCTTGTGGTATGAGTGGTGCTTTCAGTATTGTGAAATTGTAATTTACTGATACAAGAAAAATCGTTTTTCTCTTTAGTGTTCCTTAACACAGTTCTGAAAAGCGCTGTAAAAAATCATGCCCATTATGAGACTGATGAACTTCAAACTTGTGTGCCTCTTCACCTTCTGCCAGGATAACCTTCGGGAGCACCTGCGCGCGCACGCCGGTGAGGTGACGCGGAGGAAGAAGTACAAGTGCGATCACTGTGGCAAAACCTTCCACGGCATCTCGCTCCTGAAGATCCACATCCGCGTGCATACGGGCGAGCGGCCCTTCTCGTGCGACTTCTGCAACAAGGGTTTCCCGTCGGTCACGGCGCTCAACAAACACAGACGCATCCACACTGGCGAGAAACCGTATGCATGCGCCGAGTGTGGCAAGCGGTTTTCACTCAAGGGGACGCTCAACCGGCACACACGCATCCACACGGGAATTCGGCCACACAAGTGTCCTTACTGCGGCAAGGAGTTCATCCAGGGTGGCGGACTCAAGGCACATCTGTTCCATCACACAGGCATGAATGGCTTCAAGTGCACCGTCTGCGACAAGGTGAGTAGTTTTGCGATGCACATGAGTGTGACAGAGCATGTGCAAGCATTTCCTTTCGCCAACTTAGAAAAGCGCATTAGATCGTTTTATATAAGCATAATGTGTGGGTTAATGAATGTAGAACGATATTTGCGACAGTACAAATCTGTTGCTTCAGTTACTGTTTTGTGATGCACGGATGAAATGGCAAGGGTTGATAGCTTTGTAATAAATAAATTATAGCTGCTTGATAGATTTGTAACAGATAGCTGATATCTGCAGTGTTGGCTCTGTGTGTAATTTGTTCCACAACTCTACTGCAGTATATGAGAAGAAAATGGACTGCTAAGAGTGTTTGGCGAACTAATGTGCCTAATGTTAATTGTTGTGGGTACGCGATAATCTGGTAAGCACCTGAAACATATATATCCAGCAGCCCTTACAGAAGCAGCAAGAAGTTGCTTAGGATTTGTTTGGACGAAGCATGACAGTAACAATACATAGATAGGCTGTTGATGATATACATAGCGTATGCTCACGGCCAGATTTATGTGCATCGTGCGCAGGTGTTCAACCGCAAGGCTCGGCTAGACTTGCACATGAAGTACCTGCACCTCAAGGAGAAATCGTATGTGTGCGAGGACTGTGGCAAGGGTTTCACACGGCGCGAAGATTTGAACCGTCACTCAGTGCTGCACACCGGCGAGAAGCCCTTCCAGTGCCCGACGTGCCACAAGCGCTTTGCCATCAAGCCCTCGCTCAAAATCCACATGGTGACCCACACCAAGGAAGAGCCCAGGTCGTGCCACGAGTGCGGCCGTGCCTTCATCCGTAAGGACTGCCTGATGCGACACATGCGCAAGCGCCACCGCGACCTTCTCGACCGCATCCTGCTCGACGAGGAGGACAACCGCTTTGCTCCGACGCCCGTTGCAACTCCGGGAGGTGCAGCCAACACGGACGGTGCCAACAAGATCGGCATCCAGGCGGGCACCGTGGCCCGGATCTTGTCCGAACAGGTGCGTGTCCTTGCTTTGTTAGTACTTCTGATTCATATTGTAATAGTGGATAAGGCCGCAATAGGGGCTACCGTATAATGCGGAATATAGGTCGAGGCGGAATATAGGTCGACCCCCTTACCATGACCGGCAAAAAAAAAAAAAAAAAACACGGAACTGTTGACTGAAGCACTTTATTCAGTCCTCCGAACTGTCGGAGCTCTCCTCCGAGGACGACTGCCTCTCGCTAGCCGCCTCCCACAGCATGTCGTCCTCGGTGCCGTCGAGAGCGTTGCTTATGCAGCACTTCTTGAATGCGCGCACCACCATTTCCTCAGGCAGAGACCTCCATGCCTCGGAGACCCAACCGGAAACTGTCGCGAGAGGTGGCCTGCGCAGCCGGCCTGTCGGGGTCCGCGGGTTGTCGCCAGCCATCCATTCACTGTACAACGCACGCACACGGTCCTTAAAGGGCTTGTTGAGGACGACGTCCAGCGGTTGCAGCGTTGACGTCATCCCTCCCGGAATGACGACGAGATCAGTCTTCCCGTCGCGAAGTGCCTCCTTCACCGATGCCGTCAAATGCCCGCGAAATGCATCCAACACGAGCATGTTCCGGTGCTGCAGGAGGGCTCCGGGCCGCCGGTTCCACACTGTGCGGATCCACTCGCGCATTAGGGCCTCGTCCATGTACCCCTTCTCGTTCACGCGGACGACGACATCCCGCGGGAAGGCCTCCTTCGGCAGCGTCTTCCGCTTAAAGATGATGAACGGGGGCAACTTTCTGCCGTCGGCCGTGCAGGAAAGCATCACGGTGAAGCGCGAATGCTCGCTTCCGGTCGACAGCAGCTTCACCTCCTTTGCCCCGCGTTCACAGACGGTTGTGGACGACGGCATGTCGAACCACACCGGCGTTTCGTCGGCGTTGCCGATCTGGCCTAACATGTAGCCATGCTGCCGCCGGAGGCTATTCACGTAGAGTTGAAACTCTATCAACTTGTCCTCGTACTCCTCCGGCAGCTTCTGGCAGGTTGACGTGCGCCGTCGAAGGGCAAACCCTTTGCGTCGCATGAAGCGGCGGACCCAATAAATGGACCCCTTGAAGTCTTCTCTCGACAGACCGGCTTCACGGGCGAGCTCGACGGCTTTTGTGCGAATGAGCTCCGCACTCACTGGCAGGGACCTGGCACGGTACTCGCGGACGAAATCCGCCACTTTGTCCTCGAGTTCCGGGTGCACAGCTCGGCGACCGCGAAACGACGTCTTCCGCGCGTTACACACCGACAGTTTGGATTTCTGGTTGCGCCAGTACCTGACGCTTTTCTCAGATACTCCAAACTGCCGCTGCGCCGACATGTTGCCATTCGCTTCCGCGAATTCAATTACTTTTCTTTTAAACGCGGCGGTGAACTGGCGCCGCGTCCCGGTATTCATAGCTGGCCGCAGAGGAAGGTCGCCACTCGCTAGGAACACCAGATGAACAAGAAAAGAAAAATGGCGTCGGGCGTCGGCTCAACATGCCGGCTCATGGAGGCGATGTCGATGCTGATGCCCAAGAAGCATGCGACGCTCCCTGTTGCCAGACGATCACTCGGTTTGTGCCAAGGGCCGGTATATAGGTCGAGGGGCGACTTTTTAGTGACATTTTTTGGAAAAAATCTCGACCTATATTCCGCACTATACGGTAGTTGATACGCCTTCATGCTTGTGATGCGCTGCAGGTAGACACGGACCAGAAAAAAATGAGGAAACAACACAGGGTGGTGCGCGATCACCCTATGTTGTTTCCTCGTTTTTTTCTGGTCAGTGTCTACCTGCAATGCATCACAAGCATGAAGTAGCAGCGGAGCTGTTCTAGGGCTGGGCCTGACGACAGATGGGTGTCAAGGGCACCCATAGATGGCGTTAACTGCCTCAGTCGCGGACGAAGCAGTACCGTATTTACTCGAATCTAATGCACACCTTTTTTCCGGTAAAACGAGTCCAAGAATCGCGTGCGCGTTAGAATAGAGTGCCGAAAAAAGAAAAAAAAACTTATATTGCCATCGGCATTTCAAAATGGCCGCCTCCTACGCACCTTGGCCATTTCTCATGTGCTGAGGAGATTGTCATCCCGTTCTGCATTCGCATCGACGGCATGGAAGTGCCGACTCTAAATACTCTACGAGTGCACCACGATGCCGCATTTAAAAGAATAGTTATTACATCTGCAGAGACGGACGGAAATCGGGCCGCATCGCGGTCGTTCGGAGTTCCCGAAACGTGCGTGCGAGACTGGCGCAAACAGAAGCAGAAGACTTTTTACAGCAAAGCTTCACGAAAAGGTTTCAGTGGACCAAAGCAGGGCAGGTTTCCCGAAATCGAAGAGCGTTGACAGCGACAAGGAGTTGTCCGACAGCGACGAGGACTGATCATTACGCAACTCGTATCGCCGCCGTAGTGGTGACAGTTTTAGCGGCAAGGCCCGCTTTTTGACTTTGTGTTTTACTTTTTGAAACTTTAGTTCTTTAAAACCCAAATATAGTAAAACCTCGATAATTCGAAGGCCGCCGGACCGCGAAAATTCTTCGAATTAAGCGGATTTTCAAATTAACCGAAATTAAGGAAAAAAAGCAAACAAGCGCTACAAGATGAAATCACATTTATTTTCTTTGCGAGAAAAAGGTTATTGGAAATAATCGGTGATATTGGACTGCTTATTGCGGTAGTTTGCCGCCCCAAGTGCCATGTTCTCAAACCTGCTCACAATACTCAGCATTTCACTGTCACCACCGCTGCACTCGACAAAGCTGCGGAAGGTGTTCACGGCATCGACAACTGAAGCCAAAGCGGGCGCGCGGGCGGGCTCGTTATCGTCACCATCATCGCCGTCTAGCCCAGTGTCGACAACGTCCTCGTGTACATCAGCGTACGATGTTTGGACCCCCGCCTCAACACTGGAATACTCCACGAAGCCTAGTCCCTCGCCGTCGCCAGAGTCGGTGATCCGGGCGCACATCGAGTCTCCCTCGTCGTCTAGGCCGGACGAGCTGCAATCTTCATCAAGATCTTCGCCACCTTGTTTGCGGAACCCGGCATGTTCAAAACAGCGCCTGATCACCTTTGACTCCAACTCCTTCCAGGCAAAGGCAATTAAACAGATCGCACCAAGCAGATCGATGTGGTATTGCTTTCCACTGTCGTAGCAAGGCAGAACCCGCTTCAACAGGTGGTGGCGGTAAAGCTTCCTCGTTTGCAGGATCACCCCTTGGTCCATCGGCTGCGATATGGCCATAGTATTCGCAGGGAGGAAGACGATCTTGACGGCTTCCAGGTTTCTGATGTCCCCGTGGGCCGGGCAATTATCGATAACAAAAAGCACTTTCCGCCCTTTGGCGGCAAACTTCCGGTCAAGGAACCGCACGTATTCCTCGAATATCGCCGCCGTCATCCAGGCCTTCTTGTTGTGTCTGTACATGACGACATCCCTCGGAGGAAGGCGCGCGTTCTTAAAGCACCTAGGCTTACCCGCTCGGCCGATTACGAGCAGTGGAAGCTTGTCGTTCCCGGACATGTTCGCGCCGAACAAAATGGATATTCTCTCCTTGGGCTGCTTTCTCCCCGAGACAGTGGTGTCCTTGGCAGCAAATGTTTTCGTGGGAAGCATCTTGTAGAACAAGGCTGCCTCATCCAAGTTGTAGACGTCGTCCTCTCCAAACTCCTGAAGCAGCGGTGCCAGCGTACGCATCTGCCAGTCGTCAACGACAAGTCGTGTCGGCGCTACCGCTTTCCCCGCACACGGTCAAGTATGTAAGGTTATTTCGCTCTTTAAATCGGGCGAACCAACCATTACTGCACTTAAAGCCTTCGTGGCCAAGGCGCAGTGCCAGGTCATCGGCCTTCTCCCGAAGGATGGTGCCGTTCACGGGAAGATGAGCTGCGTTTGCGTGCTGCAGCCACTTCATCAAAGCGACCTCAACGTCCGGGTACGTTGGGAAGCGAATCCTTGATCGCTTTGACGAATGCGTTTTCCCATATGCCTCGAGCAACTTTTCTTTGTTCTTCAAGATGGTCGAGAGCGTCGACAAGGGCATCTTGTGCTTTTCGGCGAGTTGGGTCTTAGTGCACGTCGACTTCTCAGCCTCCTCGATTAAGGACACCTTCTCCCGCAGCGTCAGCGTCTTGTACTTCGGCATCGTGAGTCCAACAAGCGGTCAGGACTTCGCACGCGGCAAATGCAGGCGTAGGCGGCGAAGTAAACAAGACTAATGCAAGACGGCGAATGGTCCAAGGGTCCAAGCACGCGAGCTACGTGAAAAACGCGAAACGGAATGCGTGAAAAACGGGAAAACGCGAAAGTGGAAAACACGAAACGGAAAACGCATTTTAACCCGTTTCCGGTACTCCAACTACTATGACCTCCGAGATAAGCGTCGCCGGAAGGCTGTTTCACGTCCGTTGCTGCCGGCGGGAATTACGAATTATCCGGATGAAACCCCGCGGGCTGTTCGAATAATCCGGTAAAATTTGCATTGAAAAACACGGGACCGCATAAGTTCTTCGAATTAACCGAAATTTCCACTTATCCGAGTTCGAATTAGCGAGGTTTTACTGTACTTGTTCTTCTGAATGTGCGAAGTTTGACTCCTACGGACTTTTTTTGTTCTTTTCTCTCACGAAAAATGGGTGCGCGTTACAATCGATGTATTACTTTTTTTTTTGGTCGCGGAAAACGGGTGCGCATTATAATCGAGGGCGCGGTAGAATCGAGTAAATACGGTAGTCACACATTGACAACTGGGAAGTGTGGCTCGAGTGAACTGAAATGTGTGGCATGTGTGAGTGGTTGACTCGAACCGAAGACCTTATGGCGATTGTGCCAGGGGTTAGGGATGGGTCAGGGGTGGCGGTGGGGGCAGCGGTTCATTAAATGTGTCGCCATGCCATTCTCTAATCTACTCTACAAATCATCTCTACTCTCCCAATAACATAATTGTAAACACCCTCACAAAATAACAAAACATGACAGGAAATCACAGAAAATCACAAGGGAAAACATAGGAGGGCTGCAGCTCTGCTGTTTCTGCAGATTTCACATTGGGTGGAACTGGGTAATTTTGGTTGCTGTTAAGGATTGTTCACTTGGTCAAGTAATGCACGCTAATAGTCAAGTGGAAGAGGCCATGGAGTTTCCTATGAAGTATGCTTGAGAGAACCATGCACTTGAAAGTCCAAGACAGTGGGTAGTATTATAAGCAGTGCAATATGCAATGCTGAACAGAATTGATGGCACTGGACTATCGGCTGGTGTTGACCTGAAGACATCGGAACAAGTAGCATATACGAGGAGTCATAGTCATGATAGCACGGTCTATCTACGTTGCTGCGTATTGCCCATCTTGCCTTGTCCTTTCTTTTGCCTAAAATTGAACTGAAATCGACCAGTTTCATGCACTCTCATTAATTGGGCTTTCTAATTATGGTAATAACGTACTGTTTGTAGTGCTAACTCATTTGCTCAAGCTTTTGCATAATGTGCAAAGGTCTCACGAGATCTTTGACTTCTTACCTTTAATGACTTGGCCCCGTTTTGCAACAAACTGTCGTTCGAGCTCTAATTATTATATACATCCTGTAAGAAGCCAGTAATGAAATCAAAACATTGTCTAGCAGAAGATACCAAAGGTGACCTTTGAGATTGCTGGATATGGCAGCACATATTGAAACATGGACGACACTGAAGAATAGACAGAATACAAGTGCCTTGTTTGTCACTTCTTAAGTGTCGTCCATGTTTCAACATGTGCTGCCATATCTTGGCATGACTGATCAAATTAGCCCATAGACAGAACACAAGCACCGTGTTTGTCGGTTCTTAAGTGTCCATGTTTCAACATGTGCTGCCATATCTTGGCATGACTGATCAATTTAGCCCACCATTACGTCTCAAGCATTCAAGATGATGTCGATGTATGTGTAGTTGCTAATTGTTCTTTCTACTTCAAGCTGCCCTCCTCCCCCTAGGATTCTTTTTTCCCACTGCCTAGCAGAATAACTTGCAGGCAAATATTCCTCCGAAATTTTGTTACTAGTAGTTTATGTATGCATTTATTCATTTATCGATTCCAAGTTTTCAGCATTGTGCAGGGTAAACAGTTTGGCACTTTTACATAGCACAAGTTTGCAACATTCCAATAGGAAAGCCATCAGTGCTGTGTGGACTCGTGTCACTTACTTAGAATTGTTCATGGGGTAAAACAGCTTTAAATCTTTGTTTGAATCAGCGAGGCATACTTTCTCTCGGAAACAAATATGCTCACAGCTTAAACAAAGCGCAAAGGGACAGAAAAATATGTGTATAACTGAAACGGGGGCCATTTTTCCTCTCGGTGGCCAACCAATGTTGGTTCCATTGTTCCATTTATCCAGCATTTCCATTTAAAGGGGCCCTGCAACACTTTTTGAGCATGGTCAGGAAACGCTGCCGATCAGTAGTCGAGGCTCCTGAGGATATGTGAGCCAAACATTTAACGCAGAATGCGACCTGGAATTTACAATTAATTTTCAGTCAGCTTGAAATCGCTCATTCTTTTCCCGACAAATGATGTCATAATCCAAAATGACCGCGTCATAAACACAAGTCTACGGCCATTGGCTGATTTGATCATCGTGAGCTGCATAGTTTTCGCGGCCGCTGCAATGTGCCCACAGAGCACTGTAAGTGCTAGAATTGAACACAGTTTATAGAATTACACCAGCCCGCTCGTGATCACACTGAAAGTAAGCCGCGCATTCAAAGATTTTAAAAAGTGCTCGAGGTCACGATGCATGCTGACATAGCTTCTTGTTTCTCTGTCACCCCTCCCGGCGTAGCTTTCAGCGCGCTCGCTGGTACAAAGGGAGAGAGAAAGCGTTTAAAGTGTGAAACAAATCTCTGTAACTCCACTCATACTCGACGGATTCTAAAAATTTTCGCGAAAGTAGATTCGTGAGGCGAACTCCTTAATGAAGTTGTTCGATGATTACTTGGAAAAGTTTGCGGGGCCCCTTTAAGGGAGTATCGTTTATGCAGAGTCTACTACCGCTACGCTGGCAATGCTTCGCTCTGTGAAACAAAGCGCACTCACTCTTGTCATTTATCGCGACTACCCGTACTTATGCTCCATTTTATGTTTTTTTTTGTTTTTTTTGTTTTTTTTCCCGCAGGCTCTTTGCGAAAGCATCCGTGAACTTCTGGGCCTACTCGTTGACGAGCCCACGCTGAAGGGTTTTGGTTACCCGGACAAACCGGTAGACGAACTGCTCGAAGCAGTCATCCGTCGCTGTGGCCACAGCCCGGCCAGTCCCGACGACTACAACTACATGGACCGGCTGCGCGAGAACTCCAAGCTCCTCTTCACAGTGGTCATCGATGACAATGCCGTCAAGACTCTGCTCAATAACCAGACTGTCGACGAGGTCATCCTGCACGTGTTGCGTCTCGCAAAGTCCTAGCTTCTCCTCCCCATCTCGTTTCGACTAATCGATCGAGGGTGCACAGCAGCAAACAAACCGTTCTCTAACTATTGCAATAGGATAAATGCTCTCGTAGATTGTGCAGGTTGAGTGGTTTGACTTACGCGTGCTGTCATGCAGAAGGGACCATTACGTGCTGGTGCCTTGGAATCCGCAATACGGCAGTCAGTTAAGCACTCCCATTGCGGTGAAAGCCGTTGCAACCTGAGGCAGGTCCCGGCAGTCTCGTTGCACATCATTTCAAACCCATTTCGCCGTTTCGAGGATTTTCCAAGTGAGAGTGTGCAGTTGTTGGTCAAGTGTCCCAGATTGTCCCGGCCGTCCCAGTCTGTGCGTAAAAGATGCACGACTGGTGCCATTAGTCCTGCTGCAGACCGCACTCGTTCTAGTCGTAAGCACGCCTTGCACTGCATGTTTACTGGCTCAGTAAGTGGCAGTAATTTTCAAAGAAAAAGAACATAAACAGTGCTTGAAAACAGGTTTTTCTGTAAGCAGGGACAACAGTCGTAGACTGCTGGTGCAACTCCGTAAATGCCCATAAGATTATGAAATCGTGAGAAGGCTGTCGGCCAGAAATCTTAGGCTTGTAGCGTCCGCTACAATGCCGCAGAGCGTGTTTGCTTTCGTGCACCCTCGCTTAATCTGTGCATTGCGCACCATGTATTCTCCTTCACTCATTCTTTTTACGACATTGCACAATGCCCGTGCTTAGGCGGGCCCGAAAGGAGCAGCGTAACGGATGGAAAATGTGTTAGGTTCTGTCTCGAGTCTCGTAGTAGGTGCGCTTGTGTATTCCGGGGAGAGCATTGGGTTGGCCGACATGGTCGTGGGCTCGCACGATCCACCCATTCTTTAGCCTAAACCGTACAAAACTTCATTCTTTCCCATTTGTTGTGGAAGCGTTAAATTTATGCGGCACATTCCCAAAAGAAACTTGTGGCAGGAGACATGGAAGCGTCGTGTGGGAAAGCCACCTCAAGTCCGTGTCGGCATTTTCTGTGCACTTCTGGCGGAGGAGCGCGAGGTTACACTGCGCATTCTGCGAATGTTGAGTGTCTGATGGCAGTGTCATAGCAGCGCGACTTCTGCGTAGTGTTAAGCTGAGAAGATCGGCTCGCTTAGTAAAAGGGTTCTTTGTGAAGGTTTGCTGGCAATGTGGGGAAAGCCCGACTTCAGGGGCAATGTTGCATGCCAGCCAAAGTTATTTCGAGAAGGACATGATAGATGTGCCCACGCTGGTAGGATTAAGATGCCCAAACTTGTGTGCCTTACCATTATGGTGCTTCAATATTTGTCGTGTTTTTTTCAAGAGACACTTCTCTTTAGTTAATGCAAGGTAGTGAAAGATGTGAAGTTAAGACGTTCATTGTGTTTCCATGTCGTTTGTGGTAAAAGCTTAATTTTACCATTCCTTGCTCAAGGCAGGGTGGCGACAGTAAGTAACGATTGCCTTTCCTTTAAGTTTCGGGATTAACGGTATCTTCTTTTGATTAAAATAACAAAGGAATGGCAGTAGGGTCACAGCCAGTAGAAGTTACTACAAATTTAGTTAACATTGCTAGAAATCTGCTAAACGATTAATATTACTTGGCTCAACTGACTAAAGGCAGATTGCTTACTCCTTGCTGTCATTCTTGTGTGGGAAAGCAAGTCAGCTATTGAGCGTTGTGCAAGTACTGTTTTAATTGGCATATAAGCAAACTAACTATTAGGTACTGTTCAGAAATTAATATTTAAGACAGAAGCAACAATAGGTTGCTTTAACGTTAATCAAGTATTGTACGCAAGGGAAGAAGTTATTCAATCATGAATGCAGTTGAAGGTAAAAATTATCTGTCGATTTGTATCTAGAAATACCCGATGCCTTCACTGTGTTATCTTTGATCTTATGATTGCTGCATCCTTTCGTAATCTCTGCATCTCATGCAGTATGTTCCAGATTTAATATTAAAAGTGAACTGTGAAGGCTAACCTCTTCAATTGTATCTGAAAAATGTGGCTGGTACGATGTTAGACAGTCACCTGTGTGTGAAATTCTATGTACAGGCCTCCATGTGGGATGTTTATTGCATAATTTAGTTCTTAGTTTTGTTCCCCAAGAGTGGCAATAGTGTATTAGAATTTCGCAAAAGAATGGCGGTCAAACCTTCTTGGCCTGTGTTTGTTGATGGCAAGTGGAATTCAAGGTGAATAAGGGTTTCAAAACATGCATAGTTCTATAGTGTTGATATGGCACATGGTCATCATCTTATCACTCATAAGTGCCCACTAGTGCTTTGCAGTGCACATCTGCCATAGAGATGAGATTGCTGTTCATTAGAATGATTTGTTGAGCGTATTTACTATATGAATATTGATTTCAGCACTAGCAGAAGCAAAATGCGGTTTTCTGCTTTCTACCACTTCAGCACGTGTTTCCATTGTCATATCCACATTGATAATTTTTACTTGTTTTTAGTTTGCCACATTACTGTCCCGTGTTTTTATTAGCTACCGCAAGGCGGTCAACAGTACCTTTCATTTGATTGATGTGGTGAACGTGTAGGTAGCTTGCACTTTGTTATTTACATCGATCATTGCTGAAGATTTTATATGCATTGTGTTGTTGTCTGGCAGCACAAGATGCGTATCGGTATTTTTCTCATAAAAAGAAAAGAGTTATGAAGCGAGCTTTTGCCCAAGTTTTTGTACAGTTACAGCCGAGGTGGTTCCAAGTCGCATTGTGCATCAGTCCTGATATAACGGAATAGCGGTGGCTCTGTTCTCCAGCTTCGGCATTTGTCCATTGTTGCCACATGTAGCCTTATACAAAGCACCACACTAATACATTAACAAGTTAGGTCGTGCCTTATTTTTCTGTCTGCAGCATGAGGGGAAGCTTCGGCTCGGGTCCAACTGCAATTTTCCCGTGCAAGAGAAATTAGGAAATGGTTTCGTTGGGCGAGAAGTAGAAGAGTTCTACTGATGGTGACCGAATAGAGGCATAAAACTGGGTAAATTGTAATTTATTTTATTCTAACACCAAGTTCTGACAGCGCTACAGCTCTGCCAACATATACCGTTAAAGAAACAGCAAGTTATTTGGCATTGTAGTGTGGATGTGCGTGCATCTGAGTTGCATTTCGCTTAAAACTTGCTGCAGCATGTGGCAAAGTCTGAAATTCATGCACGATCCATTGCAAGTCGTTAATGCTCCAGTACGAGCAAGACCGTAAAAAATCTATTGTTGCGAGCCTGCGTAATCGTGGACTCTGCATTTTGTGTTTTTGTTCGTTGAATATTCGAGGGCATAGTTTGTGTCTCTTCAGTCGCTCGAAATTAAGCTCTTCGTTCGTACGCAGCTAAGTCTTACTCATCGCACCAGCTCGAAGTATGCATAACTTCTGGGTTTCCCACGTAATGCCTTAAAGGGATACTGAACAAAATTTTCGCCGCCAAGATATATGACTCAATTGAAGGATTGGGTGCTGAAATTTATTGAAACAACCTTCATTTCAGCCAGAGACTAGCAGAAAATAATGAATTTAATGCATTTTTCGCGAATTGGCGCGTCTAGCGGCCGCGCCACGAACTAGAGAGGAAGTGACGCGAAACTCCGCGGATAGTGACTCGCCAACCGTGCTCGCAGCAAAATCGCTTACCAATCGACATCGCAAGCCGCCACCCGCTGCCGCGCGTCTCCCTCAAAACGTGTTTTCACGGTCGGGAAGGTGTTCTCCGTGCGTGTTCTCAACCGGCAGCCAACGACGCCATTGCCGCGCTCTCGGCCATATATTTGTTTTCTCAAGCGGAGCTTGCGCCCACGTCTACGAATTTGCCGTCTGTGTTGTGTGCTGCTACGTAATGTGAACGGTGAAGCACCTGACACAACGCAGAATGCCTCAACGCTGTTCTGCGCTAGGGTGTGCCCTGTCATACCTTTCCAACAGAGCCGAAGCTCGAAGGATATGGATTCGCGCTGCGCGCCCATCGCAGCCAACGTGGGTGCCTTCAAAGCGTGACTTTTTGTGCTCCGAACACTTCGAGGATAGTGACTATGAGTTACTGTGTAAATTGCTGGTCCCGGCTGCCGACCCACGTTGGGCTACGGCGGCTCGTCTGGCTCGTCGTCCTTGCTGTCGCTTGACACAGCAAAACGGTCACACGCATATGGTTGTATTTGGCGCATCCGTTTTGGAGGCCTGTCGAACTCGGAGTCGCAATGACCGCTCGTGGAACCACTGTCACTCGCACCTTGCATCTTTGCGCTCTCGCGACACGCTCGGCAGTTGTAGCGGTTTTTGAGGAATAAGCGCTATTTTGTTTCCTATGTGGGGAAAAGAGGACAAGGCTCAGCGCCACACCAGCCACCCTTGGTTCTTGAGAGGAGAGGTGGAGAAAGGGAAGTGGCAGGGCAGGAGAGAGCGTGCCGGTTGCCCCCCTCTTGCTGGAGCACTCGACGTCACGTCCGCCGACAAGCGCAGTGGCATGCAGCCGCCGCGCTCTCACAATCCACTAAAAATACGGCCAACTGCTCGAAATTACGTGAAATAAACGCTGCGTACAGGAACAGTCGTGTCGTCCGAGTCGAATGTAAGTGTTTTCGTAGCTTTTTCAAATTTTTGTTCAGTATCCCTTTAACAATGAAGCCAGCAGGTTGGTGTGAGCGTGAGGCTTCTTTAAGAAAAATTGTTACTCCCAGGTAGCTTCGGGTGGTCGGTTGTTGTCTGTTATTGCACTCGGGCTGGCCATAAACCACCAAGTGCCGGCAAAAACTACATTCCGCCATTTCCCCTTCAGTGCCTTTTGCATGTTTTAGGCTGTTGTAGCCTTCTGCCCTATGCCATCATTGGAACGGTAAGGTTCTCGGATGAATCGTAGAACAAGTGCCTTGCGAATTGTTTCACGGGGTTCTCTTCTTGCTTGTGCACCTAGCTATGATCATGTCATAAAAAAAATTCGAGAAATTAATCATCTTGTTTTCATGATTTAAACCTGCACCTTCCTTTTTTATATTTCTCTCGTGCTTCTTTGTGAACCAGTTCTCAGAGCGTTACAAGCAGTTCAGAATTGTGTCCGAGGAGAAATTATGTTACGATGTAAATAGTTGATCAGAAACTGTGTCAAGAAGTCATCGTGTGCCTTATTACAAGATACACTGGATTTTGTGTGCTTGCCTTAATACAGCTTTCCAAGCAGTAATGCTTGCACGAGCTCCTCGTTTTTCATTGTCTCATTTAGTCCTGTCATTGTGTGGTGCTTCTCACATTGCCTTTTTTTTTTTTTCAAGCCTTGTACCAGTGTTACATGAATCACGGACAAGAGTATTCTTTGCTTTTTTTTTTTTTCTTGCACATCATTCATTCTTTGCTGTATGGAAATATATATATGAAGAGCAAACTACTGTATGTGTTCTGATGTAGCCCCTTGGTTTAGCAGACTTATAAAAGGGTGCAAATATTTTGCCTGGAACTTGGAATGGTCTTCTACTACTGGGCACAGCTTTAATGGCTGAGGGAAATGATAGTGAGGGTCATTCACACTGTTTGATGAGTGTAAATATACAAGCATAATGTGTAGATCATGAGCTGGTATATTTTCTGCTAGAGAGAGACAGAGCACAAGAGGAGAGGCATAGAGACTAACTAGACAAGCGTTCAACTTTTTACCCTTCATTGGGGAAGGGAATGCCAATGGGGACTAGAAAAATGTCAGGCCTGCGCAGAATGCACAGCACAGTCACAGCATAAGCTGATGGAGCAGCCTGCCGTGAGCTCACTGTAAACTCTCTTAGGGTCCTATGTGCAAGTACAGTTGCCAAATACGCACTACGCCGTAATTCATCATTTTGCCATGTAATGAAGTATCCACTATGTGTCTGGGGGGACATGGGTTGTGGAGACCAAAAATCGTCAAAGAAAAAAGTGTTTTTTTAATTATATTATTAACATCTACAGCTATTATTTCGCATGTAAAGCCTAAGAGATGTCTTATAAGATCAGTATTTCATCTGCAGTTTAGATCTGTGCAACGAGTACGAGCTGAATGTTAAATGTTTTTGGGTCATTTATTTAGCTTGTCGGAGTGATATCTCATTATCTAGAACAGCTAGAGCTGTAATTACTTTTTTAACATAAAGTCCAAGCTGTGTATCACAAAATGCTGAGAGCAGAATTCTAATTTTCTGCTCATAGATTTTTTAAAATTGATTTTGTTTTTTCTTTATGGTAGTCATGGTATAAACATTGAATTTCGATCATCTGCAGAATGACTAGTTATGATCCGATCTGAAAACTGTTTACAGCGTTGCACTTATTGCATATAGTAGTATCTAGCTATCTGATAATATTCACTTTCTGCTGAATGGCTTTTTTCCTGTTGTCTCCGGAAACAATAGAGAGGCAGTTTTGTGTATCTTGTAAACCAGTTTGCTTACAAGAAAAAATGATTGTATATTTGAAATCAGCATGAAAAACCAAACAAGTCTACTTAATTTCATCAGGTTTGGACATAAGATACAGAAAATATCTCCACACACCATGTCCCCCCTTAAGGCAATACGCTCCCCTTATGTGGCGGCACACTTTCTCGATATTGTGGATGATGATGATGATTATTAATTGTGGGTGAGCCCTTTCATCCACCCACTCGTTATGCAATTCACATGATTTGACACCAGGTGTGATTGTACGCTTCTGCCACGCAATTATTACATCTGTTAATGTGACTTCTCACCCGGCATGATGCTTCTGTAGAATCTTTTAAGTGCACGCATACATGCCCATCTGTGAAATCGGTGTCGTGGAGTGTGTTCACGTGAAGCGATGTCATTCTTAAAAAAATTTTACCATGTTACTCAAGCTGGAAATCAAACACAGGTCTTCTTCGTAGCAATCAAGTATTCTACCTTGGAGCCATGCCACTACTTGAAACTGCTTTGGAAAAAAATCCCTGTGGGGGTGCCATGCTTGATTAGGAGTCACGTTAGCAGATGTAATATTGCTTGGCAGAAGAGCAGAATGGCACCAGGCATCGCAGCATGTGAAATGCACGAGTGGGCAATTTAGAGCTTCCCAATCATTAAAATTTGGCTTGGCCATAATTCGTAATCATCAGCAACAGCATGAACAAAATGAACTATGTTTACAGCTGCATAGGTGCATGTATTGCCCAGTAGCCTTAAAGGCCAACTCCGGCGATTTTTTGGCCATGTCAAAGTAATGGTGCTTTTATGTTCCTGAGACGCTCCTGTTACGGGCCCGATAGCAGAAATACTCGGCAAATTGGAGAATAATTTTAAATAAGCAAAAAACCGCAACACCGAAACCGAAACCCAACCGAGTGTACTGTCTATGTATGACGTAGACGTTGTTACGAACGAACCGGAAGTCGTGCAAGGCATGCCGGTGACGCCAGCGCGGAGTATGAAAACTGTGACAGCCGGGACGACCAGCGAAGCGCCGGCCAAACGAACGCTGTCTGTCGCCTTGTGCACAGCAGACTCTCGCTGTAGCGGCCGAAGCGCCGAAGTAAGCGGTGCCCTCGGCTGCGTCACTTCCGCCGCCTTACCAATACTGACGTCACAGACGCAATGTTGCCAATAATTGTGGGAAGCCAGGAGGGCGTTTGCAGACAATCTTTAAAATTCATTTGCAAGCAATCTGCGCATGTCTCAAGCCTGTAATTTGGCATAAATGACGGAAACGTGCAAAGGAACGTACCTAGCGAATTTCATTGAGATCCATCTACCTCGAAAAATCGCCGGAGTTGGCCTTTAAGGACACAGAGTGGCTACATTGCACTTGTATTTTCAATATGCCCACTAGGCAAATTAACAATGCCCACAGACGTTCCTACCCTCACGGCACGGTTGAGGTGCCCGCCAAGAAGCGAAGCGTAGCATGAGAATCGGAAGGTGATGTGAACGGCATTGCATTCCACTCATAAAGGTGAAGCTTAAGCGTCCTTCAAGTTTTAACACGAAAGTGTTTTATGCTGGGCTTCACCAAGAATTGAAGTACATCATTTACAGTGGGTACGTGTATCCGCACAAGCCCAGTCACTTGCCCATGCTCATCTATGTTGCGAAGCGGCTGATATCCTCCCGTATACCATTTATGCCAATTTGGTGGCTTCTTTGCAGTAGCTGCCAATACGGCATTCGGGGGCCAGGGGTAAACGTGTTCATGGAAGCTGATACCATGCTTCACCGTGGACTGCATGAAAACATTGAGGATGACAAGGCCATCCTGGTTAACCTAAGAGACATTCTACGGGCAATGCACAAAGGAATAGCACCCATTCACTTTGCCGTCGCCTGCATTCATGAAGTGAAACATCACTGTGGTATTCCCAAAGAAGTTTGAAGCACTGGCGTAGCTCTCTGGTAGAACGCTTGACTGCTATGCAGAGTGCCTTGGTTAGATTCTGGCGCTAACCAGTTTTTTTTTTGTTTTGTTTTTTTCTGTCATTGTGCACGATAGCTGTGACAGACTTCGGCGACAGGGGCGGACAACACTGCCACCAAAATGAGCTGTTATGAGTTCCTAACAGTTTACACTGTAAAAGAGAGAGAAGGCAAGCATTTCACGCACACAGGAGTACAATGTGTCACCCAGGCCAGATTTTCTTTGTTAGATGAGTCTTCAGCATTCTGGCATTCGACTTCAGTACGAAACAGAGGTCCATGGACGAGCCATGGTGATGCCCGAAGAGCTGATAACACTGGATTAAGAACATCCAGCAGTTGCAGAGCAGCTCGCCCTGTCAGGGTATTCAGCTTATTCGAAAGCATGTGTACAGTGTCCATAAACACCATACACATGGATTCTAGATGTCTAAATGAGAAAGGCTACGACATTGTTGCGATGAGAGAGAGCGAAAGCAAAGAGAGGTCAATCAGACGAGTGTCTGGTTTGTCGCCCTACATGTGGGTCAAGGTAATCGGAACTAGAAAGATAACAGTGAGCACCCATCCAATGCAGAGCACACAATACTGCTTTCAGGAATTCACTGCAGAGCAGGAAAAGAAAATGGAGAGCAATGACTCTTCAATGAAAGTAGCAGGGAAGGAATCCCGCACAATAGCTTGCAGATGCTAGTGAAGGCAAGGAAGAGAGCAAGGTAGACATATGGCACTGAAATTTCACTTCTTGGAAACACTTTAAACCATTCTTACGGGTGTGACCAGAACTCTGCATCGGGCAGTGCTTCTGTGTAACTAGTACATGCCGGCGTTTAACCGTCTTGCAGTGCTCTCAACCATGCTTCGAGCGAAACAGCCGTGTGCCGCCTTCAAATGCTGACGTGCTGTGAAGGCGATGCCTAGAGCCGCGCGGCCGCTCATTTCGTCAAACCGCGCGCACGGTAGAGAGCGCTGCAATACGGTAGCGTTTAGAGTTACTGTATATGCTACCTTTAGGTAGCAGAGTTGCGCATCTGTCTTCCAACGCCGCTAGCAACCATGCATTGCGGAGAAGCTGCCGCTTGGGCCAATTTTTTTTTAATTCTCGACGCCGCCGCTGCAGCGAACTGAATTAACACTCGCCATCGACAGCCAATGTTTATTGCCGGTCTTCGACACGCCAGACAGGTTAATCGGCGTCACGGTAGGCATGTCGCCTGCAAAAACGAAGTGCGACTTCACCGCATAGCTGTGGTTGCTAGCCGGACCTATGCGCAACTCTGCTACCTAAAGGTAGCATATACAGTGACTCTAGTAGCGTTTAGAGTTACTGTATATGCTACCTTTAGGTAGTATATACAGTGGTAGCATATACAGTAACTATGTGGGATTAGAAGGGATTGGCTCGCGACGCCCTCACGCGGAGCGCGCCGTCGTGACTGTATAGAAATAATTTGCAGTGGCTTAGCTCGGCTATGCCAGGATATACGTAGCGTTACCAAAGGTTCAGCTGATTATTCTGAGCTTTCCAGATTGTCTAGGATTAGCTTGATTGTCATACTTACTGCTGCTTCAATGACACACATTTGGCCACATCGTTCAGAACCGGTAGACCTGGCGGAAGAGCGGCTAAAGAGCGGGATGTTCGCCTTAAGGAGAAAGTTCTTGCACGTTTACAAATCCGCGCCACGGTTTCACCCCACTCAGGCGCCGCCACTAAACTCAATGTTTCACGCATGGCACTACTTCGCGGCGTCAAGTCTTTCATTTGCCATAGTCTTTCACACACGTCGCGCACGTATCCAAACGGATTGTTTACGAAGTCCGTCTCGAAGGTCCGAGTCGCACTGGCGCTTTCGCTAAGTTTCACAGAATAGGCAGTCGATCGGCGTGCCTTGACGTCATCGACGGCGTCTTGTTATTGCTGCTGCAGAGGTGGTCGGGCCGCTTTCCTAGACGTTCCTCCCTTTCCTCCAGTGTCTCCGCAGCACGTTTAGCCTTCCTCTGTTCATTCTTCGTACGATGAACCGCTAATTGCCAGGCAACTACTTCGGGATCCGATGATATAAGCTTCTCGGCTCTTCTGCGCCGTTGCGCAGCATTTGCGCTCTCCTTCTCCATGGCGTTACCCACCCGCAGACGCCAGTAAGAGGCGCTATCAAGCGGCACCAGCGCATAGTCAGACGGCGACTGCACAGCGAAGGCGAATAGCTACGCGCGCCATGGTCAAGACGTCCCCTCTCGAATGCGCAGAGCAGCAGCGGCGAGTCGCGCGCGCCGGCGCCAGTCTGTCTGCCCGGCTACGACGCCACTCCTCCCGCTCTCCGCCACCAGCAGCGGCGAGCCGCGCGCGGCGGTGGCGGAGAGCGCGTGAGATGCCGGCTCCGCACTCATCCTCGCGCATGCGCAGCACGGCTCATGATGACCCACGCGAAATCGGCTCCGGCTAGGCAAGTGTAGCTAACGCTACAAAAGTTCCATTGTACTCCCGGCGGCTGCTCAGGCCGTAAGGAAGGGAGCGAGAGCGCGCCTCCAGACCGGCCGTGCTTCAGCTCGCGTCATGACCTTGAGCAGTTTCTTTTCTTTTTTTCTTAGAACGCGCGGCTTTCGGTGTGATCGCGAGCGCGCGCGTGGGCACGTGGCAGCATCCCGCGGCCGTCGCAGTAACTATGTGGCTCACCAGGGGCGTAGCCAGGGGGGGGGTTCAACCCTCCCCCCCGAAATTTTACAATTTTGCTTGCGTATATATACACGCGCACATACAAACTCACGCACGAACATACGTAAAGGATGGTCGAACCCCCCCCCCCCCCCCCCCCGAAAAAAAATTCTGGCTACGCCCCTGTGGCTCACGATGCTCAAATATCAGCCAACGGCCGTCGACATCGAGTTAATTGCGCGGTCATTTGGGTTTATGACATTTGTCGAGAGAACAGGGAACGATTTCTCGTTGACTTTAAGAATTGAAATTCCAGGCCGCGTGCTGCGCTATAATGTTTGGTACGCGTGTTCTCGGGAGCCTCGACTACCGATCGGCAGCGTTTTCTGACCGTGCTGAAAAAGTGTTGCGGGGCCCCGCGCTTTCTCTCTTGTGTCGACGAGCGAGCTGGAAACCAAATCTAAAAACGTTGCTGGAAACTATATACACACGAAGGGATGAAGGGGAAAAGAAGCTACGTCACGTGTATGACCTTGATCGCGCGTCGTGAAACGTGATCGGTCTCTCCCGGTGTTATTCGGGGTTGCGCTAGTGTGGCTACTGCGTAATTTTAGTACGCTATTGGGGGCGAGGAGTTGCGGAGTCTCCCTCTATAAATCCCAACAAATCCCTGCAACCCCGCTTGACGGATTCGAAAAGTTGTTGCAGCGATCGATTCATAAGGCAATAAACTCCCAATCGATCATTACTTGGAAAAGTGGTTAGGAACTAGAGCACTGCACGGGCCTAGTTTTTCGGCCCGGGCTAGCTTTATGAAACCCGAGCCCAGCCCGGGCCCGTGGTTCCAAGTTGGGCCCGGGTGTACATGACCGAACCCAGCCCGGGCCCGGGCGTTCATTACTAAACTTAACCAGGGCGAGCGTGTTCATGACCAGGCCCGGCCAGGGCCTGGTCATGAACACGCGCGAAATCTCGCAGTGGTCGCTGCAAGTCGGCAGGGTCTTCATTTTCCGGATGGCGCGCATTACACGCGCTTGCGCCTTGAGATGGTTCAGGTGTGCGCCTCGAGCAAGACAGTTACGATGTCTCTGACAAGTTACGTCCCTTTAATTCCCTCAGTGCCCAAGCAAAAATTAATATGGCGCTTTGAAGGTGATTTAAAGCTTACACACGCCTTAAAGGTACCTAGGGACAGAATCTCTAGGGATTTTGATGGTGGCGCCGTCACTTTTTAGCGGAGCTTTTTGAAACGCCCCCGACCACGACCGGGCGAGACGGTCGAGACCACAAGCGAGCGAGTGCGCGCGTGCAGTCTTGTCTAGCCCGGCCGTGGTCGGGACACGGCCGGACTAGAGAGGCGCACGCGCGAAGTGCGCGCGTGCCGCCACTGTAGTCCGGCCGTGGGTCGGGACACGTCCGTGGTCGGGAAAGCGGCGTTCCAAAAAGCTCCGCTAAGAAGTGACGGCGCCACCATCGAAAATCCCTAGAGATTCTGTCCTTAGCAAGGAAGTCTTATTTAAACCTCCTTGGTCCTTAGGTACCTAGCTGACAAACAAAAGGATTCTACGCTTTTTAGACGCTCGCCTGCATGCGCGCGCGCCAGGAAATAGTACCTATATTTATTTTCTAATTCGAAAAGTTACCTAGCCCGAATAAATAAAGATTTGTTCATTATAAAAAGAGAACGAGTATGGGAAGCCCTTCGTAAAAAAAAAAAGTTATTGTAAACTTCAATTTTGTTTCTGTCTTTTTTATTTCTTGGACAGCACCACGTTTTCCTCACGTCTGCTCTCTCAGCAGTGCTATAGTGCCTAGAATATAGCAGTGCTGCCAACTCTAGAGAAATTTCTCTAGATCTAGGGGATTTTGGTTGTACTTAGGGGAAAAGGGAAATTTGTCAACACCTAGGGAAATTTTTCGCGTCCACGTGAAGCAACACAACCTTTTTTTTTTTTTGTTCCTTCTTCTTCCCTTTCTCTTTTACACTCCCTGTACACTTACCCAAAGGCGCTGTGCCATGCCCAGTAGCGGTTCCGAGGGGTGCAAGGGGGCGACAGGGCCGGTCTCCGCCCCCAAAGCTGGTGTCAGCGCTCTGCTCTCCCCCACCTCATTGTGGTTCATTCTGTGCCGTCCGCTTTCTACGTCGATTCACAGCATATCCACAGGTGAATGATGAAGGGCTTGGGCGAAGCTCCTGAAGCAATCATGGTTACACCGTGAAATCTTCAGTGGTTTCGCCCAGCAGTAATCAAAGCGATAGCCCAGTACATCATCGAAGACGTGACGAACCCTGTATATATTTATACAAGAAATTTTATTAATCGCACGTTGTAGCTAGACGTGGCGTCCGTTCCCCCTTCAATATAACGGCTTTATGGTCGGTGAAGTGATGGATCGGTGATGGGTCGTAGTGGGATGTTTGCAAAGACGAAGTAGTGGACAGTTTGCAAAGGATCGGTGATGGGTCGTAGTATACTGCCGGTTACGCCTTACGCCGGACAAGGACTAAGAGGAGCTTCGCCCCTAAAAATGTGCTCTCTCCCGAGCCCGCCAAGTATATGTTTTCCTTGTAGTTTTCCTTTACACCAGCCTCCCATTTTCTCGCCTTTCACACTGCGGCGTTATTTCTTTGGTTTTTTTTTTTTTGTCGGTTTACCTTCTTTACGAACGCTGTCGCGTTGCTAGTGAGCTGCCCCGTGGAGCCATGTGACTCTGCCAAGGTCACCAAGGTTTCTGTGAAAACCGCGGCCAGAGCAGTAGGCTGTATGCGGTTATTTGCACAGCTGACAAAAAAAGCTGGAAAAAAAAATGTGGCTGGTGCAAGACTGCAAGGATATATTACAACGGTGCGTGGTACTACGGTGCGTGGTAGAAAACCTGCGCACTGTAGGTTCCCTACACGTGCCTCAAACATTTTCATCTGCACCGAAAGTGCGGCCGCCGCAGCCGGGATTCAATCCCGCGATCTGAGTGTTCTGGACTAAGGAGACTGAAGTGGCAGGCCGGGCTAGTTGATCTTGAGTCATCTCGAATTGACTTCTACAAGGCAAAATACAGCTCGGACAGCAAAGAAGCACACACACGCAGCGCTATTTATTTCTATCCCCCTCTCTCAGCAAGCATGAGTTCACAGAGTTGCACACACGCAAGAACAGCTCAACATCGTTATGCAACTGAAAATGTTTATTATGTTCATATGAATACATCTCACCAGTTGCTATAAGTAGCCGCTGCCAACGTGATCGGCGGGTAGCCTTCTTGAATTACATTCACAATGAGACTCTGTCCGGCTATTCCAAAAAAATGTTTAGGTATTGTTCATCATAGTAATGCGCTGTTTAGTGTGCGCACGTAATTTTAACACCTGGAGATTTCACAGATTCGTGACGTCGCGTAACAAGCACGCGATTTGAAGGCACAGCGAACATTTTTGATCAACGGCGAGGAACCAATGACAAAAAGTATGCCGTATTGAAAAAAGCCTACTTTCTTGCTTTTTATGTAGTCGTGCATGAGTGGTCATTACGCAATGGAAAATTTTGGGGTCATTTGTTGCATCACGTTACGAGCAGCTGCTGTGTGTACGACCTAGAAAATTTTGACCAGTCATAAACAGCTAACGACCAATGTGGAAAGGAAAAAATGCCGGGTATTTTTACGTTATAATCACCCACATTTTTTCCAAAGGAAACTTGTGCTTACACGGTTCGCACAGGCGTACTTTTAGAGGCCGGAGGGCCTTCCAAGCAAAGTATAAAACAGCGCAATACAATGAAGACAAAGACCAAACAGAACGAGCGCTGTTCAGCGCTGGTTTTTTTTTTTTTTTTTTGTCCTGTTTGGTCTTCCTTGTCTTCTATTGTAGCGCTATTTTCTACTTGAAGTTCGCACGCTCCAAGCAAAGTTGCAAATACAAATACGATGAGTATAAAGAATGTACTGTGCCCCTAATACCACAAATTCTTACTTAAAAATAACTTGTGCTTGACATGTTAAATATAATAGTTATATAATTTGGTTGGTTGGTAACAACTTTATTGATGGTCCTGCAGAGCTTTCGCCGACCGGGCTTTAGGTCTCCCACGTGGGTAATAATACCAATGCGCGAGAAACACTACTTCGACTAGGAGCAAACAAGGCAAAATATAAGATACGCAAACCTAAATATCTGCGAAAATAGTGTAGTACTAATTACGGAAAAGAAAATGTGCAGTCATTGTTGCCTACATTAAA
This sequence comes from Rhipicephalus sanguineus, assembly GCF_013339695.2. Classification (NCBI taxonomy): domain Eukaryota; kingdom Metazoa; phylum Arthropoda; class Arachnida; order Ixodida; family Ixodidae; genus Rhipicephalus; species Rhipicephalus sanguineus. Next base: position 165,795,828 of record NC_051180.1, read on the forward strand.
AAAAACGCAATTATTAGTGAGTAGCTTCTAGACGTTCCCGATGAGGCAAGCACTGGCGCTGTGCTTGTATTGTTTATTCTTTGTGGTCCGCCCTGGTTCGCGCTGAAGTTTCATCAAGCATAAAATTGTGTAGGTAATGTATAAAACGTGTTGCTTGCAATACTATTACACGCAGAGAATGTATATGTATGGTTGTCCCAGTGTATGCTACATAGAACTGACTGTAGTTTTTCTGTAATGTTATTGAACGCTACTAAGCAAATTCTATCTCTGTATATGAAGAGTCGCATCAAATTGAGTGCGAATGAAGTTCTCTCTCTCTCTCTCTCTCTCTATCTATCTATCTATCTATCTATCTATCTATCTATCTATCTATCTATCTATCTATCTATCTATCTATCTATCTATCTATCTATATATATATATATATATATATATATATATATATAATATATATATATATATATAATATATATATATATATATATATATATATATATATATATATATACACACCCAGCTCCCCCACTTGCGAACAAGTTGGTACGCCACTGACTGGGCTGACAAATGGGGGCTAGTGATTCTAAACACCACCGATAAGTGTGGTGGGAAAACCACGTGGACAGTTTCGAACAAGCAAACGTGTATAGACTATTGCCTAGTTTCCCCGACGCTGTTTCCCCGTGTACTGGGCATGACCATTGACACGGGGGGTGCCCAAAGTGTGGGCAGTGACCAAAATAACATATGGCTAGAAATAAGTAACAGCTGCCGACCGACACCAGGGATAGAGGGAAAAGTAAGGTCTCACACCCTACCAGAATGGGTCATAGACAAACTGGTTGAAACACTAGAGAGCTCTGTGGAACAAGTAGACACGGACGAATATGAAGGCTTTGAGCAATGGCTGGTGAACAATCCTTACTTCTGCCACAAAGGCATCAAACCCCGTCACAAGAACAAACAAGAAACACCGCCGCAAAGCATGGTGGGACAAAGAGGTTTCGGAGGCTCTGTTCAAGCGTAAGCAAGCATGCCGTGCACACCGTCATGCACTACAGAATGGGGCCACTGAAGATAACATCCTGCAGGTGTGGGAGGCCTAAAGGGAGGCGAAAAGAGACATGACCAGCGTAGTACAGAAGAAAATGCGGGCAATAAATGTGCGCCTCCTACAAGACATAAAAAAGGCGGGAAAAGACGCTGCCAGGAAGTTCTGGCAGTATATACGCAGCCAGCAACCAACATTGCCTCAGACCCAGGCAGGCATACAGGACCCGGACACTGGACGCGCACTCTCTGAAGATCGAGGAATGCCTCCGACTTGTGGAGAAACATTTCAGTGCCAAATTCCAGTCTCTGGAAAATGAAAAAATCACAGCATATCCACGGAGTGAATGATGATGAGTGGGCGAAGCTGCGGAGGTTCATCGGTAAACCGTGAATCTTCCGTGAATTCTGCCCAGTACATCATCACCGACGTGAGATCGGGCGCGTTTATACTAAAGGTTCGATGAGGGTTATGACGACTTGCAGCTCACTTTAATTTTACATGTACGCTGTGAATTCTCATTGTTTAGAAAAACCATTGCTTTAGAAAACATCTGGCGTCTTTCGTTAAGCAGCTGGCGTCTTTTCGTTTTGCTTTTAGAAAACATCTGGCGTCTTTCGTTGGTTTATTTCATCAATCAACGGCGTTTTGAACAAAATTTTCATTGTTTAATCACGCACAGGAGAAATCTCACCAGGCACTACCTTGGAGGTAAACAATGCCTTCTAATGGGAATGAGAGACAGAAGAAGTCGGCTTTTAGCTAACACTTACACTTCTACTTCTACTAACGTTTCCTAATGGAAAATGCCAATGGCTGCTAATGGGGAATGAGAGAATGAGGGAATGAGAGGCTTTTAGTTAACGCGCACGCTGCGAATTTTTTATTGTTCAACAACGCACAGGAGAAATCTCCCACCGGCACCACCTTGGAGGTCGAGATCTGGTACTAGCGTTAAGACTGGTTACGCACTACGAGGGACGAACGGGTGCCGCTTTAAGGAGCTTCGCCCCTAAAAAAAGAACAGACCCTGAGCCCAGGATACCTGCATACCTGCACTGCTCCTCAAGAAGATGGGGTCAACCGTGCGCCAACTGCTTCTCGCTGTCCTCAACCGGGTACTGCTGAGTGGTGAAATCCCCAAAAGCTGGAATCGCTCACGCATTCGGCTCATCCTAAAAAAAGGCAGTGATAAACGCCACTTAGACAGCTATCGACCAATCGTGGTCACTTCTGTGCTGATACAGACTCTTCTGCTGCGTTCTGCGACGACGCATTGAGACCTGGGCAGAGAAGGTTCTCGGAGAACTGCGAAACGGCTCCAGGTCAACACGATGCCTGGAGGACAACTTGTTTGTTGTGACACAAGCTATTGAGATTGCAGAGAGAGAGGAAAGGACCCTAATGATGGCTTTTCTTGATATATCACGTGCCTATGACTCAGTGGAGCACCAACTACTGTGGGGAGTGTTAAGGGAGCAAGGCCTACCCACCAACCTACAACAAATCCGAGAGGCATTGTACGCAGACAATGAGGCTGTGATCCATTGGGAGGGCAATGTGACACAAGCGATCAAAATATTTAAACGACTGCGACAGGGGTTCCCCCTGTCCCCACTGCTCTTTATGCTACTGGTGGTGGACATGGAGAGTAAACTCACGGAAAGTGACACAGGCTTCAACCTCACCTACTGGGACCAGGGAGTGATCTGCCCACGCCGCCTGCCAGCCTTATTCTACGCCGACGACATTGTGCTGCTGGCTGACAACACAAAGGACTTGCAGCAACTGCTGGACATATGTTCAGAGGAAGCACGGGCCATCGGTCTGCGTTTCAACCCCGCAAAGTCAGCATGCATGGTGGTGGTGAGCCAAGAGGACCGCACGCAACACACTGCAAGCAGGCTAATACTCCAGGGAAACCCTGTAGAGTGGACAAACTCTTACAGGTACTTGGGAGTAACACTGTCTGCTGCACCACATTACGCACTCCACTATGAGAATGAACTCAGGCCCAAGGCAATAAGGAAACGTGCCTTTCTAAACAGCAGGGCACTCTGGGCTTTTAACAAATTCGAGGTCACCAGAGAACTGTGGAAGTCAGTAGCTGTCCCGGCCCTTACTTTTGCAAAGAGTGTGCTGTGCCTGTCCTCCGGGACACGTCAGTCCCTGGAAATACGTCAGAGGGAGGCAGGTAGGGCGGCACTGGGGGTCCACAGGGGCGTACCAAGTGAGGCGGTGCAGGGCGAGGTGGGCTGGTCCTCCTTTGAGGTACGGGAGGCAGTGGCGAAACTCGCTTACGAGCGACGACTGAGCCAACTCCCAGACGGGCGTTGGGCACGTGAGGTGAACAAGTACATCCACCTAAAGTGCATTAACACCAGGTGGGTGCTACGCACAAAACGCCTGGCCGAGCGGTACGGGGTCGCACCATGCCGACTTACGGAGAAACCTCAGCAGGACAGGAGAGTGAAGGTCCGGGAAGCTGTCCAAGAGGCCGAAAGTGTCTGCTGGCGGAAGACAGCAACAGAGAAGCCCGCTTTGAGTGTCTACAGTAAGGCAAAACAAGCGATCGAGAAGGAGCCGATGTATGAGAACTCAAAGGGAAGCGGTCTTCTGTGCGAGGCCAGATGCGGTATGCTACGAACCCGACTGCTGCGGGCGAGGTACACGCCCAACCTTGACACTACATGCCCGCTTTGCACCCTGGAAGACGAAAGCATGGAGCACATTGTGCTCCACTGACAGTGTTGCCACGACACATAAAAATATGGTAGCAGATGTTTTCATACAATATCAGTAGAAATCAGTAGATTGTAAAATTTTAGTCTTTGCGCTTAGTTTTTGCATCGCAAATTCAACGCTGATATTATTTAGTCAAAATAATGACTCCGAGATTACTGGTGGTGAGTTAGAAGAACACGGGAATCCCGAAGGTGTCAACCTAGCATGGTTCAAGATCTGATTAAATATTCGCAACTTTCAGCTACGGTGGCGCCGCCACGCGGCAACCGGTGAAAGCCGCGTTCCGGTGATAGAACGAAAACGCCTGGCGACAACGTTCGGGCTGTGCTTCGTCATCGGTGTGTCCTGCAACTTGTTGTGCGTGTGGCCAGTGAATTACGATGGATTTTGTTGGTGCAACATTGTGGAACCTTTGCAGTTCAGTAATGGGTAAACAGCACAAGAGAAATCGCGTGTACTGCGTGCCAAAATGCTCAAACCGGATACTGTGAAAGGCGTACGTAAACGTGGCTGTTTCCCTTGGACCCGGCGGCAGAAAAGGCAATGGGATATCCACGTGCGCATCGGGAAGCTTGTCACACAGAAAATGATGGTTTCCATCGTACTCTCAAATCGGCTGAATTTTTGGGACGCAACTGAATTCCTCGGATATTACGTGCCAATACCACGATACGATTATGGGACGCGCTGTAGTGGAGGAGCTTCCGGATGAATTTCGACCACCTGGGGTTCTTTATGTTGCTCCGAATCTAAGCACGCAGGTCATCTTTTGCATTTTTCCTCCATCGAAATGCGGCCGCTGTGGCCGGGAATCGAACCCGCGTGAACATGCATCGCAACACCTTACGTACTGCGCTATCACGGTCCTGGGAAACAGCACGCGAGTGCTCTTTTTTTTTTTTTTGCTTAATTTAGAAGACGACGGTCAATAAAACTATGCCTTCGCGAGCGAAAACCACATCGCAACAGCCTGCCGCAACTGACACCGGCGAGCGGCTGCTGGGCAGACGCCGCTGCCGTCCGCGATCGAGCGCGAGCATGCCGTAGAGTGAGCAGATTTTGCTAACACGATTGATATTGTACTCTTATGTCAGGCGTCGACATACGCAGTTTTCTCGACACCCTCAATATTTTTTTTTCAATAAAAAAAAGAGCAAAGTGGGAGCGAAGCAAGCCGGTTGGGTAAGACGGCCTGCAGTGTCACTGCTTATCTGCGATTGCATCGCAGGTGCCTTCGCATCGTGGTTCCCGATCTCGCGAGTGGTGTGGACGCCGGCGCTTTTTAGGGGCGAAGCTCCTTAAGGCGGCACCCGTTCGTCCCTCGTAGTCGTAGTCGTAGTAGTCGTAGTGCGTAACCAGTCTTACGCTTTGACCTCCAAGGTGGTGCCGGTGGGAGATTTTTCCTGTGCGTTGTTGAACAATAAAAAATTCGCAGCGTTAGCTAAAAGCCGACTTCTTCTGTCTCTCATTCCCATTAGCAGCCATTCTTTACCTCCAAGGTAGTGCCTGGTGAGATTTCTCCTGTGCGTGATTAAACAATAAAAATTTTGTTCGAAACGCCGTTGATTGATGAAATAAACCAACGAAAGACGCCAGATGTTTTGTAAAAGCAAAACGAAAGAACGCCAGATGTTTCTAAAGCAAAACGAAAAGACGCCAGCTGCTTAACAAAAGACGCCAGGTGTTTTCTAAAGCAATGGTTTTCTAAACAATGAAAATTCACAGCGTACATGTAAAATTAAAGTGAGCTGCAAGTCGTCATAACTCATCGAACCTTTAGTATAAACGCGCCCGATCTCACGTCGGTGATGATGTACTGGGCAGAATTCACGGAAGATTCACGGTTTACCGATGAACCTCCGCAGCTTCGCCCACTCATGATCATTCACTCCGTGGATATGCTGTGATTTTTTTTTTATAAGTGCCACACTGGAAGCACCGCATTACTGAATTAGGAATTAGTTTTCATGATAAAATAATTGTAGCACATCTTTTTCATGCCAGAGATAGCGGCGATACCGGTAAATACCTCGGCATCCTCGGACATGTTGATGGGAGCGGTAAAGAACCGAGCAGCGGCACGACGTTGCCTGTCTCCAGTGCTGCTGCCACTATGGCTATGCGGCCGTGCGTCGCCGGACCGGGCGGATGAGAAAAATCTGCCGAGTTTGACGCACGCCGGACGCCCGATCCGGCGACCCCGTACGGCGAAACATCCCCATTCCGTCTGCTACACCAGCGCGTAGGACGTAAAATCGGATGCAAAATCGTGCCGTGAGTCTCGCAGTTTATGCTCTCAAGCGTGAGCTACTTCATGCATGGTATGTTCAATGCGGTGGAAAATTATCCTAGCTGGCAAGCGGCAGCAACCAGCGACTACACTATAGTGTTCTAGAACACTTTAACTATAGAGGCTAAAAGGTTTTCCTAGTGTCGTGAAAGGCGCGAGCCATCTGAAATACTTTGCTATGCTCCGGTAGGTGTCGCCAGCGCTCGCAGGCGGGTGCGCTTTTCGGCGGGCGCTCGCAAGTTAGGGGTGTTTTCCATCGGCCGCTACTCTGAGATTTATTTTTAAATGGAACGCAAGTTCGAAAAAAAAAGCAGGCATACTATCACGTATGAGGTCCCGGCAGTGTTCCAAAATTAGCGAGCATGCTAAAACGACGATTGATGAAATAAAACTTTGTTTTGGGTAAGTTGGACTATAGTAAATATAGCAGTGCAACGTAGATAATGACAAGGTACATAAACGAGGCCATGCGCTTGGGATGTGTTTCTGCGTGCCTAGATTAGGTCTCTGTTGCGCTTCTATTTGACCGAGAGTGAAAAAGGCTACGCAAGGAGCCATAATAAAATGGCTTTTTTGTTCTTCAACGGGAAAAGTGACGCCAAAAGGCCCAAAAATGTAAGAAGTGGAAATCGTCTCGTGCACACAGTTTATTGATGCCTTACAAAATTGCACATGATGCTCTAGACTAATGAGCGCTTTTCAAAACCTGTTACGAGGGTTATTTGTTTATTTCACGACGAAGGAGTGTACGCGTCAATGCAAGGAGCAATTGCGCTAGACAAAATATTATTTCGCCTCATTTTCAGGAGCTTGTCCTTTTCTGTTCGCGTGTTTCGGTCGATGTCCTTTGCTCTAGCGAAGAAGTGCAGCCGAGTCAGTGCATAGAATTTAATTATGTTTGTTGTCAATGTTGTTATGTTTGTTGCGCATGCTCATTGCACCCCACTTCGTTGAGCTTCACTCCCTTTAGAAAATGCAAAAAGCAGAGCAAGCTTTCAGTGTGAAGCTCATTCCTGCTAAAGTACTCAGTAAATGTGTCTTCAACTTTTGAAACAAGCTCCTCAACAGCTTAAGGGGTATATTAAGCCGCCGTGATCAAACTGCCTTGTCAACACAGAATCCTCATCATGTTCTGCTTGTAGAGGCAATATACAAAGGCAAGAGGCACACTCGTGACATGCAAAGCTTTTCAGAGACTTTCTGACAACATAGCTAGCCAGATATATGTTGCACTAAACTACTGTTGCTGTGCTCTTCGACACAGTTGTCATGATCAGACTGCTTGCTTTGTGTTTCTAACACAGATTCTGCACATTCCAAATTGCCATCATCCATATTATTTTTATCAGACGCGGTCAGCCTTTCCTTTTCCAACATCCGCTGGCTTTAGGAGCGAGGTTACGAAGTCTCCTGTTAAGTTCCCATTTCTAGGAGGTCTTGCCAGACTGTAGAATGACAGGCTGTTTATTATAATTGAAAACTGTTCAGGTGAAGGGTTGTCTTGAATAAATATGGTAGCACAAGGTAACGGACACAAGGACACGGAGACACACACACAGCACTATATACACTTCCAGCAAATGGTTTATTTTTGGGCACTACATGGTTCTTATACACTTTTTTGCACACAGCCTTTTCATATCGGACACTGAAACAAAATTAATTTATCGCACCTTTCAGCTCATGCGCAGGTACTGAATAAATGAATTTTGTTTCCGTGTCAGATATGAAAAATCTGTGTACAAAAAAGTGTATAAAAACCATGTGGTGCCCAAAAATAAGCCATTTGTTGGAAGTGTAGCGATGCGTGTGTCTCTGTGTCCTGTGTCCCGTTACCTTGCGCTACCATATTTATTCAAGAATGCCGTAACAACAAGTCCGCCTTGCAACTTTATTAGAAGGGTGGTCACTACAACCAAATGATCGCCTTACGACACCGAACATGTTTTCCATCTTCCAACAAGGCAAACTCCGTCGACACACGCGCTACAGCAAACTAACGGCTTTGGTCTGCTTTCCTTGCTGACCCGCAGGTCGCGGGATCGAATCCCGGCCGCGGCGGCTGCATTTTCGATGGAGGCGAAAAATGTTTGAGGCCCGTGTACTTAGCGTTTAGGTGCACGTTAAAGAACCCCGGTGGTCGAAATTTCCGGAGCCCTCCACTACGGCGTCTCTCATAATCATATCGTGGTTTGGGACGTTAAACCCCAGATATTATTATTATTATGGTCTGCTTTCCTTTGACTGCTTCGGCAGATCTTCGGTTTACACCCGCCTGAGAGCAGCAGCGCCCTCATCTACCCGCTCGCCGAGCACCCAAACCAGGCCCAAGGCACGCACGGCCGGGCTAGACCGCACGCGCGAGCGCGCGCGTGCAGTCTAGCCCGGCGTGAAGGCATGATGGCAGTTTGGCGTCCGAGCCATGGGCGTCGCTACCGTCGAAACGATTGCAGCGAACCTGGTACGGCGGGGATGAAGGCCTCGTAAGCTAATTAAAATAAAATAACGCGGCCACGGTAGTAACAGTAGTAAATAAAACGTGCTTCTGCATTAAACTATAACAGCCCACGAGTATTACAAGCAAAGTTTTAAAGAAGTTTTGTAAACGACTGTGCGTGGCTCCGCTAGGTACCGCCCGCCCAAGCCATCACGCCTGCGCAGCGCACAAGCAGACGGTCGCGCAAGCAAGCACGAGAGCGCATAGAAACGCAAACTTTACCACTGCAGCGAGGAGCAGCGATGTCGCACCTTTATTGCGGCGTGACAGTGGTGCGATTCCTCGGGGAATGAAGGCGAACACTTCTTCAGAATCCCTGCTGACCACAGGTATTTATACTTTCACTATTGTATATTTCCCAAAGATGTTCGCAAAGTTTTGATTGGACTGTCGGTTGACCGTTATGATTGAAACTGCTGAATGAACAGCGAGTTTTCTTGCTGCCATTCGTTGCTGCAGCTATCTGTTTGAGAATGGTTACGATAATAAGTGTTAAATTAGTGGGCGGGCTGCAGTTTGTGGCTCGACGCGCGTCCACCTCTCAAAAGCGAGCTGTTCGCTGTTATGGTTGCTCACGTTAGTATATATGGTGCGTGCCTCACTGCCTGACGGTTACCTCTACTATCTCATGAAATCTAACCAATTCGGATTACCGTGTCATGCAACCGTGTCTTCAGGGTGTTTGTTACGTGTTACTTTAACTTATGCGTGCTAGTAACATTAACGGAGTGGGATAGTTGTTTGTGCTCGCTGCAGCTGTTTTTTTAAGCGCTTTAAATGCGTGCGTATACATCATGTCCGTGTAGTTTATGGGTGGTGCTCGCAGCCGACGAAAGTATCGCTCGCAAAGTTATTGCGGAGGCCCCAGTAGCGAACTCGGGACACTGCCCTCAGATTCGAATGTGTGCTGCGGTGTTGCACAAGTGAAAACCAGCCGCGTTCCTCATGTGTGTGTCTGTTTACACACCGACCGCCCTGCTCGGATTTTTGTCGCCGTAAATTGTCCGCATTCCTTCCCTTCGGCGTACCTTGCCGCGCTGCTCGACGGGGGACCTTGAACCAAGCGTGATACCCACCTGCCCTTTTCGCTCTCGGGAAGCTACCGGAAACAGTTTCGCTTATCTCTTCATTACTCCCTCGTGATGCTTCCAACGGGCGAAGGCATGGCCAAGCTCGGTTTGGATGTTCATGAAACAGGCCGCGCTTATCGCGCGGGGCCACTTTTTTTCCCCTCTCTAATCTGGACCCATCCCCACCGCCACCCGTTCACTTTTCTGTATTTTTTTTCAATGCGCTGTTTGCGCTTAGCGTTTACACACCATATTCCTTATAAGCTTTCATAATCGTTTCGACTCGCAAAGCAGTGGAAAAACAAGAACTCGATCGAGTTGTGTTTCATATATCAAGTTTTAATTCAGAGAATATTGTCGGGATATATGTATTATCTGTAATTACAATTTAGCGGAGATTAAAAGCAAGCACATTTATTAAGCTTAGTGCCATGCCTTTAAAAGCTTGCAAGTGTATTTACTCTACCAGCTGTTTTTCACCGTAGCGTGACTAAGGTTCGAGTACTTTAATTGCAGACAAACCAGTTTACTGCAAGCGAGTTGCCGTCCCTGCTGCTGAGACTGCCCCCCTAGTGTGGAAGGTAGGTGTACCGAACAAGGATCTGTTTCACCTTTCTGCTTGGAATGAAAGGGTACAGAATATTTGGTTGGTGGTGCCACTGTAATACTGCACGAATAGCTTGCAAAAAATAAAAACAAAGAGCGGTACTATTTTGTATTCTACACCTGCACACTCGAGCAGATTGTTCTCTGAAATTAGAACAGTAGGTAGAAATGCCACAGCTGTTTTTCAATTACCAGTGCTATGAGAACAATTGCTGTACGTAAACCTTAAATGCAGGAAATGTACTCTAGGGGAAAAAAATGTTGTTTGCTTGCACTCATAGAGTATTTTGCATGCTTTCCAGTAAAATGTCTGAGTGCACTGTTTACATGGTATGGATGAACTGATAGCATGCTGCACAAACGCAAAATGAAGAAACAGGGAGATAGAGCAGCGAAAATGGCTTTTGGCATCTCACAGTATAAATAGTTTGTACTCTGTCCTGTTTCCGTCCTTACTCCTCTAGTGTTTGTGGAGCTCGGTATGAGTTCACACAAACCAACCTCCCTGCAAGAAAACTTTGTTGCGTGGTAAGATATCTTTTCTTTTCTACATCAGTGCTAGACTCAGTGCTTTCTTGTTGAGCTCATTCCATAGAGATGAAACACTGAGTAGTTTTCCTCGGCACATGTGAAAATTGCTCCATAAGTCCTGTTGCGCAGTATTCACAACGTGCAATGCAAAGTTTAGAGTATTAAAATACCTGCTTGCCAGCCTTTTATAGCATATTTATTTCTTTTTTCAACAGCCGTTTCGCCAAGCACAACCACAAGAAGGCCCACACCACCGTCACAAGGTTTCACCAAGTGATGGTAATGCAAAAGTGAGAGAGAGAATTATTGCAAAGTCACATCCTGCATCTGCAAAGAAGCATGGACCAGTATCTTGATGTTTTCATAGTAAGATATGGACACCTAAGGCCTGTGTAATGTTGTCACAACCTAGAATGTTGACAAACCATACATATAGTTCAGGGCCTGCAACCCGGATTTAGTTCACGCAATTATTTTATTTTAAATATAAGGTGGGTGCAGTTGGACCTACATAGTTCACACTGAAAATTGTGCTGTCCGATGTGTTGTGATGAGCGTAGCTCTGCGAGATAGGCCAGCGGAATATGATGCACAATCAAGGTGTGCATTCATGTAAATGTGGCTTATTGCAGCCCAGATAGCTATGTATGAGGATGAATAATTCAAAATCCTCCACTTTTGTAATGTCATTGCCTCTGTTCAGCATTTCATGAAATGTTCATTTTTCAATGCTTTGTGATATTTCCTTAATCATGGATGATTCTTTGAAGATAAAATGCTTGGAATGTATAAATCATTATGATTCCTGTCTCAGTCGCAGAATACACATTGCTTCCAATGAAAAAATGGGCATGCAGCACATAGTGGTCCGTATAGTAGTAGCCCTGTGATTGCGCCTGATAGCTTAATCGTGATTTTTTTTTCTCTACAAGACTGATGAAAGCCTATACCCTTCGCATTCTTCCATGTCTTGTTTTTTTCAGCTGAGCCTAGTCGAGCGGCCTCCAATTTCAAGGAGGGCAGCCAACGCGGAGCAGATCAAGAAACTCCAAGAAAGTGGGCGAAGAAAACGCAGCTCTGTGCACACCCTTCGCACCAAAAAGAATCTGCTAACACTTCACTCACGAAGTGAAAGGTACCGCAAGGCAGTCGGTCAGATGAAAAAAAGGGACGAGGCGAGGCGAGAACGCAGCAGGAGGTTTAAACAAGCTTGAACCGGATTTGTCAAAGGACCTTTTTGTGAACTGCTTAAAGCACGAATCAGGCTTGGTACATTCCCCCACCCCCCCCCCCCCCAAAAAAAAAAAACATTGGTCCAAATGGATGAAACAATTCACTCTCAATTCACGCTTCCTCAGAGAAATGCTTCACTTGCCACATGTGCGACACCCAGGTGCTGGCTGGCAGACAGCCCAATGACACCTGGTATCATTCCAGGTGCCATGGATGCAATAGACATCATTAAAGCTTGGCCTCTGCAAGACAAAGCAGGCTGTCTTTTATTCGATTAATAGCCTTGAAAAGACATTTGATGTACGATCAATCAAAAGATATAGTGATTGGCTACACATATGATGGAAACACAAGGACTTCTCGTGTGGCAAATGCAGCCATTGTAATGGCTGTGTCTGGCATATCGAGAATTTGGATGCAGCCAGTAGCCTTTGCAGTGTCCCGCAATGCAACGTCAGCTCTTGCAATGCACAAGCTGCTATTAGATGTAATTATGCAGCTTGAAAAAAAAAAAAGGTCTTTTGGTAAAAGTGGTCATCTATGATCAAGGGTCAAACAATGTCAGCCTGTCAAGAATGCTGATCCATTCTCTTCATGAACCATGTTTTACTGTCAACAACTGCAAACTATACTTCATGTTTGACATCCCACACCTGATAAAATGCACGCGGAATAATTTGAGAAAACACAAGCTCACGATTGGCTCCGAGGTTGTTGACTGGGCGTACATTGAAACCTTTTACAAAAATACTCGCAAGTCACGCCTCTAACACCAACTGAACATCTAAAAAAGAAAGATTGCTAAGGAAGCTCAAAGAGCAACATATCTACAAGATGCCCTTTGCTGACACACGGCCGCTGGATAAAAAGTGCGCTTTTTCATCCAGCGGCCGTGGCTGACATAAGAGTGAAGTATGCCACACAAGTATTCAGTGAATCTGTCTCTGTGGCACTCCCCACTCTCATTGCCATTCAAGAGCTTCCTCTTGATGCTAAATTTACAGCTCTGTTCACAGAAAGAATGGATAAGATTTTTGACAGCCAGAACAGTTCGACCCAAAAAAATCAGGATAAGTTGCGGTATGCAATGATTGATGGGTCGGAACACCGTGCTTCCCTTGAGTCATGCATCAGTTGGATTGCCCAATGGCACTTTGGTAGTCCTCGGGACAAGCAGCCGCGCACTGTTAAAGGTTGGCAGATTAGAATCAAAGCCTTGTTGTTGCTGTGGACTGGTTTAAAAGAGGACTTTGATTTCACTCATCTTTTCACACGTTGATTGCAGCAAGATCCCCTAGAAAACTTTTTTGGAATCATTTGTCAAAAACATGGCTGCAATGAGACACCAAATGTGTACCAATTCGTGGCGGCTCTAAAACATATTTGGATTGGCAAGCTCTTCAAGCTTTCTCAAGGAAACTGTGAGGTGACAACAATTGCTTTCCTCAACAACTTGGAGAGTGCATCTGCATTGTTGTCAACTATAGCAGCACACCAACCACAAGCCACAGCACGCAGCAGGCCTCTGATTCATCTGATGTGCAGGCATCTTCACAAGATGCGACCGCCATGGTGTATGAAAATGCTGTGTACCATGTTGCTGGTACTCTTGTGAACAGCTTTCTTGAACTGAGGACTAGTGAGTGCATATGTGAGAGAACACTCCTTGAAGTGGATGGAGGCTCTCTCCATGGACGACACCAATTCTTTGCACTACTCAAGGAAAGTGGTGTACCCGAGAAACTCCTCGGTTCCATTGCAGTAACCTCTGAATCATGTCTGAATTACATAAAGGAATTAGATTCGGCCTTCAGACATGAAATCAACTATTGTGCACATTTTTCCAATGTGTGCAAAAATCTGGTGGAAAGGATGCCAATCCGGCAAGCTATTTTCTGTTCAGTTGGCTGCACTGAGAAATTTCTTAATATTCTGCCGCACAAGGCTACATTGGCACATTACATTTGCAACAAAAACACACGAGAAACAAAGTCAAGGCACAGTGCTTCTGCCAGCAATAACGTAAAGTAGCAGGCTAAATTTATCCTGTGCCTTTCTAGAACATGATTATGTAAATTGGATTTCCAGTGCAGCCTTCTGCACCCATTTCCTATCCATTTTTAGATGTGTTGCACTATTTCTTTTTTATGTGTATATGTACGTATTTTTATGTATATATGTATATTTTATGTAGGTATATATTTATATATGTGTATTTATAATTCTGCTGTGGTTGTATGTAATGCATTGACTACTTTTGCTCCTGCTGCGTTACTTTTGTATTATACAAGTTTAACCGACTAACTTTTTTTTGAAGCCTTGTGTGCCCCTATCAGCATGAGTATTACAACCAGAGGTTCTGGATTGCTTTAGTATTGGGAAATGCCAACACTTCCCAAAATGCACTGGAAAACGCTGCTCGTTCTGCTTTCTTTCTGTTTGCTTGACATGGTTTGGAAGGCAATCAAACATCCAGCCTCCCAAAAAATGCCAAAATTTATATAATACTGACGACTCGTTTTACACTGAAGCAGTCTTTACAAACAGTAACAGTGTGATTAATTCACAATGAACGTTGCAAAAATAGGTTGATTAATAAAAAATGTGGAGGTTTTATGTCCAAAACTATGATACGAATATGAGGCATGCAGTAGTGGAGCACTTCAGATATTTTGAGCACCTGGCGTTTTTTTAACGTGCACCTAAATCTAGGCAGATGGGCCTCAAGCGTATTGCATCCATTGATATGCAGCCGGGATTCAATCCCACTACGTTCGGGCCAGCAGTTGAGCACCGTAACCACTAGACCACTGTGACGGGCCACGAAGGTTGAAGCATGCATGAATTCAGGTGCTCGCCAAGTCCAAAAGATTTTCAGCACCCAGGGGCTCTGTCACTTTTCAATTACAAACCTCCGGTCATGACTGTTGTGCCACTGCAAAGAACTGATGGTGTCAGCTATTCACAGGCATAAAAGATACATTGATGAAGTGCTCAGCTCTGTGAGGATTCCAGAGGGGTTTGTGCAGAAGCTGCGACTCGGTTGACATGCATGTTAGTTTGAAATAGAAGCATGCATCCATACTCACTGAAACTATTCACAACGTACTGTTTGTGTAGAGCAACTGTGTTTCTTGTTTAACTAAACTCTGCAAACTCCGACATTCCACTTCCTGAACCAATGAATGACAAGCGATGCAGTTCTAGTTAATGACACATTATGATGAAACTGTGCAGCGTTCCCCATCTGCAATTTAAGTACTGCTCAGAAAATCTGACATTGTGATGGATCCAACATGATACCTGGTAGAAAAATAATAGGGAAGCTGCGTTCAACTTTGCACTTTACTCTACTTATTTCTTTGATAAGATGCTTATCTTCGTGTATATTTCATGTTACCTTGAGTATTTCGCACCACTTCCAACTTGAC
This sequence comes from Rhipicephalus sanguineus, assembly GCF_013339695.2. NCBI lineage: Eukaryota > Metazoa > Arthropoda > Arachnida > Ixodida > Ixodidae > Rhipicephalus > Rhipicephalus sanguineus. The sequence continues at coordinate 165,811,282 of NC_051180.1, forward strand.
TAATGACCTGTGATCATTCCTGTTGTTCACCAGTCACAACCACAATGTTTCCACAAATTTCAAAGGTCACCTCTGCAACTGAGTCTAGACCATTCTTCGTTGCGTTTTTCTCCCTTTATTACTTGAAAATTAAAGCATCGCGTGTCTTGTTCACATCACGTGAGCTTGCCTGCAACACATTTACCTGGAGGAAAACATGATCAGGGATAGCTGAGCCAAACGGTAGATTTGTCTCACTGCTTTACAAAATAATATGCTGTAGCACTGCAGCATATTATGACTATTGATCTACTTATGCTCCATGGGTTCGTCTACATGAGCCAAAGGCTATGACTGTTAGGTGCACTTTCTGTGTACATATATGCAAAAGTATGTGTTTGTGTGTATGTGCAAAAGGGAGTGACACAACGCAGGGCAATAAAAAAAAAGTACAGGAAAGGGTGTTTTTCCTATACTCCTTGTTTTCTTCGGCTTGCGTTGCGTCATTATCTTTTGCACAGTATGCACCAACCATTCGAACAACTTGTTTTGTTATGATATATTTCAATGCGCGGGATTGTTTCGCTTCATGCTGCTAGTCATAATCTGTACAGTACGGTTCACTCTTAGAGGGAACACGCCAGCGCGTGGCTGACAGCCTGCGCGGCGCTGACTAGCGGCGAGATTTGTAAATGCGGCGCATGCGCATACACTTGTAAGGGCGGCGCGCGCCCGGCGTCGTCTGCTACTTCTGCGCCCATGCGCCAGGCAATTCCTGGAAAGCGCCGGAAAGCGGTTCCGTTTTTTCGGGGTGCGATTTATCTAGCCGTTGTCACTGCATTCAACAGCCAGAAAAACAAATATCCGCATTTGGTTATTGCTGCGCTCTTTCGCAAGGTTTAACTGGACTGGTTTCTATGCTCGCTAAAGCATCATGAGCAGATGCTCCTAAGATCGACTATTTTTTACAACAAGATTATTCTGTTACAACAACACTTGCACACAGTGAAATAAAGCGTGCACGGAACTTTACCTGACGGTAAAATTGAAGGAGACGTCTCCTTGATTATACTTTTGCGACAGAGGATATACGGGGCAAGAACTAGCCACAATACTTTTGAAGGATGCAAAGATGGTGTGTTGGTGCACGTCCGTACTCTCTTAAATGAAAATAAAATTCTACTTCTGCAAGAAAAACAGCACCGAGAGCTTGCTCAAGCCAGTTATATGTATTTCACACACAGCTACAGCAACTGGCCACTTTCGATAACAGACAAGGCAATTGAAGCATGATGCAGCGAACATATATACTAAGCTTGCCCTTCCAACAATAAAATAAACGCCTATTCAACAAGCGGAAGGCAGAGTTGGTATCACTTGCTTCTAACTTCGAAAACAAAAGCAGTAAAGGTCAGCGCACGCCGAGCGCTGCCGCATGGAAGGAGCAGACGACGCGGGGCACGAACCGCCGCAATGAATCTATACGCATGCGCAGCATTTGCAAATCTCGCCAGCAGTTAGCGCTCCGCGGACAGCCGGCCACACGCACGCGTGTTCCCTCTAAGAGTGGACCGTACTGTACAACTCGTACGTGTACACTTATTTACGCTGATGTAGCACTTTATATGCTTACCCTGCTTATGTGATTGTATTATGCTGTATTATGCGTTTTCGTATCCTATTTATATTGTACGCGTGCTCGATGTACGCATTCCTGTATTCAGGTTTTACCACAGCAGTATTTCGAATCTTTTTCGTTTTCTTTTGTTATTGTTACCGATATTATAGCCCAAATATTGCCTAAACGTGCAGCAATTTACGTTTCCTTCAATAAAATGTCATGTGAAGAAAGTTATATGCGCTTTTTGCTTCTCGAGCGAGCGCCGAAAGCGGCTGCTATGCAGCTGCGACGGCGCCGCTCGCCACCATTCGCCATGCTACCACAGAGGCTACAACGAAGCAGAAAAACAACTACACACATTACGCACGTACATCGGCAATAAAGAGAGAAGACAGTGCAGTAGCAATTAGTGCGCAAACGCTCGAACCGACGTCGCGGCGGCGGGGCCGGCGGCACCACGAGCGAGGAAGCGACCGCGAACGGGCGCGGCCATATTGGATTTTTTCCTTTCGGATTGGCTCGCCTCCAGCAGAAATCCAAAATCCAGTCAATCCCCGCCGCTCCCAGGAACCGCCACCGTCGCCGGAAGCGGAAAAACGTCCCCATTGGCCCTATGGGTATGTCACTCCACTGCCCAAACTGGTTTCACCGGCGCTTAGGGAAAGGGCGCCGGCTACCGACACTAGGAAAACCTTTCCAGCCTCTATACTTTAAAGGGACACTAAAGGCAAATAACAATTTATGTCAGAGTGAAAGCCCAATGTATGACAACTTCTAAAACGGCAATATTATCAACAGCAGTGCCCTACTTACCGAGAAATTAAGCTAAATGGATGGATGGATGGATGCTATGAGCGTCCCCTTTAAAACGGGGCGGTGACATGTCTGCCACCAGGCTCGGAAAAAAAAAAAAAAAAAAAACCTTCCTTGTTTCATGTTGGCCAAATACCTTATCTACATTGATTAAATCTATGTTATTATACCAAAAAATATAAATTCACGGTCCATCTCTCTGCCTCTTAAGGCAGAATGACCTTATTTTTCCCCCATTATTTATTTTTGTTCTTTATCTCTACTTTTCTGCCACCAATACTCTAACCGTCTCTTACTTATTTCTATCGCGGACGTGTTCAGCTTTCCATTGTTGTCCCTAAAACCCAAGGCTTCATGTAGACTCGTGCCCACACGTATACCTGGGTGAATATCGCCACACATGTATCACGTGATGTGTATCACATGTATCACATGATGAGCGCCACGAGTGGGACATTTTCGAAGTGATCCCGATGACGTAGGGAAGTCGGCCTACAATAAATCACTAGTAATCAAACTAGCAGCAGTAAAAAAAGAACATTCCGAGCAACAAAAGACGTAACAAAATGCTGTTTGTTCGTTTCCGATTGATTCATGGAAAACAAAACCTCCGTGGCGTTGCCATGGGAAACGGCGCGCGTGGTTCAAACATGGTTCAAAGGTTCCGTTTTCGCCGAACTGTGCCTCGCCCGTCTCAGTGGTAGTTTCGGGATCGCGTACTGCCGTGCGTGTTTTGCGCGCTCGTGAAAGTCGCTCTGACAGAAAGTTCGACAAAATGCCGCATGCGTGTGATATTGCCGGATGTCCGAAGGGTGCACAACGCCAGTGCTGCAGCAAGGAAACCGGTGTGTCTTTTCACTGGGTGCCGCGGAATGAACCCTTACGCTCGAAGTGGCTTAGTGTCATGCCATTGCGCCAGTGTGCTAAACAGTCAAAACCTCCGCGTGTGTGCTCGCTGCACTTTCGTACTGAGGATTACGAGACCAACCGCAACTTGGTGACGGTTTTGAATGTGCCCATCCGAGCAAGTCTTTGCCGCAGCGCCGTTCTTGCTACTGTGGGTCCCGCTACTTCCGCTCGGCTGCCACTAGTGTCGGCGGCCGCGCAGTAAAAGCGGGCAACGTTGGGCACGGCAGCAGTGACGTAGGAGAGTCGTATTTTCAGGCGGGAGATTTGAAGCGCGCTAACGCAATGCGGACCACTAAAAACGTGATTTTATTTCAAAATAAGCACTTCCTTGGCACAAAAGCAGCACTACGAGGTTTCTGGACCGCTATTTCAACAATCAACGTCGACTTAATATTTGCCTTTAGTGTCCCTTTAACTACACATGCGGCGATCACCGCATCGACAGCCATATTGGATCTCTTGTGGCGCCCCCTATAGTTGCTGAAAGTTGCGAATACAAAGGTTTCTGATGGCACTTAGCGCATTGAAGCTTTAGTGTTTCAGGCATGAGAACAGACACGATGAGCCCCTTCGAGCTTGCGTAAGGAAGCCTTATTGCGTGTTAACATGTCTCAGGTGCACATGACATGCGCATGACCGCCAAGAATTGTTACAATATTTCCATCGCCGATCCTTCGCGTCTTTGCACGCTATTCCCCTTGGAAGTATGTACCACGTAGCCTATGTCCCCATTCTGTGGCAATGTTTTCCCATTGAAAACATTCGTGCATAGAATGATTTTCTCCCTCTACGTGCATTCACCCCTCCACATTGCAGGGAGAGTGCCTCGGAGCCATAGAGGCTTTTCAAAAAGCATTGCCTGAATGTCACACCTGTGAGAAAGTTCAGTTAATTTTATATACTCAGAAAAAGAGAGAAGCGGAAGAGAGTAAAAACAGGGGAGCATGGAAGAAAATAATTCGCTCCGGTAGTCTGTGGTCGAAGGCTGCTCGTTTGCGAACTTCATTTGCTCACACATGTGCAGTAAAGTTCTTGCGAAATGTCAATGCGATTCCAAAAATCTGCGAGTGCCTTTCCTGCAAGAATATTTCACACACGCAAACACTGGCTCACAGGCTCGTGTAGCGCTCTAGCTTGTTTAGTGCTTGTCACCCCTCCACATTCCAGCGAAGGTAGCACATGCAGGTGCACAAGCACCACAGGTGCTTGCTTATAAAAATCACTCCGGGATATTCACGCCTCGAATTCAGCTGTACGGCGTACAGAGTGAAAGGAAAGGGAGAAACGACAAAAAGGAAAGGCAGGGACACGTGCTGATGGAACAAAAATGTTTTTTTTTTTTCTGTTATGCTGTTGTCGCCCAAGCTGTTCGTTTGGAAAATACACTTGCTCACGCATTCCTAGCAACTATTTTGCTGTGTCATTTGAGCGAGCTGGTTGCTTTTCCTCTTCTTTTGTCCATCGCCACACGGCACCACGTCAAATCAAACTCGATGCTGAAAGAGTAGCAGCTTTTGCGATCACTTCTGTAGAAAAGACAGAAAGTCAGTAGATTCAGACACCTTATCGCTCAATCAGCAGAAAAATTAAAAAAAAAGATCAGTAGATTTACTGCTGAATCAGCAGCCGTGGCAACACTACTGTGGTTGCCACTTGACCCTATTGTAAATAGGCTTTATTGTAAATAGTTTTACCCTTCCACGAGAGCGAGGGGGCACCTCTTTTCTGGTCAATTGAAGGGGAGTACAAAGCCTCTCTGGGCTGTGCATCCTTTTAAAGGGGCCCTGCAACACTTTTTGAGCAGAGTCAAAAAGCGCTGCCAATAGGTAGTCGAGGCTCCCGAGAACACGCGAGCCAAATATAGCGAAGCGAGCGGCCTGGAATTTACAACAAATTCTCAGTCAGCTGAAAATCGCTCCCTCTTCTCTCGACAAATGATGTATTAGTCCGCAATATATGACGCGATTGTCAGCAGTTCCACCATTGGCTGATGTTATAATCACGATAACACCCTCATTAGTACCTTCGTTGTTAATTTTGAGTTCAATAAGTAGATAATATGTATGTTTATATTGTGTTATGCCGTTAAAACACCGAACAAACATTAATATTAGCACTTCCGGTCTCGCCGACAGCTCGTCTGCTCGTAGTTGCGTGGTTGCGTTTTACCATCGCCGTTCGCAGAATAGACGATTTTCCGCAGCTGGTTTGTTCAATGAAAACTAGATGGCGCCACCGCACTCTGGCCGTCCCCCTACCGTGGCCGTCTTCATGGCCATCCCCCTGCCGTGGCCTTTCGCAGCGCTCCTCAATATGTCTCCATCCGCGTCGCGTCGTCTGCTCGGCGTTCCCATAACGTCTGCGCGCACGCGAGTAAAAGCGAGCTCCGGCAGCGCCGGAAAAGTAAACTTGGCGGCACCTGTGGATGCAATTTCCTTCCGCCTCGAATTTATCACGTCGTCGTCTTGCGCTATGTGGCCCGTAAGTTCAAAACCTACGCATTTATTTGCTTTATATTCGCGTCCTGAAGCTTCGAGAGCAATTTTCTCGTCGGTATTTTGCAGTGTTTCCAAGATTCATTCTCATATTGTCGGAGGCAAGGCTTAGCAGGCATGGCTAAATAAACGCAGCTGATCGCAATAATAAAGACAAAGCATACCTGACGCTTTTTCTCCAGCGTGAGCTGACTCAAAGCGATGGCCGATTTTGCCATTCATTTATTGCTGGGAGGTCAACGGTCAAGTAGCAAGCGCCAGTTCGGATCGAAGCGGGCTGCCGCGTCTGCATGGGTGCTTGTAACCCCAGCTACTGGTGGTTGCTAATACAACAATTTAAGGTATACACCATAAATACGAAGTAGATTAAACATATCGCTTATCGTTGTGGCGTGGTACGTACCAAACAAACGCAAATGTCTCAACGTTTTCAACTTTGAGGCGATCACATGTAGAACTATGTTTTGCTGCGCAAGCATGTGACTTGTTTACACCCTGCTGCAACCAGCTTGTGTGGTACGGCCACGGCCGCATCGCTGGCCTAAAGCCCCTCCATGCGTTTTCCGCCGGCTAGGTTAAGTAGCGCCAACTCGTCCGCCCCCTCTCCCTTTACACCGGTCCCCCGCATAGCGGAAGCCGAAGTGCCGCCATGATGTTTCTGCTGCTTTTCCGGTTGATGCACCTGCCCGCCTGATGCCCGCCCATGCCCTCGCGACGCAGAAACACCGAGCGAAAACTCGCTCGGCGGCAGGCAGTTTACGACGAACCTCAAAACAACAGCACTTGCGAAACGGAGAAGCAAATATGAGCTTTCTCGCGTGTGCACATGCGTGCGCAGAAACAAGATGGAAGGAAAAAGCGGAGGGAAGTGGCTCAAGAACTTCCTTCCGGAAGCTCCGGAACCGGAAGTGGGCGTCGTCGTCGAACAATAGATGGCGGTACTTAAAAAAGCGGCAGTAGACGCGATGGAGGGGCTTTACGCTGGCCCAATGCGTTGGCTGGGCAAATGGCTGGGGGAAGGCCGTTACGATCACGTGATCAAACATGGCAGCGCCCCTGCGCCGCTGCGGAAAATCGTCGAACCCATTTTCTCGCCGTCCTCCGTCTGCCGCAGAGCGACGTGGCCAATCAGTGACGGAGGAGCGGTTGCCATGACTACGGCGTGCCGCGTCGTCTGCGTCTGCCGCGGGACGCTTCGAGCTGCTTGCTTTTTTTCTGCGCTTTTCACGCTAGAAGTGCGTATGCCGTCCGTGTCGTTGCCAGGCATAGCTTCAGCAGTCAATAAAGCGTTTTAGTCTGTCCGGCATTAAAGAACACGTCACGTAAAACCAAATAAGGTGTCCTCAAGGTGGCACCAGGTCAAGTGGCGCCAGCTATGGAGGACTAGAAACAACTAAGGAACGCGTAATCCATGTCCTCCGAGCATTCGGAAGCGCTCATGACTCGCTAAGCCTACAGCATTGATTATTTGAGCACGGCTCTCAAAAACGGGGCTGAATCGGTACGAATACTTTGCTGTCGAAGCTTAAGGACATGAATCTAAAGCAAATGGAAGCATCAATTCGGAGCTTACACGCTACAGAGCGCACGGCGGCCACTTGATAGATTCGAGGTGGACGACACCCGCTGCTGGCAGTGCGGCCATGTTTTTCGGAGGCTCGCCGGCGAAGCTTGCCGTGCAAGTTGGACAGCTCTCCCGCGTGCGGCGACGGTGGACGTTCTGCGGCACCGCGCCGTTGCGGTGGGCTTGCCGCTAGCTTGAGCGGGCCCTAAAGGTACAGCGGTGAGCACTCTTAGGGTGAACACGCGAGCGCGTGGCCGACGGCTCTGTCGGCGCCGCATAACGGTCATCGGTGGAAACATTGCACATGCGCATCATGCGTTCTACGAAATACTCTTTCCACCGCGCGCACACAAGCGTATCCCCAACAAGCATATCTATGACGCAGTGCGCGTGGTGGAAAGAGTGTATCGCAAAGCACATGCTGCGCATGTGCGATGTTTCCAACGATGGCTGTTACGCGGCGCTGATAGTGCCGTCGGCCACGCGCTCGCGTGTTCGCCCTAACAGTGCTCACCGCTGTACGTGCACACTGGCGGAAAGCATGCCGCGGCGGCGTTCCGCCCGTCGGCCCCTGCGCGCGGCAAGCAGCGGCACGTTGTCCACATTGCGGGCGCGAGTCACGAGACAAAAGTGGACATGTCGAGGCGCGCCCGCCCGCCGGCTCGCGAATACTCCCCGAAGGAGGGAGAAGGGTGGTGCGGGTGAGGAGAACAATGTCTGGATGCAATGACGACAGCCCGTGTGAGAAGGAAGAGGAGAAAAAGCAGGCGCTGATTGGTGGTTTGCTTGCGCGGCAACCGGGGGCAGCGGCGAAAATAGGTCCCCGAGCGAATGAGGAGGCGGACGCAAGAAAAGCGGCATCGAGCGAGCGGTTAGCAGCGCGCGGGAGAGTGCCGCGTCGCCATTGTGTTCCAACCTCAAGAGCTGCGCTATAAGACGCAATTACACCAACACACTTAGATCAGTTGGCACCTGCTGCCGTCTGTGTACTCGAGACTATACGAAACCCGTTTCGTGGCGCCGCAAGTTCGCACATATGCGGCTTCAAATTAGCTAATGATTCTCATTAAAAAGGCAGCATGTTACAAGCACACCACGAAACTGTACATTTTGTCGACTGTGTATGGAGCCAAACGTAACAAGGAACACCTATATTAAATCATCTTGGAAGACCTTCGGGCTAGACCTGGTTCTATGCAAGAGTTATGCTGCCTATCCAAAATATCTGTACTTCTTACCTGCACAGTATTATGCAAAGCAAAAAATAAATTAAATTTACATTTTAACCTTTAAGCAAACGACTACAAGACAAAGAAAGTTCTTGGAATGGTGCCGTTCAAATATCTCCTTCAAATTCCTCACCAAGTAAGGGGCAGCATCTACCAAAAGGAGCACTGATAACCATAGCAATGAATGCATGAATCAATGAATGAGAAACATCTACGCCGCGCTCGCGAGAGAGAGCGACGAAACTTTATTTAACCAAGCGATTGGGGCACGTATCTGCCAGGGTCCCCGCACGACCCCACAGTTCATGCAGTCTTGATGCAGTCCCATGACGTGGGCGGCATGGCCGGGCCTGTCGAGCGCACCTGGGACTCCCATTACTCCCAAGTGATCAGTGACTCGGAGCCCCGCGGGGGACTTCCCGCCGAGCATTCAAAGGAAATTTGGCTGACTGCACCATTGGGGTGCGTGCACTGAACACCGGATGGGGTGTATAAACGCCACCTAAAGAAACTTCGTCAAGGACGGGAAACCCTATACCGCATATATCGCACATCGTCAACGCGAGTGGGCTAGATATTTTAGGGGCGAAGCTCCTTAAAGCGGCACCCGTTCGTCCCTCGTAGTTGTCGTAGTCGTAGTGCGTAACCAGTCGTAACGCTAGTACCAGATCTTGACCTCCAAGGTGGTGCCGGTGGGAGATTTTTGAGAGTGGCAGCCGTTCGAGTGTTGCCTCGTCAGCTGGAAACTGCATCGTCGGCACGTTCTCACGACCGACCGAGGCAGCGGTGCAGCATTTCTCCGATAACAATGCTGGCGCCGGCTAGCTTAGGATACCTGTGTTCGCTGTATGGCGAGAGTCCCGTTCGCTGTCTGTTCAGTATGTCATCGAGCCGTACCTCGGCGTATCCTCCCCGTAGTCTCAGGTTCTCGAGAAACCGCGACACAGCAACCAAGGAGACTCGCATTTTCAGGATATAGCTGCAGACAGCCGGGGGATGGGTCCGCGCCGGCCCGATGCCCCACGATCCTTTCTTCTAGTCTTTAGTTCTTTGTTGTCAGCCCGCACTCGCTGTGCGCCCGCATTCGAAGAGCAAACAGCATCGAAGTACCGCCACTGGGAGAAGGGTGCACGCAGCTTTGCCGTGTTGAATACGATTCATGCGCGAGCAGTGCGACGAGGCGGTGTATCGGAGTGTGGGTCGAAACCCGTCTCAGCTGTCATTCGTTCCAAACGCGCACGCAAGTTTGCGTCCATGGTTGGCAGAGCGATGAAAACACTACGGCAGTTCGAGGTGCACACCCAACATTACCAAACCGACTCGCAGTTTTCAAGCACGCGCGATAGGGCTGACGCGCTGGAGTTTTGAGTACTGTGGCGGAGCCTGGTGGCGTGCGCCGAAGTTGCTTGGGTAGTCAAAAATGGACGCCGACCGGCGAGTTACGCAGTTCTCAGTTGCTTTGAGCGTTTTACTTAATTTTGCGCCTAGTTTTCATGCTCAAAAAGTGCTTAAAACGTACGCAGGAACTTGTCCGCTATGCCTGCAGAGCCTGACATGTTTGACGAGCGATCCCTGCTTCAACAAACCGTGCCGAAAGCAGGTGGTCTGGGCGACGGCTCTGAGCAGCGCGCGGTCCTGAAGCGCGGTCGCCGCCGTTATTGTTGCGTGGTTAATTGCCTCGAACATGGGGGTAAGGATCCTAATGTGCGGTTTTACTGGTTCCCCTGAAAGCCGTACGAAGTGGAGCGACGGAACCGCTGGATACGTGCCGTCCGACGCGTGAAGTGAGTACGCGAGCAAAACGTGGTTTGCAACGTAACGTGCTCATTACATTTCGTACGCACGTGCACGCGTTTATATACGTATATATTCCCTGTGTGCAGTCCAGACGGCACGCCGTGGCTGCCGACGGCGATCACGAGGATATGCAGCCGGCATTTCGTGGGAAACGAGAAAAACGATGCCATGAGTCACCCTGCGTGTGTGCCTACGATTTTTCCGGCAGCTTACAGCCGGCTGTAAACATTGCGCGCCGTCGCTTCTCGACCGCCACCGCACGCTGACAGAATTTGACGAATTCTCTATAAGCAAATGTTGAAAATTACGACCGTGCATGGGGAAAAAGTTTGTTTGCGACTGAATGCGGCAGAAAACGGCACACGGCGCGAATGCGCACTCATTCGGGCCGCCGATGGCTAGCCTTCGTCACTGGACCTTTCTTGATTCCGTTTCGTCGTGTAATGCAAATCATGTCGGCTTTCTTAACAGCAATCTTTTCGTTTATGCACTGTCGTTAATCGCGCGAGCATGCCTCGTAAAACTTAACTCGAGTTCAACGTCGTATGAGATTCGTTGCACTTGCGAGTTGCAGCGCGCCGAAATGGTTCCTTCAATCTCCTGCACGTCGTAAACATACTTGACGTTGACGAGCTTCTTGCGTTTACGCAGATTGCTTGGCCTGAAGAACTCAGCCACGCCAGAAACTGGCCGAGATCCAAAGCGCAGCACAACCGACAGCGGCGGCTCCATTGCGCATCTGAGCTTAGTGCTGCATGCGGCCGCCAGTCTGACTACTCGAAACCAAAGAACTTATCGTAGGGGGCGCTTTTTAGCACCTAGAGTCACTGTATATGCTACCTTTAGGTAGCAGAGTAGCGCATAGGTCCGGCTAGCAACCACTATGCGGTGAAGTCGCACTCCATTTTTGCAGGCGACATGCCTACCGCGTCGCCGATAAACATGTCTGGCGTGCCGAAGGCCGGCGATAAACATTGGCTGTCGATGACTAGTGTTAATTGAGTGAGAGAGAGAGACATAACTTTATTTTGTCCTTGCTGGGGTCAAGGGAGGCGGGGGCCGGGAGACTAGCCCTACCGGAGCCCCCCTTCCTCAGGCGGCGGCCAGACCTTGGGTCTTGGCGGCGTCTTCGGCCAGCCGGACTGCCCAGAGTTGGTCATCCGGGCACGCGCTGAGCAGCATAGCCTCCCACTGCTCGGGCGTGGTAATCTTAAGTTTAGGGTTCTTGCTGTGTTTGGTGGTGTGTGTCGCTGCGGGACATGCCCAGATAATGTGGTCGAGGTTGGCGTGAGCCATCCCGCAAGCTTTGCACTGTGGTGTGTAAACGTCCGGGTATATGCGACTGTACAGCGCGGGTGTAGGGAATGTTCGCGTCTGTAATAATCGCCATGTTGTCGACTGTTGCTTATTTAGCGACTTGTCAGGGGGTGGGTACTTCAATCTTGCCCTACGGTAATGCATGACAATTTCACCATACGCGACCATTCTTTCTTTCGCGTGGCCGCACCAGGATTCGATTTCTTCGTCCTCAGCCTGCTCGGCTCGTCGTCGAGCCGAGCAGGCGGCGTCGAGAAATACAAAAATTGGCCCGAGCGTCAGCTTCTCCGCAATGCATGGTTGCCAGCGGCGTTGGAAAACAGATGCTCAACTCTGCTACCTAAAGGTAGCATATACAGTAACTCTATTAGCACCGTTTTCGCAGCGCCGCCTGGGCAGCCAGTCAGGCCTATACACGGTGCGATGAGCTCCGCCGCTCGACGACGACCGCGCGAGCCGACCGGAAGTGGCGCCACAGACCACGTGGTTGCGCCGAGACGCCAGAGAGAAAAAAATGAAGAAAAAAAAAACTCTTCGGCGCCTCCTCGCTCCTCCGCCCTCCCTCCCTTCATGCCCCGCACAGCTTTCCGCGCGCTCGCGGCGTTGAGTTGAGGGAGAAAGCTGCGGAACGTATACTTGACGGATTCGAAAAATTTTTGCGGCATATGACTCGTGAAGAGTCATACGTCAATAATGAGACTATTCCAATATAACTAAGAAAGGTGTTGCAGGGCCCCTTTAAGAATTGTATCCTCTTGTGCTGTTCGCGCCATTGTATTGTCGCCGATATTTTATGTATACTGTATCCTTATGTGTCATGTTCCTTAGTTATAATTTTGCGCATGGACTGTTGTATTAGGAGAGCATGGGCGTCTGCAAGTTACGGCTGTACTTAGATGATACGTGTTTGAAAACAAGGAAAGTTTGTAGCCTCTCTTCCTTCCCGGCCCCAGCACGAATGCTTTGCATAGAAAGATGTTTAGATGTGCTGTCAAGAGGGGGTAAGCGAGAGTAGGGGTGGTTCTGGTAATTAGTAGGGCTGGTAATTAGCGTCGAGTAAAGAGAATCAGTGGCCTCCTCCCTCTCTGGCGGTTGGTGCAAGGGGGGGCATCTCACTCAAGCTTAGTACGATATCATGTCGCTATGCACTTTGTGATTTCTTCTTTCGATTACAAGATGCGCAGTCATTTTTTAAGGTATTCCACAGAAAGTACCCTGCAGGTTTACGTGAATATGCGTACCATTGCGCCACTTGCTAATTTTCGTCGTCCGTGATGCTGCTGCACTTAGAAGTTGCTGTCTCTGTTTTACTCGTTAAAACGATGCAACGTGCGATTGAAGATGAGCAAGTGGAGCAGTGCTTGCGCAATCTCATGTATGTATCCATTTATTATTCAAAGAAGTTTCTTTGCATGGGTAAGCTCCTCTGTTCTTAATTTTGATGGTGATATGCTCTTTTTGTGGGTGTGTTCAGAGAAGGACAGACCAAGGGGGGTCCCGACTATTTTTTGTTTTGCACGAAATTTTTATATGAGCTGGGTAAATGTCTCCATAGAAAGGAATGAACCTTAGTTTTGCGAGAATCACCACAGATTTCTAGGAAAAAGTTCGTGTTTCACTGCAGGTGGAAAAAGGCACTTCTGCAACTTACAGATTTGTCCAGTTTGGATGCCTGTCATTAAAAAATTAACATATTGTGGACGTCAATGTTAATTTTTCATAAGTCTACGCTAATGCTACTATCGGTCTACGGAAACTTTAATTTATGTGACGCACAGTGCATTTTTGAAAAATTGCCGAACTTTGATTTCTGAGCGACTGCCTCTGGCTGACTCCGAATTTGGGGGCTATTTTTCACAATTTTCGCTGAAGTGCTGAAGCTGAAAATATTTCTGACAAGTCTACGAAAGGTTGTTTGCTAATTAAGCAAGAAAACATGTGACTGCGTTACATACTTTTTTCGTTATAAATTCTCGTAAATGGCATAATTGCGAAACTAGCAAAAATGGCAACATTTTAGGGTCGTTTGAAAGAAAATGATCATCATCGATTTTTATGAAAATAGTGAAGAATACTCTACCGTGACTGCCAAATATTATACTACAAAAATATGTTGCATTATATTCTTCTAAGTGAGAAAACGTAGCCTATTTTAATACCCATGTACGGTCTTAACAGCGATGCGTGGCGTTCTTACGATAAAATAAATATTACGGACACATTTGGTTGGTATCTCGCTTTTTTGGTTGCACTCAATACGAATGACCCGGATTGTGTCTTTTTTCCCCGTTTTGGTAGCAGGAAAGCCGAGCTAGAGTTTTCAGAGCTCCTATATGTTTGTATACCTACTAGAAAGTTGCGGCAGCGGGCACGCGAGAGCGCGTACAGCAAAACCAGAATGTAATAAAATACCACAAGCATGAGGGGAAACAAAAGTACTTATAACATCCAAGCACTCCGAGAGCTTGTGACGGAGAACATTAGACCATCGTGAAATGGGAGACGCGCCGCGGTGCGCCTGCAGCGGTCCAACCTAGACAAGAAAGAGCGTTCCGCCCTCACCCCAGAAAAGAGGCTTGCTGGGTGTGGACTGTATCGCAGTCTGGACAGTGAACTGGACAGTTTCTGCAATCTAGTACATGAACTCCTATTCCATCTGCAGTAAAGTTTCGTTGTCAATGAGACACCGGTTTTTGAAGTGCAGGTGTGTGCTCATCATTATGAATGGAAAGCGCCGTGTCTGTTCACTGTGATCCGAATAATGTAAATACTTGTATATTTCTTACATCAACTTGTCCCGATGACTGCCCGGCACGACACCAACCCGTTTTCGCACCGGCCACGCAACTCCATTCCTAACAGAGGCTTAGCACAGCAAAATGTGCATATATCTGAAGTATGTAGCCCGATATTCATAGTATTTCTTGAAATTCACTAAGATTCGAAAACCGATTAGAACAAAGGATTGGAACCACTGTGAACACAAATTAACTGTATTCATGCTGTTATGGGGTTCTTTTGATAATAGCAACTACTAACAACAAAAGCCACCTTCCCCCTCTTCGGTTGAACTTCCAGTAACCCCACCCCCCTAAAATGAGTGGCTATATAGATCCGCCCTTGACTCACGTCAGTGAGTTCATCGCCAATATCACATTTCTTCGGTAGCGTTTCATTGTCTTGTTCAACTACCGTAATGTTACTCATAAATTTGTTTTGAGATTATTCTTCATTGTCGCTCTCAGTAAAAATTAATTCTAGAAAAGCATACTTTGAATAAGTTACTTATAGATTCATAAATTTGGCTTGCAGGCTCTGTTACTGTACCATGCCACGGAAAAAGGAGTTCTCTGGCGCTCGAAAGCGCCATTTGGCAACGGAGAAAAAAAAAAAAAAACGCCTGAGCGACACTTTAGAAAAAATGCCTAAGCTTTCTAGCTATTTTACCAGTGACAAGAGATCGGCCAGTAATGCGTCGACCAGTGAGACCACTGAAGGTGACCAAGCAGACCATGCGCTCAGCAAAACTGTTTGTTCCGAAGCAGGCGCAAGCGAGGCGCTCTCTTCAATGGCTTTAAAGTCAACAGCCTCAACGAGCATTGTCGGGGAATCAACTGCATCACACACTGCGATGAAGCCCAGTTCTCCAGGGACGAGCAGCCCGACTGAGACAGATCAGCCCCTGCCTGATGAGCGTCCTTGCATGTCTATGGATCCCCCGGACTGGTTTCCTCTGCGCGTATAGCCACTGTCAAGTTTTGGGTGGCTCAAACTCGGGATGTCTGTGAAAATGCTAGAAATATGCAGGGTGATCACTCTCGATCGAAGCGGTACTTTCAGCCAACTGACGCGGCACCGAAGGGCTATCACCGCCACATCAAGCAGGAATGTTCAATGCTCACCGCACCAACGGCGAAGTAGTCTTGCGCGAACTGCTGCTGTACAGCCCTTCCAAAGGATCTGTATATTGTTTTCCCTGTACTCTGATGTCAGCAAGAAAGGACCAATTTTCGGAACCAGATGGGTTCAGTTCATGGAATAAGGCATATGCAAAGTTAAAGACACACGAGGAAAGTGAGTGTCATCGCCAATGCGTGCTTGACCTGTGCAAGCGACTTTCTCTCAGAACATCGCTCATTCGATCCTTTGAAGAGCACTGCTCGGAACGGACAACTTACTGGAGAAATGTTCTTCACCGCGTAATTGCAGTGGTAATGTTCCTTGCAGAACGAGGGCTCTCTCTCAGAGGATCGAATGATTTACTCGGGTCTCCCCAAAATGGCAACTTCCTTGGGTGCCTTGAACTGATCGCCAAATTTGATCCTTTCCTTGCCGCCCATATAAAGAACTTTGGGAACATTGGACGTGGCAAAACATCCTACCTCTCCTCAACCATTGTGGAAGTTGTAGAAGCCCTCGGAACTGAAGTCCGAAAAAAAAATCACTAGCGCTGTTGCGAGTGCCAAGTACTTCTCTCTTTCAGTTGATTCTACACCTGATTGGAGTCACAGGGATCAACTTACAGTGGTCATTCGCTACGTTGCTAGCGATGAGCCTGAAGAACATTTTCTCGGTTTTTTGCCCATAATCAGTCACAAAGGGGAAGATCTCGCGAAGACAACGCTCGACCTCTTAGAAAATCTTGAAGTTAACTTCCAAGATTGTCGTGGCCAGTCATACGACAACGCGAACAATATATATGGCTGGAAAGCATGCAGGCTCATTTGAAGAAAATCAATCCGCAAGCAAATTTCATCCCTTGTGCTGCTCACTCTTAATCTGGTCGGGGCGCATGCAGTAGATTCTTGTGGGCCAGCCGTTAGTTTTTTCGGGCTTGTACAACGTATATACGTTTTCTTTGCCGCGTCCACTCACCGCTGGGCAGTACTCCAGGCTCATTTGAAACGAAACGCGACAGCGGTAATCCCAAAACAAATCTCAGACACGCGGTGGTCAGCGCGAGCGGATGCAACGAGGGCTCTCGTGGCAGTTTTTAAGGAAATCAAAGCCACCTTGAATGAACTATTCGAAGATCCTCAAGAACGAGCAGAAACGAAGCACAAGGCAAAATCTTTGCTGAAGTCAATGTCAACATTAGAAACCGCGCTGATGGTCGCGAGTTTTGGAATAGAGTTTTGCAGCGCTTCAACGCCACCAGCAAGGCACTTCAGAGTCCCACACTTTCATTGAATGCTGCCGTCAGCCTGATGAAATCGTTGTGTGATTATGTATCCGGCGTAAAAGAGAGGTTTGACGAAATTGAAAAGCTTGCGAAGGAAGCGTCCGACAACGCTTCGTACAAAGCAAGCTCGCATAGAAAGCGAAATCAATCTACACGGTACGACAGCACTGCAGGCACAAGCACGACAGAGCCACAAGATCCTTCCGCAAAATTCCGCTGTGAAACCTTCTTTGTCAAGATTGACAATCTCGTACACGCTCTCACATCCCGCTTAAATGCTTACACCGAGGTCTGCTCACAGTTTGCTGTTATTACAGACTGGAACTGCTTTTCACCAGCGCAGAGACGCTTGCAGGCAATGGACCTCGTGAAAAAGTACCCTTCTGATCTGGCTAACACATTTCCCGATGAGCTTGAACAGTTCATTTCATATGCGAGCAACGAAGGTTGTTCTTCTGTGGCAGACATGCTGAAACTTCTAATTCGTGAAAAGCTTGAAGGTTCCTTTCCTGATGTCCATGTAGCTCTTAGAATTTCTTTGTGCTTAATGGTCACAAATTGCACTGGTGAACGATCATTCGGCAAACTGAAATTGATCAAAAACAGGCTTCGGTCAACCATGACCGACAGCCACCTCAGTGATTTGTCACAGCTGAGCATATAGACGGAGGTTCTTAGGAGGGTAAATGTTGAAGAACTCATCAACAAACTGTCTCAGCAAAAGGCACGAAAACGCTTGTAGAAACGTGCATATATACCTTCTTTCTCTACTTAAAAGAATAATGAAAACAGAGAACATGTTAATAGGTATACATGCCCCAATTTTCTACACTGTGTTTAAGAAGAAATATTTCGTAAAAATATCAAGATATTCCGCAGCTTAACCGTAGAAGAGATGTGTGCAATGAATGTGTTTCCTCCTCCTATAGTCCTATGAAAGTGAATATTGCCTGCAAACTCTATTACATGTTTACTGGCCGCAAGGACAAACTACGGCAAGTTCACAACCTTATTTACAGGCATAGCCATTTGGAATTCATTGCTTTTCGAACTAAAATCATCGCACAACATTGATATTTTCACCTCGCGCAGTAAGAAATATTTTATTCAGGAATTCATCAACTCATCTGATCGTGTAATCAACTGTTAAGAGCTCACAACATTTCCGTGCTTGTTTCACATTCAGCATTTTCTATTGTATAACTGACACCATTGATAAAGAAACTAGTTGCATTTGTCATGCAGAGCTCCTCATTGATTTTGCTTTGTTACACCTGCTTTATCACTTGCTTTCGATTGTTTTTTTCCTGTAATTTTTTTTTTGTTTTTTTTTTCAGTAGTATTACCATTATGCTGTTTTTCCTGTATCTTGTTGTAGTTTCTTGTATTTTAGGTGTATTATGCTGCATATTTTGCTGTATTTTTTGTAATTACCCTACTCGTGTAGCCATAGGAGGTCCCCCTGTCAGTTACCATATACCATATACGTCAAACCATATACGTATATAACCTTATAACCATACAACCATATACGTCAAATGAATGATTTAATAATAAATTTGACTCTGACTTTGAACGATTTGTGCATAAATGAGAATATGTGGGATCGTTTTTCGAGTGTTATTAAAACGTTTTTGTGAAAATTCTACACGGATCTCATTTTTTATAGGCGCCACCTTTTCTGAAAGATTTGGCCCACCCCCTTCCCATATTGAAAATATTTTAATTTTAAACCATATGTATTACTTGTTGTGATTAGTAGGCATATACAATATGCATAATATCACTATATCGAAATGCTGCCTTAGAAGAGCTTAAATGTGAGTTGTTGTATGAAATCAAAAGTAGCTAGACGATTGGTAGTGTATTTACTGTAAGTACGTGCGAACAGTTTCTGAAAAAGGTCCACCTGTCAACTTCGGCAGTGCTCGCACGCAGGCAACCAAAGCGTGCGCTACCAAATCAGTGAAGCTGAAGCAGATACAGGAAGCTATTTTTCACAAAGGCGCTCCCTGATTTTCGAAGGAAGATGTCCTCTCTTGAAATAAGGGTAAACAACGCTATAGGTTAAGACGAATGGAACAAAAACACACGGCGCTTGGACTGCACTTCTAAGTGTCGCATGCATTCCTTCTTTTCGTCTTAACTTCTCGCACAGTTTAGTCTTCTTTCAGTATGATCCAACGAACCAGACAAATCTTAATGCTGTCCATGTGTCTTCGTCTTCTGATATAGTTAATTATTACGATGACAATCTCCACGTGCTCCGCAAGAAAAAAAAAAACGCCCAGATGATATTAAACACTCCGGAGAGTCTTAGAATAAATATGGCTTGTGTTCTTTGCAGCTAAATCTAAAAAGCGTCAAGTCTCAAGAATGACCAAATGATAAAGCGGGAAAGAAAGGGGGCGGGGTAAGGGGGGAGGGGCCCCCCTTATATTTTTGAACCGGGCCCTCCGCACTGTTAATCCGGCCCTGCGAGTCGGACACTTCCCCGAAGGGCAGAAAAGGGTTTGCGGCGACTCCTGTCCAACGGCCGCACACCAAGCCAAGCCCAGGTTGCCCATTGTCTCCGGCTTTGCCGTCCCCGACTTTGAGGTCGAGACTCTTCCTTTGTCGGTCGCTTCGCGTACCGAGTCCGTTTCTGCGATGGATCACGGCCGGTCTAGAGGCGTGCGCGCCTCCAGACCGGCCGTGGATGGATGCAGGTGTTCTAGCAGCGTGGGAACGCATCGCTCGCCCATTCTCAGGGTCAGCGCGTCGCCACCGACGGCCGGGCTTTAGTCATAACAACGCACCTTGTGGCGGCTTTACAAATGCTTGTTACATCGTCAGTTTGATGAAATACGATTTGAAATTCTAATATTTTATAGATTCGAAGATGTAGAATCGACTGATTAGCTCAGTTTTCGTGGATGCCGCTTAGATTTTTGATTCAGTCGGATAAAGATTTCTACCCTACTATTTGACTCCTATGGGCGAAATACATGGGGAGCTTAAAACCCCTGTAACTCTGCTTCTAGACACCTAGGAACATGCGAATTTCAGATTCGTGTTCCTCTAAAAAATTGCAAGAGGAGTACGGAATTTCTAAGCTCACAATTTTGAGGAAATATTTTAAAAAAATGATAAACTTCAAAAACCCTGCGCCGAATGTGCGGTTTGTTTACATTCGAAAATACACTATTTTTGACACAAAAACATAAAATAACCACCAAAATCCGGTATATTCGTGATCGCGAACAGTTCACGAGTATTTTGATGCCAATTATGTCCAGTTATCGGCAATATTTCTCACAAAAGATGTAACGTAAAGATGAGCTCACGTATACGTCAAATGCGTGTTTATCCCCTCAAATTTCTTCTTGAACACTTAATTATAAACTACTGATGCGACAGAACTATAGAAGTGACCCAGCGTTTTAATGTCAGCCCTCGCAAATTGCTTTTGCATTCACGTGAGAAATATTACTTAATCGTAGTCGACTGGTGCGCTCGGTGTACGAATGCGTACCGAGCTCCTTACATTAAGTTGAAAGAATCACAATGCACGGCGCTATCGGATGACAGCCAAGGAACAGCGATAATTTTTCTTAATGCGCATATACTTGAAGTCAGGTACGTTCTTTTCTTGCTTTCACAACATTTTTGCAGGAAGAAATGAGCAGAATATGTGCGCATTGTGGGAACGACAAGATATATAGTAAGACGGCTTTCGTACGAAACAGGCGAAACCTTGTACTGCGATACTTTTGTTGTTTTTAACATTGTTCCGTGTGCACAAGAAAAAAAAAACATTCGCGGCAGCAAAGGTGCTCAGCAGCAAATGGGTCGTTCGCCTAGTTTTTTCTGCGCAAGGTGGCACCTTACTTGCTTTCTTAGACAGCGACTGGCATCCCTTTCACGCGCGGGGAGCGAGCAAAGATGAGTTCGTAAGAAAAATATTAATCCAAATTAAGACATACTTTTGACAGAGAAACTCCAAAGAGAGAATGCCGAAGATTCGTCAATACGTGCACTTTGAAAACAGATGGTTTCACGGGTAGTACAAGCTGGATGTCGATCAGGAAACGAAACGCGCATTACAGGGCTCAATATAAGAGGCATAATGAAAGACGAGCATCGCCACGTGTAGCGCATTTGGTTGTACAGCACGTGTGGCTTATGTGTTCGAAGCTAATTGCACATAAAGGGAAAAAAACAGCAAATAAAACATTTTAGGGCTGCATAGGCTATGGTGACGAAACATTCCACAGGATGACACGGAGTGAGCGGGGGCGGGGAATCACTGCATGCGCTTCACCGATCGGAAATTTTCGCCGCCTGTCTACTCACGCGGGCCTTCCGGTGCAAGTATTTGTAATACAGTGATGCTACCGAGGACATCTGATTTGGAGCAATTTTTGGAGCAGCAAAATTTCCATTTTGGAGCACTTTGGAGCAGCAAGAATTTCCATTTGGAGCACTTTGGAGCAGATAATTTTGCATCTGGGAGCGCTCTGGAGCAGCTAATTTTACATATTGGAGTGCATTGGAGAAGCAAGTTGCATTAACATTCAAGCACCTGAATAATTATTATGGGGCTCTTATGAAAAGCTAGAAATATTTCAATTCATTGCAAATCTCATGGCAAAAAATTGTCTCAGGAGAACTCCATATTTCACTCGATAATGCATTGAAAAATAAGGGCTCATGCAGTTGAGTGTTCTGGGTTAGCCTCTTCGGTGATTATTTTCGACACTAGCAAACAAGCAGAATACCGGATCAATAAAATTGTACTTTCTGAAATAAAGCTCTAAATACATCTATGTGGTTATCAGCAGACGTGGTACAACACTGCCTCAATGCCAAAGATTCACACAGTCCCTAATGCATTCCCCCAAGACGACTTCAAGGCGAAAGCCAGGTTATTTTTCTTCTCGATCGATGTGTTGATCCTCCCCCTCCCTCTCTGCAAGCTTTCTGCACCCCACCTGGCTTTGCACTATACCTCCATGCGCACCGATCACGGAAGCAGTGCGAAGCGACGATGTCATGTGATGACGTGATCACTAGACATTACGATATATGACACCATGGTGACGTCACCAGTTCTGACGATCAATGACGTCATGATGATGCCATCAGTCGATGATTATTTTTTGCATAAGTTGATTGACGCCGCCGACGGTCAATTTTCGTGTTTGCTGAAGCATAGATCTAAGGCTTTCACATTAATATTGCGTATTGAACGTTAACAACCTGGCCGTTAACAACCTGGCCTTACATACCAAACTGTCCTCCATCCCGTCACCACTGTGCCGTGCGCGAAACAGCTTCGCTTATCATCCACTTCACAGAGTGGAATGGCTCCTCAATTTTTTAACGCGATAGCGTTAGAAAGCTCGTGTGGCAGAAATTCCGGTGTCGGCGTCGCTACCGACGCTTGTGAGCGAAAAATCGTCCGTGAGCGAAAAATCGAGAAAGATGCAAATTATAACAATAAAAATTTTCGGTCCCATTGAGGATCCAACCCGGGCCGTTGGCGTGGCAAGCTGATGTCCTACCACAAAGCCACGATGTTACTTGCAGCTGCTTTGGAAAAGAACACTACATAATACCATGTAGTGGAAGGAGTCTCCTTAACGCATTTTGTTCGGCAGGTGTCACGACGAAAATGAGCCCATTCGGCGATTTGTAGGCGCATTGGCGACGCCATGCTTCGAAAAAGGCCGGGATAGTGCGGCCATCGCCGCTAAAAACACACACGAACTTTCAAACAGCTCTAAAAATGGACAACTACGTCCATCTAGCGGAAAACATATCAATAATAATATCTGGGGTTTAACGTCCCAAAACCACGATATGATTATGAGAGATGCCGTAATGGAGGGCTCCGGAAATTTCGACCACCTGGGGTTCTTTAACGTGCACCTAAATCTACGAGGGGCGTTCAATAAAGATTTCCCCTGACCCACTTCCTGTGGACGGAGAGCAACGAAACTTTGCAGATTTATTAGTCCTTCTCTACATAGGTGACACCCCGGGATACACACTTCTCCCATCTTTTTATGCAACTATAAACACCTCACTTGTAGAAGTCGACAGGTTGCTCCAAAAGCCATGTTGTAACTTCAGAAATCAGAGTCTCATCATCTGGAAAATGCTTGCCCTTCAAGTATGACTTCAATGTTGGAACGAGGTGGAAGTCCGATGGTGCGAGGTCGGGTGAATAAGGGGAATACGGTAGAATTTCAAAGCCGCAGGAGCGTGCTTCCGTCTGGGCAACATGTGAGTTGTGAACTAGGGTATGGTCTCGCAGAAGGCGGACGCCTTTGGTGAGCATGCCACGTCTCTTGTTTTTGATGGTCTCTCGCAATTTCCGCAGCAGTGAAGCATAGTATGCCCCAGTAATCGTGGCACCCTTTGCTAGGAAATCCATCAAGACTACTGCGTGCTGGTCCCAAAAGACTGTGAGCATGACCTTGCCCATCGAGGGCTGGGTGCGTGCTTTCTTTGGAGGCGGTGAGTCCAAGTGCTTCCATTGCATCGACTGGACTTTAGTTTCCGGATCATAGTGATGGACCCAGCATTCATCCTGTGTAATCAGTCTGTTGAAAAAATCCGGCAGATCCCACGCACTGTGGGAATCGATGTAATGCGAAGCAGCCAGCAAAGAGCTGCATACATCGCTTTGTTTATTTTTTAGCCAAATGAAATCATTCATGCCATGGCATCTAGTTCACCATATATCGCATGTTTGCCAGGCACGCGTGTATGCACTATGTGGTATATACGATGCCAATGAAACGTATATTCTGGTATATACACTGCATGACCGGTCATTTATGTTCACCACGCACTCCTGTCATGCCATACCAATTTTGGTATATATCCAGTTATCTAAACGGCCGGAAGGCACATAACAATGTCATGTAAATCATACCGTACATGACATGCATAACATAATTCGCATGTTAGGACCTGTCATTTATGTTCGTCATACAGTCACATCGCACAATACCAATTTTGGTGCTTATCAAAGGAGCGAAATGGCCGCAAGTCCACCATGAGCGTGGCATGTAGATCATGCCATACATGACGTGCATGTCATGGTTTTCATGTTACCACCTGTCGTTTAT
The DNA here is from genome assembly GCF_013339695.2 of Rhipicephalus sanguineus. Taxonomy (NCBI): domain Eukaryota; kingdom Metazoa; phylum Arthropoda; class Arachnida; order Ixodida; family Ixodidae; genus Rhipicephalus; species Rhipicephalus sanguineus. Next base: position 165,835,309 of record NC_051180.1, read on the forward strand.
GTTCGTCATTCATTCGCGTCACGCAATACCAATTTTGGTGTGTATCAAGCTAGCGAAACGGCCGCGATCGGACAATGAGCGTGGTATGTAAATCATGCCGTAAATGATATGCATATCATAATTTTCAAGTTACCACTTGTCATATATGTTTGCCATACAGTCACGTTGCGCAATACCAATTTTGGCGTATATCAAGCTAGTGAAACGTCCGCGAATGCACCATGAGTGTGGCATGTAAACCATGACATGCATGTCATGGTTTTCATGTTACTAGCTGTTATTCATTTTGTTGATACAGTCACATCGCGCAATACCAATTTTGGTGCATATCAATCTAGCGAAACGGCCGCGAGCGCATCATGAGCGTGCCATGTAAATCATGTCGTACATGACACGCATGTCATGATTTTCATGTTACTACCTCTAATTTACGTTCGTCCTACAGTCGCGTCGTGCAATACCAATTTTGGTGTATATCAAGCCCACAAAACGGCCGCGAATGCACCATGAGCGTGGCATGTAAATCATGACATACATGACATGCATGTCATGGTTTTCATGTTACCACCTGTTATTCGTGTTCTTCATACAGTCACATCGCGCAATACCAATTTTGGTGTATATCAACCTAGCGAAACGGGCGCGAGTGCGTCATGAGCGTGGCATGTAAATCATGATATACATGACACGCGTGTCATGGTTTTCATGTTACCACGTGTAAGTTATGTTCGTCATGTCGAAATGTCTCGTCATACCAGTTTTCGTATATATACATTCATTTAAACGGCCGCGAGCGCCCCGAGATCATGTCATATAAATCATGCCGCACATGACATGCGTGTCATGATTTGCACGTTAAGACCTGTCACTATGTTCGCCATGAACTCTTGTCATGTCATACCAGTTTTGGTATATATGAAATTAACGGAATGGCCGCAAGAGCCCCAAGGCCGTGGAATGTGAATCATGCTGTTCATGACATGCATGTCATGATTTTCATGTTATGACCTGTCATTTGTGTTCGTAATACGGTTATGTTATTCCATACCAATTTTGGTATACATCCGATTAACGAAACGACCACGAGAGCACAAAGTTGTAGGCGGCTAGATAGATAGATAGATAGATACGCTCAAACTCGCAGAAGTTCGCTAAGAAATGCTTCGAATTTAATAGATAGATAGATAGATAGATAGATAGATAGATAGATAGATAGATAGATAGATAGATAGATAGATAGATAGATAGATAGATAGATAGATAGATAGATAGATAGATAGATAGATAGATAGATAGATAGATAGATACGCTCAAACTCGCAGATCGCATTTAAAAATCTTGCTGGTTTCCATGGCACATGGTCAAAAGAGCCTGGGAGCATTCGACTCGTACCTGCTTTTGGAAAGGTGTGAGCAGCCGGCGAACCCAGCGATCGGATACCTTATGCATATGAAGATGGTCCTGAATGATTTTTTCTATGGACCCCACACTAATCTTGACATGTTGGGCTAGGTCTCGAACGCTAATGCGGCGATTTTCCAAAATGGCGGCCTTCACTTGCTGGATGATGTGTTCATTGACAGCGTAGTGGGGTCGCCCTGCAATCGGAGCCGCTTCCACGGAAATCAGACCATATTTGAGTTGGCGATGCCAGTTATTCACTACATCATATGATGGGGAATCCTCCCCATAAACTTCTTTTATCTCATCGAACGTCTTCCTTGGAGTGCGGCCTTTCAAGTACGGGAACTTGACTGCTGCTCTGTATTCCACTGCATCCATTATCACACCTCACACCACTTCAGCACCTCTAAAAGAAAGACCGTTATTAGTTTAGAGTTGCAAATTGGCACGTGACCTACAGTGACTTACGTAATTACACATGCGCAGTTTCAGCATCCTGCAATAAATGGAAGTTAGTCAGGGGAAATCTTTATTGAAACGCCCCTCGTAAGTACACGGGCCTCAAACATTTTCGCCTCCATCGAAAATGCAGCCGCCGCTGCCGGGATTTGATCCCGCGACCTTCGGGTCAGCAGTCGAGTGCCATAACCACTAGACCACCGTGGCGGGGAAAACATATCAAGCCAGCGCCTGCTTTCTAGAGGAGGCGTTGATCAAGCAAGCAGCAAACGCTAGATAATGTGCTGCTATTTGTGAGGCCATTGTGAGAAATATGTCTCGACTCTTGCACAGGGAAGTGCTTTAGATCGAAAACCTGTACCATTACTACAGATACATCGCGCGCGCGCGCGCGATGTATCTATAGTATTGGTACAGGTTCTGTGTGCGTATATGTGTAACAATTTACACATTAATAAGTATGCACTTGTGGTTGAAGTGCGCACTAGGGGCCGGGCATTTTTATTTTGATAGCAATTATATGGATACTCTCAGCGGGTTTTTGCCGAAGTCCAAACTGATAACGTCACCACGCGCATTCTACCCGCTGGTAAAAGCTCGCGAGCGCTGGCAACGAACGCAGCTGAAGCGGAGATTAAACGAGCCGGCCGTCTCCGTCGCACGGAGAGCGCATGCGATAACATCTTCCCGCGTGCGGGCCTGCCGTCGATTGCTCATCAAAGAGAAAGGAAACATCTCTCTTTGATGGGCCCGCCCGTCTTTCGTAAGGAGCATGAAGAGACGCCAGGGTAGGGGTGGGGGGACTGCATCGCTCGAAGGGTGCATGCAGTCGCTGGCGTGCGCTATCTCGAGGCATCCGGAGACGGCTCGTAAACCTCCTGTGCTCTCAATGCCTACTTCGCGTTTAGAGAACTCACAGCACGAAAACAGCTTCGGTTCCTGGAGAGGCCATATTCCCTTAAATCAACGTTTTGTCGAGTTACGCGAGATCGGATCAAAAAGAGTTAGCTGCTAGCCTTACTTCACATAACAATACAATTTGTTGGTATCGCACTTATTGCTTCGCCCTTAAGCGAAACACTTTTTTTTTAATCATCAGCTGCTGACCCTGGAAAGCGAGGGGCGGACGTGTAACATGACGTAGCCGCTTCACAGTGGGCCGTCAGCGATGGGCCCGCTACTGACAGCTGCGCATATTAAAACGCAATTGCGGCTTCTCCGACCAGGAGGCATGTTTTTATTAATGAGATGACAGCAAGCAATAAACTATATTCCGAACCCTATAGCACTGACGAGCTCGAAAGGACAGGGCCTTTTAAGGGGTATTTACCGCAGAGAGATTACAAACCCGGATGTGCTGGTGGAAGGAATTACGAAAAAGTTCTTCTGGATGAAGATTCATGGATAAAGTATATCTGAGGAAAAGTGTCAATGCGTTCCCGCCGTTCACGTGCTCTTCCATAGACGAGCGAAATTCCCCATTAAGATAGAGTGGCTGTTCATGCTTGCGCTTGTACGGTAAATAATAGTATTCGCCGAGGATTCTGTTTCATGTGGTGTAGGTTTAACTCAGCGTTGTGTATTGCAGCATTTCCCGTAGATCGTTTGAGAAGACTTACTGGCTGTGCACGTAATTGGGGATTGGGGACGTGGTTGCATCAGCTTTGATGTACAGCCTGCAGGGGCGTAAGCCGAAATTTTTTACGGGGGGGGGGGGGGGGGGGGGGCACCACTTTCGTCTGAGCTGGGGGCCGGGTCGGACTATGTGGTCGAGTGTCATTTTGTGCTCTGTATTCTGTGGAATGGTAATCTACCACTATCCCTCAAGAGGAAGATATATAACACCTGCATCTTACCGGTACTTACCTACGGAGCAGAAACCTGGAGACTTACAAAGAGGGTTCAACTTAAATTGAGGACGACGCAGCGAGCGATGGAAAGGAAAATGATAGGTGTAACCTTAAGAGACAGGAAGAGAGCAGAGTGGGTCAGGGAACAAACGGGGGTTAAGGACATCATAGTTGAAATCAAGAAGAAGAAATGGATATGGGCCGGGCACGTAGCACGTCGGCAGGATAACCGGTGGTCATTATGGGTAACTGACTGGATTTGAAGAGATGGCAAACGCGTGAGGGGGAGACAGAAAATTAGGTGGGTAGATGAGATTAAGAAGTTTGTAGGTATAACGTGGCAGCAGAAAGCACAGGACCGGGTTGATTGGCGGAACATGGGAGAGGCCTTTGCCCTGCAGTGGGCGTAGACAGGCTGATGATGATGATGATTCTGTGGAAGAAAAAAAATCGGGGGGGGGGGGTCACAGGCCCGGAGTGCTGCCCTCTGGCTACGCTTCTGGCCGCCTGAAACAAGTTTCCTAAACATTGGCTTCAGTCTTTCACAGAGGGAGTTTTGTCAGCTTATCTATGTTATATGTATTCACATAGGTTTTGTCAGTGCACTTTTTTTGCCCCTAAACAAAAGCATAACCTCGGATGAAGGCTGTCTGCTTTGTTAATGGGCTCCTTGCAGTGAAAGTGCGCTGTTAACAATAAGACTGCTTTCTTTTTTACAGGACCATCTACTGCCTTGATGACACCTGGGTAAACGTCGGCCATACAAAGGGGAGAGTTTGGACAGACACCAGCGTGATGACTCGGCAAGATGAATTTCGTCAAGGGCTCTCAACTGGCCTCCGTGCAGTGAGCGGTAAAGGAGGACGCCTAATCATTTTGCATGCTGGAGGTGCAGAAGGCTTTGTTGATGGAGCCGCTCTAGTTTTCCGTGCCAAGAAGGGCGCTGGTGATTACCACACAGAAATGGATGCTTCGTGTTTCCAGAAATGGTTTGTTGAACAGCTGCTACCGAGCATCAAGCCACGTAGTGTGATCGTGATGGATAATGTGTCATATCACAGCGCTCAGGTTGAGAAACTACCAAGCTCATCATCCAGAAAAGCAGAAATTCAGTCCTGATTGCTATCAAACAATATTCCTTTTTCGGATGACCAACTGAAAAGTGAACTGCTGCAGCTCGGTAAAGGGACCGACAACCTATTTTCTTCAGCGCAAAGGAAAGCTCACCGGTCAGAGTGTCTATGTAATCAGAATTTTTCCATCTGCGGCAAATATGAAGTCATATATACAGGAGACAACATATGCTGCAGTGAGCGCGAGAGTGGTTAGTGTTCGAGCGCGGTGAGTTACTGCGCGTGCGTGCACTCCGCGCGCATGCGCCGCGGCTCGACATGGCAACTGGCGGCCGTGAAGGCAGCGCCGCTTCTCACCGTGCAGCTCCTTTTACCTCGTAAGCAGCACAGAACTTAGTGGGACTGGACAATAATATACATACTCTAACGTTGAGGACTAATTATGGCATGCCTGACAGCATCAGACTACGTACAGCAAAGTGATCGACTTCATAATCAAGCTTCAAGGCTCTTCCGCTAGGCTGCGCGACATACCGGTTTTTGTTACTTTTACACACGATTTTATTTATTTATTTATTTAATACTGCCACCTTGTTTTACAAGCCATAGGCAGGAGTGGATTGTACACAAAAGAAAATGTTGAACAATCTGTGAGAACGGTTCCAAACAAATCTGTGAAATAAAACTAAAAACAGTGTTGAACAATCTTTTCAGTATGTGAAACAAGAAACAACAGGTTCCAGTAAAACACACACGATAATACAGTTGAAAATACTGGTAAGAAAATACATGGACCACAGGGTGAAAAAATGTTTCAGTTTAGGACAAATAAAATAACTACAAGGGGAAAAAAAAGAGAAGAATGTGCAAAAGAGCGCATGTTCACGCAGCAGTCTGCTCGACAACGATAAGAAGGGTGTAATGGCTTTTGTTTCAATGTCGCACGCCATCTGGAAAGCGACAGACGCCACAGGAAACATCTCGGTCATAGATGAGCGAGAGCGTGCATAAACGACGACATGGTTGGGCTCTGTAATACATTTTCAGGCAATGCGTTCCATTCATGGATTGTACGAGGGAAAAACGATTTTTTGAACATGTTGGTTCGGCACGAGTATTCGATTAACTTGAACGAATGAGATGAACGGGTTGGGCGCCTACTACACGGTTTAATATACAATTCCCTATCTATTTTGACATGTCGTCGATAAATCAGGTATAACATCTTGAGCCTGTCTCGATAGCGTCGTACCTCTAGAGTTTCGAGGTTCGCGTCCTGTAAAAGAGCACTGACGGATGTATGACGACGGTAAGAATTAAAGATAAATCTGACTGCTTTCCGCTGTATGTTTTCGATTTCGCTTACGTTTGATTGGGTGTAAGGGCCCCAGACAGGAGTAGCGTATTCTAGTAATGGTCTTATGAATGTCTTGTAGGCCAACAATTTTATATTGCTCGTAGATTTAGCCAAGGTTCTTCTCAGGTATCCAAGTTTCTTCATGGCCTTTTTTTTAATGTGAGCTACATGGTTACTCCACCTAAGGTCCGACGTGATCACTAAACCGAGGTATTTATATTGCGTGACAGACGATAAGTTATGGCCATTAATGCTGTACACAAAAGGTAACGACTTCTGTTTGCGTGTTATGGTCATCGATACTGTTTTTCTGAGGTTAATGCTCATTTGCCATTCTAAGCACCAAGTAGCTATAACTGATAAAGATGAATTTAGGATAGCCTGATCTGCCTCGCTGTGGATTTCATTGTAGAGTATGCAGTCGTCTGCAAACAACCGAATTTTAACTGGTATGTGTTGCACTATGTCATTAATGAACAGTAGAAAAAACAGGGGACCCAAGACTGATCCCTGTGGTATTCCAGACCGCACATCAGATGAGTCCGACTTTGCGTCGTCGACAACGACTGTTTGTCGCCTGTTTGTCAGATACGCCTCTATCCATTGAAGTAGCTGGTCATTTTTGAGAATGGGTTTTAGTTTTAATAGCAACTTTTGATGGGATACACGGTCGAAGGCCTTTTCAAAATCCAAAAATATTATGTCAATTTGACCTTGGCTGTCCAGTGCTGCCGCAATTTCATGTACGGTTTCCAGTAGTTGCGTTACGGTTGACATTCCGCGACGGAAGCCGTGTTGTCGTGTATCGCAGAGGCCATTATTTTCAATGAAGACTGAAATGTGCTTAAATATAATGTGCTCCATCAGTTTCGATGAGGTACAAAGAAGAGAGATAGGGCGGTAGGAGGACAGCAGTGAGCGGTCTTCTGATTTAGGGATGGGAATAATCTTTGCATGCTTCCAGTCGTGTGGTATTTCTGCACGTGAAAGTGATTTGTTGAAAATAATGCACAGATATTTGGCGCACCATTCCGCATATCTCCGGAGGAAAGCATTAGGTATTTCATCGACGCCTGGCGATTTTTTCACGTCAATGCCAAGAAGCAAGGACAGTACTCCCGCTTCGTTTATGTCGAGGGAGCTTATGGGCGGAGTAGCGTCTAGAACAGATATGCGTGGTATCTTGCCATCATCACTCGTGAACACGGAGCAGAAGTACTCGTTCAGTGCATTTGCAATTCTGAGTTTGTCAGTCAACATGATACCATCAACACAAATATCAGACACGTGGGTCTTCTTTGGCGATAGATATCTCCAGAACTTATCCGGGGATGACTCAAGAAAGTTTTTCAGTGAAACATTTTGATAGTGATCTTTAGCTTTTAATATGCCGTTTTTAAGCTGTCGGCGCAGGTTGGTTAGCTTATCAGAGTTTGCTTTTGATGGTCGTACCGTATGCTGCTTTCTCACTTTTTTTTAATTTTCGCCCAAGACGCACAAGGTTTCTTGTCATCCACGGATTCGTTTCACACACATATTTTCGCTTCTTGGGCACAAAATTGTCGATACAGTTGTGAACAAGTTTTTTAAAGAAGCACCATAAGCTATGAACAGAGCCGTCATGTGATTCCGAAAGACATACAAATTTGGAAAACTCATTATCTAAAGCATCAAGTATGTCGACGTCGCTAGCATGTGAGTACACAGGAATTAAGTGTTGGCTTTTAGATGGTTTTAATCGGAAGTTTAACTCTAACGTAAGAGATGCCATTCTGTGATCTGAAATTCCCTCAAATATGTCGACTCTCGGATTGCGCTTGAGGACGTGGTCGTTTACCAGGAAAAGATCTAATATGTTAAGTGCGCGAGTCGGTTGTTTTACTAGTTGCGTCAGCCCATGAAAAAGAACGATATCGGTTAAAGGTTCTGCTGCTGCGCAAAGAGCATTAGGGAAATCAGTTGACCAGTCAACTGACGGGGCGTTGAAATCACCAGCAAGCAAAATGTTCTTACAATGCGTGCCAGCTGTACACAAAAATTCATTCAAATTGTCAAAAAATGTGTCACAGTTTGGTGGGCGGTAAAAACCGGCGATTACGAGATGGAAGTCGTTTAAAAAGACTTTCGCAATGACGCATTCGGTGTCTGCTATGTCAGGGGATCTTTGAACATGCATGGACTCTTGAAACAACAAAGCGACTCCGCCCCCCCGGGAATCTCGGTCCTTCCTATATATTTTGTACCCTGGTGGTGTTATCTCGAAGTCTAAGATACCTGAGTGCAGCCAAGTTTCAGATATTATTACGACATGCGGCTCATGCGCCACTATAATACTTTGCAAGTCGCTAACTTTGTTTACGATGCTGCGGGCGTTCAGATTAATGATGCGGAAGTATTTTTGAGTGACCGAAGAAGTTCACTGTTTCTTCCTAGATTTTTTGTTGGCTGCTAAAACGGGAATTCTTTTCATCTCAGCAGCATCCCAAGCATATGTATCTCCATTTATGATGACTTTGTCGCGTACAAGTTTCACTTTCTCGCCCTTTTTCCTGATATTTGCAGTGCTTTCCCATAAGTACCTCCTGGTCTGCCTAGTTTCTGGTGAGAAGTCTTCGGCAACTGAGATATCTTTTCCCTTCAGTTTAGAGCAGTTTCTGAGTACATTAATTTTTTCACGGTGATCAGTTAACCGGAGCACTACCGGTCTGTTTTTGTTTCGCCTCTTTTGTCCTATTCGGTGAATTCTTTCGACTGTTGACACCTTTACACCGAGCATGTTTTCAAATATTTCAGAAACCACCGTATTTGTTAGTGACTGGAATGTTTCATCAGGACGTTCCGGTAAACCGAACACAAGAAGATTATTGCGTCTGCTCCTGTCTTCGAGGTCGATCAGTTTGGTTTGTATGGTCTGGATAGTTGCCTCAAGGCTGGAAATTTTGCTTGTGAGTTCTGTAAATGCTGCTGTCGAATTTTCGACCTTGGATTCAATAGTGTCAAGCCTTGCTTGCATGGTTTTTTGACCATCAAGGATTTGGCGCAAAAGCTCCTCTGTGTTCGGCCCAGGGTTCGATTCCACATCACCACACATTATCAGCAATGAGCATACAACATCCTGAACAAAAAAGTACAACTTATTTAGACATGTGGGGCACGTCAGCTGGATGAAACAACGGTTGCTAGTTTTGACAGTGGAGTAATTTTTACTAACCTGCATGAAATACAGGAAGGGGTTCATGTTTGCTGGGGAGCAGCTGACGTGCCCACTGAAGAAATTGCAGCTCGGTCCGTCTCTTATAGTCGGCCGCATTGATGACGTCGAACTGGGGGGTGGGTAGATCTGGTCAATGTGGCCGTCGAAGTAACAGTGGCCGTCGAAGCAGCAAAGAAACCCATCTGCGCAGGCGCCTCCAGTTAAGTCTGTCGATGCGGTGCCGTACGTTTTTCCATCTGCAGATGCGCTGCTCAGTCCAGTCGAGCCGACGAGAACAATCTGCATGAAATACAGGAAGGGGTTCATGTTTTCTGGGGAGCAGCTGACGTGCCCACTGAAGAAATTGCAGCTCGGTCCGTCTCTTATAGTCGGCCGCATTGATGACGTCGAACTGGGGGGTGGGTAGATCTGGTCAATGTGGCCGTCGAAGTAACAGTGGCCGTCGAAGCAGCAGAGAAACCCATCTGCGCAGGCGCCTCCAGTTAAGTCTGTCGATGCGGTGCCGTACGTTTTTCCATCTGCAGATGCGCTACTCAGTCCAGTCGAGCCGACGAGAACAATCTGCATGAAATACAGGAAGGGGTTCATGTTTGCTGGGGAGCAGCTGACGTGCCCATTTAAAATTTAAAAATATAAATCCTATTCACAACGTTAAAAGGATGCTGGAGTCTGTCACTATATTTTCCTGACTTTTTATTTATACCAGGGTCTAATCACACGTTCTGGCCAGTTGCCGGTCCCTTTAAAGACCAACTCCGGCGATTTTTCGAGGTCGATGGATCTCAGTGAAATTCACTGAGTACGTTCCTTTGCACGTTTCCGTCTTTTATGCCAAATTACAAGCTTGAGACATGCGCAGATTGTTTGCAAATGAATTTTAAAGATTGTCTGCAAACGCCCTCCTGGCTTCCCACAATTATTGGCAACATTGCGTATGTGACGTCAGTGTTGGCAAGGCGGCGGAAGTGACGCAGCCGAGGGCACCGCTAACTTCGGCGCTTCGGCCGCTACAGCGACCGTCTGCTGTGCACAAGGCGACAGACAGCGTTGGTTTGGCCGGCGCTTCGCTGGTCGTCCCGGCTGTCACAGTTTTCATACTCCGCGCCGGCATGACCGGCATGCCTTGCACGACTTCCGGTTCGTTCGTAACAACGTCTACGTCATACGTAGACAGTGCACTCGGTTGGGTTTCGGTTTCGGTGTTGCGCTTTTTTGCTTATTTAAAATTATTCTCCAATTTGCCGAGTATTTCTGCTATCGGGCCCGTAACAGGAGCGTCTCAGGAACATAAAAGCACCATTACTTTGACATGGCCAAAAAATCGCCGGAGTTGGCCTTTAAGCAGAATAAGCGTATTCTCCCTGCTTACCAGGTTGACAAACTTGCCTGTGCTGCCGGGAATGAGGTTGGGCGCTTGCATCCTTACCACTGTGAGCTAAATCCTATAGAGCTTGTATGGAGCCAAGTCAAAGGCTATGTTGTTTCAAGGAACACAGACTTCAAGGTTGAATCTGTCGAGAAGCTCCTGCAGGAAGAAATCGCAAGTGTGACCCAGCAGAACTGGCTCCATGACTGCACTCACGTGATGAGGCTTGAGGATGAGGCATGGGAGTGTGATGGCATTATAGACAGCCAAAGAGAAAGTCTCATCATTTCTTTGTGCACAGACTCAAGTTCTTCAGATGAGTCGAGCAGCTCCGACATGAGTGGAATTGATGAACTGCCGTGACATCTCCATGTGTGCTGTCACGGACTGCCATTTTTGCGACCCGGCGTCACGGCAAATTAACGGGCGCCGTACTCCCCCGCTGACCGGCGGGAGCCGCGTACTCACGAAAAGAGCGGGAAGTGCTGAATGGGGTGTTCTTCGTCGAACGTCGCCGCCGAAGTTTGATCTTTTGTACCTACAGCAGCGTCGGCAGGATCTTGTAAGGCAGCGAGGTACTCCGAACCACAGCCGGTCTAGAGGCGCGTGCTCGCGAAGGAGCGCGCGCGCGCCTCCAGACCAGCCGTATCCGAACAAGCTTTTGACTACAAGACGCACGGGCTGAGAGCCAAGCAAACTGAGCTTCTGGTGGACAAGCCGTATGACAGCACCCCAACAGGTTGTCACTCTCGCTCAGTTGAGGACCCTCTCCTAATTAAAAAGGGGTGTGGTCAATATATTTTTAAGGCGGAATTTATAAAACGAAACGCACATGATTGGACCCATGTAGAGGTCTCTTTTCCCCCCAAGAAGAGAATGGGGGACACGAAGGACGACTTAAGCGCAGGATTTTGCTCTGCTAGTCGTCTAGTTGCTGACCAACATGGTGTAGAAGCAGATCAACAAGTATCCCTTCTAGAAGTTTTTAGTGTGGCTCTGTATCGGCTGGCCACCTAAACTTAGCCGTTCGTCTAGTTGGGACGCGAAATTAACGTCTGCATCGTAGACATCGGGACTTCCTCTCGGGTTAGCTCAACCTGCCCGAGATCGCCTTCAAGCACTAGCCTCTCGGAAACACCAGCGTTGCAACGCCGCCGACATCGCAGTTGTGCCAGAACTCTCTGTGACTTCTCGCATCCAATCGTCGTGGACTCAACGCTGCCGGTCATCACACGTATGCCTTCACCTGTTTATATCTTCGAACTTTCGCATCAGCAGTTCTAGTGTTTGTCAATTTTGTGTAGTTTGTAATCCTTCTCTCTTGTAAGCTGATTTATTGAGTTTGTATGTAGTTTGTTAGTTTGTATTAAGTGTTGTATCAGATTTCTTGTGCTGCAATATCCCTAGAGTAAAGTTGTTTTATTTATTTATTTATTTATTTATTTATTTATTTATTTATTTATTTATTTATTTATTTATTTATTTGACAATACTGCTAACTCCTATTGGAGTCGTTGCAGAGTGGGGTTACAATGATGAATAAAACGTAGAAATTTTTCAGGGGAAACAGTAGCATAAAATGAAGACCGTCGGCCCGCCCGAACCCGGCCCGCGGGCTGCACTCTAAAAACTGAAACTCCTGCAGTGAGAGTTACAGAGCTGTGTTACTCCCACAGATCTCAATATACTCTCTCTCGGGGAGGCGCTTTACTCTCTTTTGGCCAGGAGGAGTGAAAAGGCCTTTCACTCCTCCTGGCGAAAGAGAGTAAAGTGTCTGTTTCACTCCCGCATCCCTCGAGAGAGTAAAAGGTTGTTTTACTCTCTTGCCATATAAAAGCTTGTCTCAGAGCTTGTTTTAGTCTTGCAACTCTCCAAATATAACGAGCTGTAAAGAAAAGTTCGTGCAGTCTAATATCTTTGGCAGTAGCTCAATCGAAGAAGTGACGGCGATAGATTCCTCGTCAACTTATCGCGACGAAAACCGCTGACATGCACAAAGAATCTGCGATCATAAATGTACGCGATTATATATACTCACACGTACGCACACTCTGAGTCAGGTCCTAGTTATTAACTGACTAGAGACGTCACGCCGCAGCGTACGCAATAAAATGCTATGGACAGAAAGCACGAGAAAAAAAAAGGGGGGGGGGGACTCTTAGTTTCGCCTTTAAAACGCGACAGCGGTATTCGTACACACGCATGGACGCGCGCGCGCGCACGCACACACACACGCAAACACACACACACACACACACACACACACACACACACACACACACACACACACACACACACACACACACACACACACACACACACACACACACACACACACTATCGCCTTCTCAATCGCTAGCTTGCCTGCGCTTCTCGATGGAGACGTATACACAGTGCCGCAAGGAAAGCCAAAGTGCAAACGCCCTCTGTCTCTTTGCATCTACCTCGACTTTTCGCTCACGACCAACCAACGCTGCTTTTTCGCTCAGAACCAATGACGCCGACGCCGCCGACACCGGAATTTCTGCGAGACGAGCTCTTTGACGCTATCGCGTCCAAAAAAAAAAAGATATATATAAACGCGACTTCCTTCAAGCAGCCGCTAAACGGGAGGGCTGTTACATGAGCCGCCGAGAGAAACACGATAACGCAACCTTACGACGCAAGCACGCAGGCGCGAGCGAGGAAAGACAAAAAAAAACAAAACAGACACACACACACACGCGCGCACCAGGAGAGGAGAAGCGTGCGTGCTCACGTCATGCTCACGTCGAAGTCTCGCCGTCGCCCGTCGCTGCCTTCGCCATTTTCTCCCGTTGCCCGGTCATCGAAGTTTCCGAATTGCTCAGCTGTGTCGGCTGTGCGTGCCCGTGTCCTGTGTGTGCGAGACTCTGATCTCAACGCTGGACGTGAACGGCATTTAGCGACGGCAGTGCAACATCGCGTACTGTGAGCGTGTTCGTGTTGGTTTCATGATGGTCTGAAGACTCAAGCGTGCTTGCACCTTCGTGTATTCGTGTTCGGCCAGCACCTGGTTAGGCACAGTCGGAAATGCGAACGGTAAGTGGTGCTTCTGTGTTCTCAGTTTCGCGTCGCTCACGTGTGTAGTGCTGCACAGTGTGTCGCGTGGAAAGTACAATAAAAGCAGAATGGAAAAGCATTGCGCGCACATACGTGTGATGCCTGATGAGCGTTTAAAAAGCTTTTGTGAAGGCACACGCTTCGCACGGCCAGTCTATCGAAGAGCGGGTACGCCTCAATGAAGACAATTTGTGCTATACAATTTCTTTGCTTGCCATAAAGCGTGAATACGGCAGCGTGCTTTCAGAAAATATAAACAAGCGAGAGGCCGCGGTTATCACTCCGTCATGTGTGCATTAAGGCTAACTTTTGTTTTCAGTTGATTCAGTTATTGTAGTTGTCAGCCTCGGTTGTACGATGGTTGCGGTGCTCGGCTGCCGACCCGAAAGTCGCGGCTTCGATCTCGGCCGCGGCGGTAGCATTTCGGTGGAGGCCAGGGGCGTAGCCAGAAATTTTTTTCGGGGGGGGGGGGGGGGGCGGGGGGTTCAACCATACTTTATGTATGTTCGTGCGTGCTTTTGTATGTGTGCGTGCCTATATACGCAAGCAAAACTGAAAAATTTTGGGGGTGTTTGAACCCCCCCCCCCTTGGCTACGCCCCTGGTGGAGGCGCAACGCTAAACGCCTGTGTACTCTGCGATGTCAGTGCACGTTAAAGAAAACAGATGGGCGAAACTTCCGGTGCCCTTCGTTGCGCCCTTCACTTTTTTAGAAAAACGCCTATTTTCATAATTCATTTTCGGTAAAACAGCCCCCTCCATCAGAATTTCGCTCCCCGGCCCCCTTCCCCTGTGGCTACGGGCCTGGCGTACGCTATTCCAAAACTCCCTAATATTAGTAAGTGGGAATACTTTTCGATAACAATTTTGCATTGCGCACTTTGTTCGTCTCTAAGACAAAAAAAGAACCAGCATACCATATATAGGGTAATAACGTCATTAGGTTGGACTAGAACGAATAAATTATGCTGCAGAGATATGATTATGGCCATATTATGTGAAAGTTGTCTGCTAAGTGACAGCGTTTATGGTGAAGCACGTGCATTTTACGATATTGTCACTTAATTCGTGACAATTTTGTGACATAATTAGTGACATCTTGAACTTTCCTGAATTTCATGTGGATATTCTCATCGAGTTGAAGATGTGCGAGCTGTGCCAGGCTTATTCAGTCACATCAGTGCAAGTCAGCTCAATGCAATACTGATGGCAGAGGGACAATAATTTAAAAAATGTGACTCTCATAAGACTATTATGAAGCTTTGAATCAAGGCTAAGCAGCCATTAAACATTATCACAGTTAAAAAAAAACTAATGTTCAGCAAGAACAGAACACCTTACGTCATTTCTTATGGTTTACTTCTTTAAGTCATATGTAAGCTTCCTACCTTCATGCTTCTTGATGAATGTGAATATTGTGTTTAGTGCAGCACCAGAAGCAGTAGACAATGGCACACAGGTCACCAGATGACTCTATCGCAAATTCTCAAAGGATGTGCTGTTGTGCACCTACTCCTTGCTGTATCATGCTTTGTTTTGAGCTCTTTCATTAGCATGATACACGGCAAACAACTTAATTTATCAGAAACTCAAATGCTGTGTTTCTGACGAAATGGTAGGTGTGGAGGGAACTTGAAACCACAAGTATTTGCTTTCTAGTCTCGCACAGGCAGTGAAATTTGTGGTTGGCTGTAGGTTGGCTGTAGGTTATGAATGTTTGTGCAGTTGGCAACACTGCACTACTGAACTTGGTGTGTATATTTGTAAATGCTGCAAGACTTAAAATCAAGGAAGGAAAGAAAGAAATAGATGGGAAGACAGGCAGGTTAGCCACTTCTCAAACTGGCTGGCCATGCTGTGCAAAGGAAGAAGGTACGAGGAATAAAGGATAATACAAAAGAACCTTTACAGAAAAAGAACAAAGCAGGAAAGAAGAGTATGATGCCTCGTAAAGTCTGTCTCTAAGCTCACTTTTGCGTAAGAAGCACAGCAGCACTTTCAATGTTAACATCAAATGGGAGCAGCAATGAAAAAGCTCTGGAATCTGTTTTCCCTGAGATTAAAAAAAAAACGCTTTATCTACACTGCCAGTTTTGTATTATGTACTGAATTAGTTCTTGGTGTTCGAGTGCATTAGGATAATAAACTTAGAGTTAAAAGATTGTTACATGCATGGACGCCTAACTGAATTTAGGCCGGTTATCTGAATTAGGTATTGGTGTCCTTTACAGCTGTTTAGTGCAGCACGAAATAGTGAGTCACTGCAAAAAATCTGTACATTTTTTTTTCTTTGCAGATGGTGCTCAAGATGGCACATGCAACGCTATGCAGCTGTGGACACCAGCAGCTTGATAAGAACTCTTGGAGCTCATCTGGATGCTTCACAGAACCTGGGTTGGTAGCAGTAATCTCGTTAGGAGAGAGTGATCAAATAGAATCCATTTCTGAATTGTGCAGTGCATACCTGTGTTTAATGAAGCAAGTCAGTGATACATTGGAAACATTGCGAATATCACTATTTTGAGTCCAATGTCATGGTAGCTCTTATCTCAATCATCCGATACAGTATGCAGAATCTGCACCTGCTCTCTGTCACGCCTATAACACTATATTGAATTTACAGTGGAGTGCCTCAATAATAGACACCTGTAGCATGATATTGACTGTATTGTGAGGGATTCATAGTGTTCCTGGCGAAATGGTCAGTACTTATATAACGGCAGTGCTAAGAAGACAAGGACAAGAAAGTGCACATCAAGAGCGCTTACTCACAACTGAAAGCTTTATTGCCTAAACTTGAACCTCGCCTATTACCCGCCAACTAGTTCACATTCCCGTTTTGCTTCAAACGATCAGTATTGTGATGCATTACCTTAACAATGAAGTGGCATATACATCGATATACATTGAAGCTCACTAGCGCATTGTTATTATGGTGTTTAACTTTATTTTTGTGTTCGGTAGTTGCAAAACCGTTCACAATTTGCGACACAAATGTTAGTCCTGTTGTGAGTCACAACAGGACTAACATAGGATGGGCTGCATGCGCCTTGTGATTTAAGTTATCACTGTTAGGAAAATTTTTACATTCATTTCCCCTTGATAGTTATATTAATTGCTTGTCTAGTTTGTGTTGGCTAGGGGAGATTTAAGGTAACAGCAAGCAGTAAGCAGCATATAAAATTTTCAGTATGCACGCATTTCATAGTTGGCAGAAGCAGGATGGTGCAGTGCTTACAGGCAGGTGCTATGTGCACAGCTGGTTTAGTCCAAAGTGCTGTGAGAAGGACAACATCTAGATGTTGCTTTGGCATTAACAGAGTTTTATATTTAAATGTAAATTAAAAAATCGAGGCTGTCCACTGTGGCATGCCTCATAAGTACTATATATCTATATTTTGTCCCGTCTAGCCTAGGATTTTAAATAATTTATTTGGGAGAACATGCACTAAGTTTTGAGGATAAATGAATTATTTTGTAATAGGAGTTGCCTCCACAAAACAACAAGCAACACTGCACACTAGCTATTGTACCTTGTTCTTTTGCTAGGTGTATAAAAACATGGCAGCAAAACATGGACAAGCAATTGAGCCTCGTCTTTCTGTATTATAATGCTGCGTCTTTCTAGATATTACAAGAATGAAAGTGTGCTGCACACTTATTGCATATCTCGCAAGAAAATACTTGGCAGCTTCTTAATTTTGTATTTTTCTGTTTTTTCGGAGAAGTCTGCAGTAAGAGAAGACAAGTGGGTATTTTGTATGGGTGCAGAAAGCTTAATGGACTTCTTTGCTTGATATCTTTTTCAGGAAGACTGAACACTTTTGGCAAAGCAGCAACAGTTCTGGCCCACCTGTTTGTCTACAAGACGATCTCTTCTGTGAACACTCCTGTGCCTTACAGTATACTATACTGATGATCTTGTACATCTCTCAGTATTTAGGATTGTCAGCACTTGGACTGCTGCACTGTGTTATGCACGGTGCTGAGTCCAAACTTTCCAATAACAGTGTGCATTTGAAAATTTTACATGGCTTCAAAAGATGCTGAATGTAAACTCATTTAATTTACTAATCATGGTTCTTGACTGTTTTACAGCCGTTATTTATTCCCTGTTCAATTTTTATTCAACCTCATGGCATGTCCTCTAATGTGCCAAGCCACCACCAGTATTGATGGGCAATTTTTAATTCAAAGCATGTTATTGCCTAACTCCGAGGTAACTTTCCTGTCACGGTATTCGCGGATTCATTTTCAATGTGGCACTTCTGCATGAGCCATAAATTGAGCTGTTGAAGGTGACGAGGAACCAATTTTCCGGTCGCATTTTATGGCACTAGCTGGCATGTAAATATTGTAACCATTGGTCTACTATTTATGCATAATAATACGGGTGAATAGGGTTGCGAAATAATGCCATGTTCCCAAGCTTAACTTTATAAATTTACATTATTTCTTAAAAATATGTGAATAAAGGTGACTGTGTTTACAAACCTTAGCAGATGGATCTATGGTCGACACCACAGGTCTTTATACAAAACATTGAACTGCACAATCATGCGTAACATGTTTTCATGCCCGAGGGCAAACTAATGCAATATATAAGAAAAATGGTACACCACCATGCCTAAGTGTTGCAAGCCTTTATTACTTATCGAGTTGCCTTCATGTGTAAGCAGACACCAAGTTCTCTGTGCATCAGGGGCATAGGCAGAAATTTTTTTCCGGGGGGGGGGGGGGTCGTCTTCTTGATTTGAAGTGGGAGCCGGGCAGGCAGATGTGTTCAGTTGTCATTTTGGGCTCTGTATGCCATAGCAAAAAAAAATTTCGAGGGGGGGGGGGGGGCGAGGGAGGCCCGGTGTGCCCCCCCTGGCTACGCCACTGCTGTGCATGCCATCTCTTTGGATTGTACTTGCATACTGGCATTTCGAAGTGTATGTGTCTTGCTTTGTGATAAATTTTCGAACTATACTTTCATAATATTTTACTGCTGAGAATTAGTGCTCAGGTTGCATTGTGTATGTTGTTTCATCTGTTCAATAATGAGCATAGGTTCTGTGGTAGATGAAAATGTATAATTTACATTGACATTGTGAATGTTATTGTTTTGATTCTAATAAAGTGCTACAACCAGCATTTATTGTATCATTTGAAGTTTTAAGAATTTGTAATGAATTCAAACAAAAAAGTCCTTGTACATGTAAAAGAAATTGTTCAGGCTCTTATATAGGTCGTGGTTCTCAGCCATGGATGTTTTGGAGACCCCTTGTGGACTGGTGGAAGTGATGAGGGACCCCTTGCAGTGAGAAGTAAGGAGGGGGGTGTGAGGGCTTATAAATTAGCACAACATGCAGCGTGAAATAGGTGCCTTGCGTTTCTCCGTGGCAAAGAATGGTCAAACTAAAGTGCCACGCCAATTCAATCTCAACAGCTTGTCACTAAGTTGTGCGATCTGCCGCCACATTTCAGCTGTTTCTCGCTACGCTTTCTCTTCAAATATGCAAGCCTGGAAAAGCACTTGTGGTAGAAAATTGCAGTAAAAGCTTTATAGCCATCTCATGAAAAGCATAAGTGAGCTCCGCCGCAATGCATAACCGTTATGCGGTGAAGCAAAACAAAAAATAGTGGGGGCCGCTGTCATTGGACATACTGTTTCTTCAAAAAAGGCGTATTTTCTTTTTTGTTCGAAGATGCGTTTCGCGGACCCCCAGAAATGGCTTCGCTGACCCCCCCCCCCCCCTTCTTGAGAACCACTGCATGCTACAGATAATGCTTGCGTTACCAGATGGGTTTAACCGGTGATTCTTGCAAAACATCGTGCAAATAAGCGACAGGCAGTAAACGAAAACAGATAAACTGTGATCGAACATTGATGGGTTGATCATTTATCAATGGTCGCATAATTTGTAGATTTGGAATCAACTACAGGTACACGAGGTAGTGCACATGGCACCCACTTTTTTCAGTTTTTATTTATCTGCTGCACTCATGTTCGTGCTATGTGTAATCCTGAATCACGAAAAAGTCAAGTTGTGTCCTGCCGTGACAAAAATATCCTAATTAAAATGACACCTTATTTTCTGAAGAACAGCTGTTTCACTGAGGCATACAATAATGCCTTTTTTTTTTTTAATAGGTACTGCACAATCTCTTCAGGAGTAGTGCCAACTACACGCGGACGTTCGCAATACAGAGGCGCAACAGTATTATCTTTTCTATTTTAAGGGTGACATGTCACTCGCGAATTAATGGACATCGTGCTTAACCTTGGTGGACGCCTTCGACATACATTTTAACGGCGGCGTGATACGGAAGAGTAAAGGTTACTTAGTAAAAGGTAGCTAGTCTCCGAGTATAAAAGCAGTTAAATACTGACTATGACTAATTCAGAAGCACTGTATGTCGTGCTTCAGCGCGCGTAAGTGCTCATCACGCAAATATTCGTCTAACTGCTCAGAGGTGCCGCTGACCCTGCGTGCAGATCGCAACAGCACCTACACGCGCAATAAATGTACGAGCTTGTATAGGTGCACGCTAAAATACCCTTGGAACTCTGACATCGACGTATGTAACAAAAATATGCGACATATGGTGGTCTTCGAACAGCTGAGAACGCACTGCCGACACTTGCAGCTCGCGGCAAAAATAACCAAAACTGCTCCAACAGCACACGCTCGTAGAATACACATACGTGAGTTTCGCTATCTAAAGGTACTTTTCACGCCGGTATGAGCAAATTTTTGGGCGAGCCAGACATCCACGATGTATGGTGAACACACAAAAAACACACGTTTATCATTTCTCTTGCGGCACGACAAACAACGAACAGAAGTCGGAGCTGAAGGTGCTAACGGTGGCCTTCGTGAGTTCATGGCGCCACGCTAACTATTTACTAACCTAATCCACGCGCAAACACACGCCGGTGATGCAAAAAAAAGAAGTAGCAAGCTCCACCCTCTCGTTGCAAACTACTTTGTAAATATATAAGGCCGTGAAAAGTCAACGAAGCACGCGGTGGCTCCGTGGCGTAGTAGTTAGAGTGTCTGCTTTCGGTGCTTGTGGTCATGAGTTCGATTCCTGTATCGTGTGCGATTTGAATCTGTGTTGAAGGAAAGCAGATGATTTTTCAAGGGCTCGTATATCTTTGTTAGACACAATATTAATGAGAACTAACAGACAATAACGCCAAGGAAAGTACAGGGGGTGTTAACTGTAGTATTTAGAATATAAATGTGAAGAAAGTAAAGTGGACGAAAAGATGACTTGCCGCCGGCAGGGACCGAACCTGCGACCTTCGAATAACGCGTCCGATGCTCTACCACTGAGCTACGGCGGCGGTCATCCTCCCGTCCACTTTGTGGGGTATATATATGTTGATTTAAACCTAGGAGTGTTAGTCAGCGCCAATCGCAGCCATGGCGGCGAGTGTGGAACACTCTTTTCTTGCCTGTTGGCGTCACGTAGCACGTGATCATTTTACGAGCTGGCAGCTGACCAATAATCCCTCGCGTACTACCTGAAGGCATTAAGTCTGCCAGGACGAGACCCTCGCTATGAATGAAGGAAAGCAGATGATTTTTCAAGGGCTCGTTATATCTTTGTTAGACACAATATTAATGAGAACTAACAGACAATAACGCCAAGGAAAGTACAGGGGGTGTTAACTGTAGTATTTAGAATATAAATGTGAAGAAAGTAAAGTGGACGAAAAGATGACTTGCCGCCGGCAGGGACCGAACCTGCGACCTTCGAATAACGCGTCCGATGCTCTACCACTGAGCTACGGCGGCGGTCATCCTCCCGTCCACTTTGTGGGGTATATATATGTTGATTTAAACCTAGGAGTGTTAGTCAGCGCCAATCGCAGCCATGGCGGCGAGTGTGGAACACTCTTTTCTTGCCTGTTGGCGTCACGTAGCACGTGATCATTTTACGAGCTGGCAGCTGACCAATAATCCCTCGCGTACTACCTGAAGGCATTAAGTCTGCCAGGACGAGACCCTCGCTATGAATGAAGGAAAGCAGATGATTTTTCAAGGGCTCGTATATCTTTGTTAGACACAATATTAATGAGAACTAACAGACAATAACGCCAAGGAAAGTACAGGGGGTGTTAACTGTAGTATTTAGAATATAAATGTGAAGAAAGTAAAGTGGACGAAAAGATGACTTGCCGCCGGCAGGGACCGAACCTGCGACCTTCGAATAACGCGTCCGATGCTCTACCACTGAGCTACGGCGGCGGTCATCCTCCCGTCCACTTTGTGGGGTATATATATGTTGATTTAAACCTAGGAGTGTTAGTCAGCGCCAATCGCAGCCATGGCGGCGAGTGTGGAACACTCTTTTCTTGCCTGTTGGCGTCACGTAGCACGTGATCATTTTACGAGCTGGCAGCTGACCAATAATCCCTCGCGTACTACCTGAAGGCATTAAGTCTGCCAGGACGAGACCCTCGCTATGAATGAAGGAAAGCAGATGATTTTTCAAGGGCTCGTATATCTTTGTTAGACACAATATTAATGAGAACTAACAGACAATAACGCCAAGGAAAGTACAGGGGGTGTTAACTGTAGTATTTAGAATATAAATGTGAAGAAAGTAAAGTGGACGAAAAGATGACTTGCCGCCGGCAGGGACCGAACCTGCGACCTTCGAATAACGCGTCCGATGCTCTACCACTGAGCTACGGCGGCGGTCATCCTCCCGTCCACTTTGTGGGGTATATATATGTTGATTTAAACCTAGGAGTGTTAGTCAGCGCCAATCGCAGCCATGGCGGCGAGTGTGGAACACTCTTTTCTTGCCTGTTGGCGTCACGTAGCACGTGATCATTTTACGAGCTGGCAGCTGACCAATAATCCCTCGCGTACTACCTGAAGGCATTAAGTCTGCCAGGACGAGACCCTCGCTATGAATGAAGGAAAGCAGATGATTTTTCAAGGGCTCGTATATCTTTGTAGACACAATATTAATGAGAACTAACAGACAATAACGCCAAGGAAAGTACAGGGGGTGTTAACTGTAGTATTTAGAATATAAATGTGAAGAAAGTAAAGTGGACGAAAAGATGACTTGCCGCCGGCAGGGACCGAACCTGCGACCTTCGAATAACGCGTCCGATGCTCTACCACTGAGCTACGGCGGCGGTCATCCTCCCGTCCACTTTGTGGTGTATATATGTTGATTTAAACCTAGGAGTGTTAGTCAGCGCCAATCGCAGCCATGGCGGCGAGTGTGGAACACTCTTTTCTTGCCTGTTGGCGTCACGTAGCACGTGATCATTTTTACGAGCTGGCAGCTGACCAATAATCCCTCGCGTACTACCTGAAGGCATTAAGTCTGCCAGGACGAGACCCTCGCTATGAATGAAGGAAAGCAGATGATTTTTCAAGGGCTCGTATATCTTTGTTAGACACAATATTAATGAGAACTAACAGACAATAACGCCAAGGAAAGTACAGGGGGTGTTAACTGTAGTATTTAGAATATAAATGTGAAGAAAGTAAAGTGGACGAAAAGATGACTTGCCGCCGGCAGGGACCGAACCTGCGACCTTCGAATAACGCGTCCGATGCTCTACCACTGAGCTACGGCGGCGGTCATCCTCCCGTCCACTTTGTGGGGTATATATATGTTGATTTAAACCTAGGAGTGTTAGTCAGCGCCAATCGCAGCCATGGCGGCGAGTGTGGAACACTCTTTTCTTGCCTGTTGGCGTCACGTAGCACGTGATCATTTTACGAGCTGGCAGCTGACCAATAATCCCTCGCGTACTACCTGAAGGCATTAAGTCTGCCAGGACGAGACCCTCGCTATGAATGAAGGAAAGCAGATGATTTTTCAAGGGCTCGTATATCTTTGTTAGACACAATATTAATGAGAACTAACAGACAATAACGCCAAGGAAAGTACAGGGGGTGTTAACTGTAGTATTTAGAATATAAATGTGAAGAAAGTAAAGTGGACGAAAAGATGACTTGCCGCCGGCAGGGACCGAACCTGCGACCTTCGAATAACGCGTCCGATGCTCTACCACTGAGCTACGGCGGCGGTCATCCTCCCGTCCACTTTGTGGGGTATATATATGTTGATTTAAACCTAGGAGTGTTAGTCAGCGCCAATCGCAGCCATGGCGGCGAGTGTGGAACACTCTTTTCTTGCCTGTTGGCGTCACGTAGCACGTGATCATTTTACGAGCTGGCAGCTGACCAATAATCCCTCGCGTACTACCTGAAGGCATTAAGTCTGCCAGGACGAGACCCTCGCTATGAATGAAGGAAAGCAGATGATTTTTCAAGGGCTCGTATATCTTTGTTAGACACAATATTAATGAGAACTAACAGACAATAACGCCAAGGAAAGTACAGGGGGTGTTAACTGTAGTATTTAGAATATAAATGTGAAGAAAGTAAAGTGGACGAAAAGATGACTTGCCGCCGGCAGGGACCGAACCTGCGACCTTCGATCTTTTCGTCCACTTTACTTTCTTCACATTTATATTCTAAATACTACAGTTAACACCCCCTGTACTTTCCTTGGCGTTATTGTCTGTTAGTTCTCATTAATATTGTGTCTAACAAAGATATACGAGCCCTTGAAAAATCATCTGCTTTCCTTCATTCATAGCGAGGGTCTCGTCCTGGCAGACTTAATGCCTTCAGGTAGTACGCGAGGGATTATTGGTCAGCTGCCAGCTCGTAAAATGATCACGTGCTACGTGACGCCAACAGGCAAGAAAAGAGTGTTCCACACTCGCCGCCATGGCTGCGATTGGCGCTGACTAACACTCCTAGGTTTAAATCAACATATATATACCCCACAAAGTGGACGGGAGGATGACCGCCGCCGTAGCTCAGTGGTAGAGCATCGGACGCGTTATTCGAAGGTCGCAGGTTCGGTCCCTGCCGGCGGCAAGTCATCTTTTCGTCCACTTTACTTTCTTCACATTTATATTCTAAATACTACAGTTAACACCCCCTGTACTTTCCTTGGCGTTATTGTCTGTTAGTTCTCATTAATATTGTGTCTAACAAAGATATACGAGCCCTTGAAAAATCATCTGCTTTCCTTCATTCATAGCGAGGGTCTCGTCCTGGCAGACTTAATGCCTTCAGGTAGTACGCGAGGGATTATTGGTCAGCTGCCAGCTCGTAAAATGATCACGTGCTACGTGACGCCAACAGGCAAGAAAAGAGTGTTCCACACTCGCCGCCATGGCTGCGATTGGCGCTGACTAACACTCCTAGGTTTAAATCAACATATATATACCCCACAAAGTGGACGGGAGGATGACCGCCGCCGTAGCTCAGTGGTAGAGCATCGGACGCGTTATTCGAAGGTCGCAGGTTCGGTCCCTGCCGGCGGCAAGTCATCTTTTCGTCCACTTTACTTTCTTCACATTTATATTCTAAATACTACAGTTAACACCCCTGTACTTTCCTTGGCGTTATTGTCTGTTAGTTCTCATTAATATTGTGTCTAACAAAGATATACGAGCCCTTGAAAAATCATCTGCTTTCCTTCATTCATAGCGAGGGTCTCGTCCTGGCAGACTTAATGCCTTCAGGTAGTACGCGAGGGATTATTGGTCAGCTGCCAGCTCGTAAAATGATCACGTGCTACGTGACGCCAACAGGCAAGAAAAGAGTGTTCCACACTCGCCGCCATGGCTGCGATTGGCGCTGACTAACACTCCTAGGTTTAAATCAACATATATATACCCCACAAAGTGGACGGGAGGATGACCGCCGCCGTAGCTCAGTGGTAGAGCATCGGACGCGTTATTCGAAGGTCGCAGGTTCGGTCCCTGCCGGCGGCAAGTCATCTTTTCGTCCACTTTACTTTCTTCACATTTATATTCTAAATACTACAGTTAACACCCCCTGTACTTTCCTTGGCGTTATTGTCTGTTAGTTCTCATTAATATTGTGTCTAACAAAGATATACGAGCCCTTGAAAAATCATCTGCTTTCCTTCATTCATAGCGAGGGTCTCGTCCTGGCAGACTTAATGCCTTCAGGTAGTACGCGAGGGATTATTGGTCAGCTGCCAGCTCGTAAAATGATCACGTGCTACGTGACGCCAACAGGCAAGAAAAGAGTGTTCCACACTCGCCGCCATGGCTGCGATTGGCGCTGACTAACACTCCTAGGTTTAAATCAACATATATATACCCCACAAAGTGGACGGGAGGATGACCGCCGCCGTAGCTCAGTGGTAGAGCATCGGACGCGTTATTCGAAGGTCGCAGGTTCGGTCCCTGCCGGCGGCAAGTCATCTTTTCGTCCACTTTACTTTCTTCACATTTATATTCTAAATACTACAGTTAACACCCCCTGTACTTTCCTTGGCGTTATTGTCTGTTAGTTCTCATTAATATTGTGTCTAACAAAGATATACGAGCCCTTGAAAAATCATCTGCTTTCCT
The DNA here is from genome assembly GCF_013339695.2 of Rhipicephalus sanguineus. Taxonomy (NCBI): domain Eukaryota; kingdom Metazoa; phylum Arthropoda; class Arachnida; order Ixodida; family Ixodidae; genus Rhipicephalus; species Rhipicephalus sanguineus. The sequence continues at coordinate 165,861,542 of NC_051180.1, forward strand.
TCATTCATAGCGAGGGTCTCGTCCTGGCAGACTTAATGCCTTCAGGTAGTACGCGAGGGATTATTGGTCAGCTGCCAGCTCGTAAAATGATCACGTGCTACGTGACGCCAACAGGCAAGAAAAGAGTGTTCCACACTCGCCGCCATGGCTGCGATTGGCGCTGACTAACACTCCTAGGTTTAAATCAACATATATATACCCCACAAAGTGGACGGGAGGATGACCGCCGCCGTAGCTCAGTGGTAGAGCATCGGACGCGTTATTCGAAGGTCGCAGGTTCGGTCCCTGCCGGCGGCAAGTCATCTTTTCGTCCACTTTACTTTCTTCACATTTATATTCTAAATACTACAGTTAACACCCCCTGTACTTTCCTTGGCGTTATTGTCTGTTAGTTCTCATTAATATTGAATCTGTGTTGTCATATGTGCATGTTTACATTGATGTCCATTTTCTAATTACCACTAGAGCTACGCATTACAGAAATTATTCCGTGAAACGCTGTTCGAGTGCCGAAATTTTTTCTTTTTCGCAGCCGCTTTGTGTGCCGTAGCTGCCGCCACGTCAAGTTGCGCCAGCTATGGAGGGTAAAAACAACTAACGGACACATAATGTATGACCTTCGAGATTCCGGGATTGTCACTCGCTAAGCCTACATCGTTGATTATTTGAGTATGGCTCTCGAAAACGGTGCCGAATCGACACGAATACCTTGCTGTCGAAGTTTAAGGACGTGAACCTAAAGCAAATAAAAGCATCAGTTCGGAGATAACGAGCGACAGAGCGCGCGACCGCCACTTGATAGATCCGAGGTGGGCGGCAATCGCTTTCGGCGGCGCGGCCATGTTTACCGGGCGTGCGTATGCGCAGTTCACACCCGGTATTCTGGTACACGCAAAGCAATTTGAGTATACCGGTGTGCCAGACAGACTAAAATCCTCTAATGTATGCGTTTTGGTTGCGAGCGCTCTAAGTGTTTTGATTGCGTGAATGTGTGCGCGTATGAATGTGCCATTTTCTGTGCTCGATTAATTTTATTTCAAAGCTGTTTCAACGTGATAGCTTTACTCCCTCGGAGGAGTGCTTTCACTCTATCGCAGACGGAGTACTGTACTCCATGAGGAGGCGTTGAATCACTCCCTGTCTAGAGGGAGTTGTTTCACCCCGGAAAAGGGAGTGCCCAGCGGGACAAGCCAAAACTCTCACAAAGGGAGTGCCCCGACGCCCTTTCTTCTAAGAGTGTGGGCTCGGGCGGGCCGACGTATTTTCACCTCGGGCCCGGGCCGGGCTCGGGCTACCTGGAGTTTTATCGGGCCGGGCTCGGGCCCGGCGCAAAGCCCGACTCAAGCCCGAAATATAGAGAAGGAGCGGGAATTGTTTTCCGGCACGCACACAACGCCTTTTCCGCGACCGCCCTTTACCGCTTTTCCTTTCCATTCGCTACTTTAAATAAAAGGGGAGCAGGTAAAGCACTGCCTCTGTTGCACTCCGACAAACAGAGAAGTACCACTACCTGAGCTAGTGACGGCGCCAATCGACTGTTCCGCATTGGATTTAAGGCCAAATCCCATATGAGTGAAAATGCACGCGACAGCGACGAGCGACCCGACGTAGATCGCCTTCGTGCAAGCTGATACTTGCATGGGCTATGGCGAGCGAACTCCATTCTTGCTGGCATGAGGCCGTCTTAGAGACTGTTCGTCTTGTGTCGTTTGATCATATTTGATATTTTTATTTATTTATTTATTTTATTTTTACATACTGCAGCCCAGTTAGGGCTATCGCAGGAGTGGGTTTTCTGTACATCAGCACACACAAGAATACAACTCCTAACAACAAACAAACAAGAATACACTCTTAATAAACAAGTCGCAAATAAATACATTCATGCAAATACAAATACAAATTACAACTCTTAATGAACAAATCGCGAATCAATACATTCATGCAAGAAATCTTCTAAAGGCAATGATCTAGTTGACCCAGGCAATAGATTCCATTTTTCTATAGTGTGCGGAAAGAAGCTGAATTTAAATAGGTTAGTACGTGGATGGAACGGTGTCAGGTTGAGTGTGTGGCTATTCCTTGTGGGTTTCAGTTTATCAGGAGACAGATATTCGTTAATTAACGTGTAGCGTGGGGTATTAACAAGAATATGGAACAACTTTAATCATTCGAGATCGCGTCGCTCGGACAAGGTTTGTAGACCTAGCGTAGCAAGGTGAGAGGAGGGCGAGAAATTCCAGTCGTAATGGCGGAAAATTAAACGGATGGCTTTCTTCTGAACGGATTCTAATGTGGTGATGTCCGATTTTTTATGAGGGTTCCATACGGGGCAGGCATATTCGAGGATGGGACGAATGAGCGATTTATACGTTAGCAATTTTGTTTCGCGCGGAGCATCTTTTAATGTACGATTTAGGTAACCCAGTTTCTTTAAAGCTTTATTGCAAGTGTATTCGATATGTTTAGACCAAGACATAGTGGGTGTGAAGATGAGGCCTAAGTACTTATACTCGGACACACGTGACAGAGAGGAGCCATTGAAAGAGTAATATGCTCAATATAATGCCAAATTACCGGAAAACGATGTTTTGTTTTCGCAGAGAACCTTCAAAAAGTCGGGCCGGGCCGGGCCGGGCCCGGGATTGTGTTTTCGTACGTCGGGCCGGGCCGGGCGGGCTCGCAGCTCTTTGCCGTCGGGCTCGGGCGGGCCTTTGACAAAGTCAGCGGGCCCGGGCCGGGCTCGGGCTCAGAAATACGGCCCGTGCACAGCTCTACTGTAAACTACTCCAATTACCAGACATTCGTTTTCAAAAAACAACTTGCAAAACGTGGCTTCAGCTCCAGGCGGCTCGGGCAAACGTACAACTTTTAAGCCCTTTCGAAACAGCAGAGCCACGGCCCCGCCCCTATGAATCCTATCTCTTCTGTGAGCGCAAAACTGAGGGGGCGTGAATTCGCTATCGGAGCCATGTTTCGGTCAAGGCGATTACGTCGGCATCGTAAATTGAAGTTAAGTGCTCTAAATCGAGGCCCTTGCGCACAACGCTTCTACAGTTTACGTTCAGCGGCTTCAACGAAGAGGGAGGATGCTGGGGTCATTGTTTTGCGTTTCTAGAAACTGCAACCTTATCATTAGTTGCTTCATCCCAGATATACAGAGTTCCGTTGACAGATACCTTGTCATAGGGAAGTTTAACCCGCTCCCCGCGTTCTCTGTTTTCACTGGTGCAGTCCCACAACCTTTTTCTTACGTTCCGCAATTTTTCTGAGTAATCTTCGGTCACGTACATACCAGAATTTTTTAGTTTACCACAATTATTTAGAATTGTTTTTCTCTGTAATCGAGCAATTTAATGACGATTGGTCTCGTTCTGTGAGGGCGTTTTGATCCGATCCTGTGACATCTTTCAATACCATTTATAGAAAGCTGAAGTTCTTCTTGAAAAAAATCCTTGGAAAGACACACGTACAGAGATGCCAACGTTTCATCAGCGGGTTCGCGAAAACCATGAATAACAATGTTATTTCTCCTGCTGCGATTTTCGAGGTCGTCAACTTTATCAGCAATGGAGGCAATTCTTTCATCTACGTTCTGCACATGGAATTTCACAGAAGCAAATTGCTCCTGAGCGTTGGCCATCGGTGTGACTAATGCCTCCAAGGAATCTAGTCTGTCCTTGAGCTGAACTGAGGTTTCCTGTTAAGAGGTCTGTGTCGCACTATAGTCGCTCATACGGCGAATTACAGTAAAACCTCGGTGATACAAATCTCGCGGGGTCCCTAAAAATATTCGTATCATCCGAAATTCGTATCACAAGAAAGTATGGAAAATTAGCATGCAACAAAAGAAAGCTGGCGTGCATTTTTGTTTTTCAGGGCCGCAGCAAAGTCGCGAACAGCTCCGAATGATTGCCAGTGAAGTTTTTAGACGTCAACGGTCATACCTGCACTCGTAAATATACGGCCCGTGCGCGCGTGCGTAAATAATGAACCAGGTGATATTGTGACCCGCGACAGCTATAGTAGCCCCTTCCGAATCTTAGTATGCTTGTCCGCATGACACCGGAGTACTGCGGTGAAAGTAAATTAAGGATCACTTTGACGCGTTAGATGAGGACCAGAAAATTCCAGAACCACGGTCCTATGCTATTTTCTTATCGCAGTGGTGTTGGGGATGTTTGTCGACAGATTTACGGCCGTGCCCGCGCAAGTGCGTCCCCAAAAGTCGTGCACGCTGACGTTGTGAGGCCCAACGTTGTGAGGCCTAGCTCCTTTGCCAAGAGCGTCTTCGCCCTCTTTCGGTCCTTAGGATGTCTGATGCACGAGGACACGGCTTGCATCGACGTGGCAGGCACGTGTACACACAGTATAACGACAGCAGCACGCGTCGACGCGTTAAAAAAAGGGAGCCTGACGCCAATTCATCTGTAATCTAAATGCGAAAGCAGATGGAGACCTATTAAGGCCTCCAAGATTCACGCTCACAATCTCGGAGGCTACGACGCTTCACTGAAGGTTTATTCGGACCACTGTGTAAGAAAATTATTTTTCTTACACCGTGATTCTGACGAATTGGCGGTGCGGCACGCATGCCCGCGCTAGCGTTCCCGCGCCTGCACGTGCTTGGCGCGTCTTCCGCGACAGCGCGGACAGCACCTCTTCGTACCTGGGCGGTAGCGTACGTTCGTATCACACATCGCTGGGTGAAAATCGGTTCGAAACAACCGTACTCCATTACACTGCAAGACAATGGGCCTTGGCCGGGACCAAAGAAAAATTTGTATCACCCCGAAATTCGTAGGAGCCGTGATCGTATCACCCAGGTTTCACTGTATTTCCTTTTGGCCTTCGAGAACGTGAACGAAGTAGTAATTTATGATCGCTTTGAGAGTCTACTTTTGCACTGCGTAGTTGGTGGGCTGTACGTCTTATCACTTATCATCATTAGGCCCTGGGTTTTGCTTGACATCACCGCACAGTTACAGCGCATCAAAAAAGAACATAACGAACACAGTAAACTACAAGGTACACATTTTCGCTTCTGTGGGCAAGGCAGCAGGACAAGAAATGGATCATTGCTTCGAAAAGCTTTAGCACCGCTAAGGTAACTAACCTGTACAAGGAAAGAGACGTGCTTGTTCAGCATAGTTGCAGGCAAGCTGCCGCCTCGCCCACTGAAGATGCGCAGAAGTGGCGGTGGGTATACAAGTCCTGGGCTAGATGACGTCACGTGAAAGGAGGCGAAGGCATGGCTCGCAAGTGCACACGAGGCGCTGGGCTGTTCGATGAAACTGCAGTAGTCCCTGAAGGTTGAATTTCCGTGTTCTTCGCCAGGTAAGGCACGGAAATGGTCGGCTGGGCAGAAATCCAGGCCTGATACCGACACAGGGCTGGAGGCAATGGCGGTCAGAATCTGTACAAGGAAAAAGACGTGCTTGTTCAGCATAGTTGCAGGCACGCTGCCACCTCGCCCACTCTTATACACATGTTTGATCTCTTCACTGCCTCTGCTTACGTACGTAACAAACTAACCTGCTGTCATTCCCGTCGCTGACTTCGCGCTGGCGACGCTGGTGGCAGCTTGTAACATGTGCCTTGCCAATGCTTCGAGCAAATGATTGCACATGTACCTAACCAGAAACTGCGATATTGTTTCTGAGGGCTACCGGTCACTGCTGTTTCTTTACATTTTTATGGCTTATTCAATTCATTGTGATTTTATCTGCTGATCTCTTTCGTTGCACTTCGTGCATGTTCTGGTTACGTTATCGTGATGTGATAATGACTGCTGGGATTTTGTGGGCGAAAACCACGTTGTGATTATGAGGTATGCTGTGCTTGACGTTCTACAGATTTTGACCTCTGGGGGTTGTTTAATGTGCACCCAAATATAAGTACACGGGCATCTGGCATTTCCCGATCATTGAAATGCAACACGCTCAAACATGAGCCTTTTGTGTCAGCAGCCAGCTACTGTAAGCACTATACCGTCACGGTGGCTGGGATGTGATTATCTTGGCCGTGAATGTTAACGTTGCATGCTGCATCAGCGAGATCCACATTGCTTAGTTGAGACTTGAAATGTTCAAAATAAGGCTCCGTTTTCTTTTTGATCTCATGTCAATGGCGCTTGCTGCATTGTTTCATTTCTGTCACAATGGAATCTGAAATTGTGATACCACTAGTCATTTTTGTGTTCTATTTACTCATTTATTGAGTTATTCTACCCTGGGTTTCCTTGTTATCAATGTGTTCTTACTCTTTCGTGTTTGGATTTGTTTATTAGAAATGGTTATTCTGCCGAGCAATATCAGTGACGTACCATTGTGATAATTTTGATACATCAGTGGAGCATCTCCTTATTGAATGCCCGAAATATGAAGAACAGCGTTTTTGATTTAGTGATCGACTCAAGAGACTTTACAAACGACCACTCTCAATTTGCAAGGTTTGGACCACCAAATCCTGACAATCCAAGACGGGCTACGAGTGCTCTTTGGGATGTTTTAATTGATACAGACCTAATGAACTGCTTACGATTGTCATGCTTTTTACTTTCATAGAATACTTTCTAGTCATGTCATATGTCCTTGTATGGGAGACTGGCTGTGTGGACTGCATCCGAGGTGTTATGTGAGACAACCGTCTATATGTGCTAGACTCTGCCCTTGGACTCTCCAACTGCTAAGCTGTACGACGCATATTTTATATGTGCGTAGTTCAGCTGATTGTTTTTCTTTTTATATTTTTGTTTGTTTCTATTTTACTTGTTATGGCCTCTTTCTTCTTGTTGGTGAGATAGCCGGCTCTAATGTAGCCTACATTCTAATGTTATTTTTTTTCTATTTAAATGAAAAAAAGTTTGAGCTCGAGTGAGTCTGGTCGAGAAAAGGTTTAGGTAGTCCGGATGAGGGAAATTTGGTGAGTCTGAGTCACAGTGAGCTCTCGGAGCAAAATATTTTTCTTGAGTAAGTGATCAGCTCCAGTTTTTTTTTTTTTCTGCCGACCTATGGTCACAAGCGCGAAATGTCAGTTGCCATGGATTTCCAGCTGAACGTTGTTATGATTATGTTTTGTGTCGTGACTCACACGTGTAAAATGTCATGTTGGCATCGAGGGTCAGCAAAAGGTTGTAATGGTTATCATGTTCTATGTCACAAGTGTATTAGTGTTACCAGTGTCAGCAAAAAGTTATGGTTATCACGTTCTGTGCCATAAATGCAAAACAATATGTTGACACAGAGTGCCCAAAAATATTGTATTCCCCACCGCGGAAAAGCTTTCTCATTTGCGATTGAAAGCCTATGTGGAAATGCTTTTGTTGCCTGATATAATGATTAGTTTGAAAAAATGTAAAGTGATTTGTGAATTAGACAAGACTGATTTGTTTACTAAGCTTCTGGAAAATCCTGATTTAGAGCAACAAGAACTTTTGGTCTTTTTGTTCGCGATGTGCCTTCTTGTGCTGTAAAATATAATTACTTGCCTTTTGCTTTCGTGCTCGTTCATATCACGCCTGGATGCAATGCAATGAAAGATATTAAAGGGGTACTGACACAAAATTTCGCGGCCGAGATAGCCTGCTGAATCGATTTCCGTGTACGTGCGTGTACCATCTGCGAAATATCGACAGCGAATAAAGCTTGGAAGGTATTTTATATGAATATTGAAGTTCGCGTGCGCCATCCAGCATTACAGGGCGCACCTATTGCATTGACACCCTCGGAGGTGACCCGAGGTGACCCCCCTACTTCCCCTACGTAACCGTTGTAGCCGGTACAACAAGTTGTGATGACGTCGTAGCCGCCATTTTTGTTTTGACGCGCTCGCCGCTGCGCTGTTGGTGTCTCAAGGAAATCGTCGCCAACAGACGACGATGAGGAGGACGACGATAACGAGGACGATGATGGCGACGACATCGCGCAGCACGTGCGGCAAGCGTGCGAATGCGAGGAGACGACGCGAACAGCGCGGAAGTGCGTCACACTTCTGTGTGCTGACGTGATCGAGCGCTGCAGCCGCTAGGTGGTGATAGTTGCACCCGGAGGCTTGTCGTTTTTGAAACCGAAACTGACACTGGTCGGTAATGAGGAGCCTGTAATTAATTATCTGTCGCACGCTGCAGCAAACGATGTGCCGTGTTATGACTAACAGGCCCCCAGCAACACATTGCATAAAAAAAAACGCGAGGCCAAAATTTTTGTGTCAGTACCCCTTTAACGGTTTTTTATGCTTAATTTTTTTTCTACCAGTGACAATCGGTATTGTGGGCAATACCTGTTACATACTGCATGTACACATACTGCATGTACAGATGGAAAAACATCGGTGGCCGTTACGCTCTGTGAAGGTGTGTGACCAGCGAAGTTTGATAAAATAATCTGTGTCAGTCTCTTTTTAATTAAGCGTGAGCTCTCTTTAAATCTAAACCCAATTCAGCGGCATCATGGTACTTGCATTCCGTATTTATTCGAATGCAGTGCGAGCTTTTTCTCCAAATTTTTGCTACTAAAGTCGCCCCTCTCGTTACAATCGTGATCGCGTTACAATCGAGCAAACACCGTATTCAGGCTGCGGTGTGCGCTTGGTGACGTTCATCATAATGCCATGTGTCTTATTTTGTTGTCTTCGGGCTTCACCCGCAAACATTGTGCGGAATGCTTCGCGCAGACCGCGATGCGATGTTCCAGAAGTGTCACGATTGTTTTAGATCTTTTCGTTAAGATTGCGCGCGGTACGCGAAGAGTCTAGAGATTACGTGGCCACCAGCGATAACGCTGGAACATTCGATAGAACACGTATAAAAGCCGACACGCTTTACCACATGTCAAAATTATTGACGGACGACGCTCTGACCAACGTTTCTAGAACAAGTTCTCTAAACGTTGGCTCTGACTGACTCGTTTCCCGCCCACCAGTTCGGCCAAATAAATAAAGAGTTACATCTTCGACACGCCCACTGGTCCCTTCGTAAATGTAACAAATCCGTGACAATATGCAGTACAGTAGGTAGATGCATCTACGCACACTGGTCACAATTTCACTATGGTCCCGTTCTGCATGTATACGTGTTACTAAACGCTCTAGCGATGCGAGCAATCGAAACCGAAACTGGAACTGAAATCGGCTGCAAGATGCCGAACTACTTGCTTAGTAACACATATGTGCGGATGACCCGCCTCCGTAGCCTTCGCTCCAATGCCAAGATAAGTTGTAGGCCGAACCATATAGAGCGTTTTGGCCGGCGTTTTCTGACGTTGCGTCCCTCGGCGTCGTCGCATCAACGCCGTCAGAGAGGGCGACAAACCATATGAGGAGCGTTAACTCAGCGTCGCACAGTGTGACCAGAGGGAATGAACCTGACACCTCGTAAAGCAGTGTACAGTTACCGTCAATGGACCAACAAGATATATTTCTGATTTAGCTTTTATGTCTCATCTGCAGTTCTGTGGTGCAAAAAACGAGTCGCATTGCCGCCGAAAAGTCTATTTTTTTTATTTGACTTGTAGCGCCAGCTATTGGCATTAAGAAGAACCACAAACTTGTAATATATGGCCTCTGAGTTTGAAGCTGCCGCACATCTTTGAGGCCACGTATTCGGCCAATACATTCATTCCTGCTAAGCCTACCGATGAACTTGAGTACGGCTCTCGGAAAGAGTTCAAAGATATCACGAGCGCTTTGCTGTCGAAGCTTCTAGGGAACAAAGTAAGTCAAATACAAGCATCCGTTGAGAACTTAAGAGCCACACAGCGCACGGCGACGACTTATTAGATTCGAGGCGGGCGGCAGTCATTTTGGCAGCAGCGACGACGCCGTTACGTAGCGGAAGTCGCTGCCAGCCGCACGCTGATTGGTTCTGCGTCCATCAAACTGCCTCCGGCGTCGACGCTGCCGCCCGTGATGTCTGGACCGTCCAGAGGTGGACGTTTCGGCCACCGTCACCGGTAGCGTCGACGTCGAGGGACGCCGGCGTACGAAACGCCGGGAAAACGCCGGCAAAAACGCTCTATATGGTTCGGCAGCTCTTTGCACGTGTCACTTCAGCTTGGCACAGAATGCCTTACACCATGCAATGCATAACGTTCGCGTGTGCTCAAACGCTCGACTTAGGCCTTTTAATGAGCGGGCCCGAGTACGGCCCGGCCCAGGCCCACACTTTCAAGCTCGAGCCCAGCCCGGGCCCGCCGGAAAACGCTTAGGCCCGGGCGGACCCGAAAGCCCAGGCCCGCGCAGTGCTCTATTCGGAACCCCTCTAAGTCAACTAATTTAATAACAAGGAAGTCTTTTACTGGGGAGGCACATATGTTCTCCGCCAGAGGCGTATGGCATGGCATGGCAAGAACTTTTATTTGGTCCCGAGAAACTATAGGGCCCGAGGGCAAAAGCCCCCTAGCTAAGTTATTGGTTCCGCCCACGTAGGCACCTGCAAGCCAGAGGCTTTCCGGATGTCGTGAGAGTAGCCAGAAACTTTTTCTGGGCGAAGAGGAGACAACAAATTAAGGGGGGGCGGGGGCGACCGCTCTTTGTGTTCGTGCATGTGTTTGTATGTGTGCGCATCCTTATTCCGTCATGTTCTTATAGGAGTGAATCTAGAAAATAATCAAAATAATTTGCTTGCGACCGCCGCTGAGGTCATCGTCATCTTTCTTCACTCTGATGCTGCGAATGCGCGAGGACATCAAGGCACGTACGCTGGCAACGTTCCCCGCGCGCTGCACAGATCAGTCTACAAGGCAGCGCACTGTCCTGTCTACCGCAGGTTGAGATCGCCGTGAGCAGCTGCTGCCCTTTGAGTACGCAAGCTCGCCATGTATCCTCGCCACAAGGTTCATCCCGAGACCGGTGCGACGGCGCACGCTGCAGGACCGCACCGGAACGCCACTCCGACGGCGTCGACGCAGCCACGGCTTGCCGGAAAACTCAGACGAGGCAAGTTACCCGTGGTTAACTTCTATGAGGACGAACTCTTCAGGCGCGCCGCGAGGGAGTATGCGGCCAAGGGTGCTATCGAGAACGAGAAACTAATGCCAAACCACCGTACCGAGCGGGCGATTAATACGAAGGCCGACTCTGCCTCTCCGACTCCCAAGTCCAGACAAGCCCGTAACGAAAGAATCGCAGCAGAGCGCGCCAGAACGGATCCTTCGTTTGCGAACTACTACCCAGGATGGCAGCCTTACACGATGGAATGTCCCCATGAAAGAGGCGAAATGGACAGATGTCACAAGGACTATAGCCACATGTGGCATGCTCAATGGCCGGCGTATTACTACAGCACGGATGCTTTCGAGCCAGTGACATTCCAGGCACCAATGCAAGAACATTTAGAGGCGGAAAAATCGGATTCCGATGAGAACGAGTCGCCTCGCAGGTCCACACCGCGCAATGTTGAATCATCCAGTGCAATTGCCGGCGCTTGCGTCAGTGGAAGTGGCCCTGCCAAGGAGAAGACAATGCGACCAAAGTCTAAGGCCGGTAGCTACAAGTCTTCGCTTCCATCGGCGAACCAGTCGGGCAGAGCCGCCTCCAAAGACGACGACAGTGATGATTCGGAAGAGGACGCTTACTCGCCGCGTTGCTCAGTGCCTCACAAAGACGTCAAAGATCGGCCGCACGCTGCTTCCTTGAAGTCTTTGACAAGAAATGGCACCAGACGTCCGACCGATGACCAGTCGTCCAGCGATGACAGCGAAAACACGAACGCAGAACGCCAAGAACGCCGAACTACATCCGCTAAGAGCACCTCTGCGAAATCTCGAGCTGCATCGCGTGGCACATCTAAGTCATCAGCGGCAACGGGAAGTAAGATAGCCGGCGCACGCATTGAGCCACATGGCCGCTCCCAAACAGATGTTCCTAGTTCCTTGAAGTTAAAATCTACCAAAGGAAGTAACAGCTCATTTGACGAGAACTTGCCCAAGGACAACCCCGACAGCGATCAAAACAAAGCGAAATCTGGTAGCGGATCCTTCGCTGAGGCACAGGGCGCCTCACGCAGCAGACGGAAGACGTCTGCACTGGAATCTCGCATCACCCGTAAAAGCGAGTCAAAGCCAGAGCAGTCCCACTATTCTGAAAAGAGCAGCGGTGATCGCGAAGAGCCGGCCAAGGACGACCGTGGAGACGCCAAAGGCACAGCGAAGTCTAGGCAGAGGACCGTCTCTATGGAACGGGGCTCCTCTTGCGGCCCTTCGAAGGTACCAGCTCGGGAACCTCGAAACATCGGCAGGAGCGAGTCGAAGTCCTTTCATTCCAAGTCGTCCGAGAAGAACGGCGAATGCGATCTCGAGTCTCAAGAGCACTCCATTCCCGAAAAACCGGAAGACATCCGTTCTCGAAAGAGTTCTGCGAATCGAAACAGCCAGGATGTCAGTCATGAGCCTCGACCTGGTTTCGTCAGTGGTGGTGATGAGAAAGCCGCTGAGGTGCCCGGTGTGTCCGCCGAGCTGGACAAAAGCCATGCAGATTTAGCGAAGATTACACCTTCGGTTCACTCAGCTTCCGAATGTCCGACTTCCACTAGCGACGCCGGCAGCATGAGTTCTCACCCAAAGTCTCAATCGCTGTCCGATGTAATAGCTTCGGCATGCACTGCAGCAGAGACAAGCGACCCTGAAACATGGGCGCACTCTACCTGCAGTATTCTCACACTGGCGAACCAAGTCAGCGCAGAGTTGGCCCAGACGCAGGTAGAGCTGATAGCAAATCGTACCTTTTGTGAGAGCCCCAAAGGCCGCAACGACGAAGCAGCCGACGACAAAGCCCTTCTGGCCGACGACAAAGCTCCTCTAGCCGACAATACCCAGATGCCTCCTAATCAAAGTGGCACAGACACAATCAACGTTACGCGACAAGACAGCATACCTCATGTTCGCCAGCTTGGCGGTGACCCGCCTGTGGCGATCCGTCAAGAACTTTGTCTGTATCCCCTCTCGCTAATCTTGGTCGTCGCCGCGTGTGCAGTGGCGCTGTTACTCTTTGCACCACCGAAAGCAAAGCGGCGCGATTTTGTCGACGAGCTGCCAGAAATCTGCAGTTCGTCGTACTGCCTGCGAGATTCCGCCTACTTGAGCGAACTGCTCAATTGGAATTTCGACCCATGCGAAAACTTCTACATGTTTGTCTGCAGCCGCTGGAGGAACCAATTCCCCGCCACAGATAGCGTTTCCGCGGACGACGACTATATCAGTAGTTTGGAGAGTGAGATTCGCTCGCTTCTCGAAGATGAACCGCTCGGTTCTTACGCTGTCGTCGGCCCTCTGCAAGATCTCTATAACAAGTGTGTCAACTCCAAGCTGATTGAAGATTCTGGTTGGGACGGCCTGCTAGAATTCATGTCCGAGTTTTACCTAGATGGCTTCCCGCTGACGCCACCCGTTCGAAGTAGCGTTTCCATCTGGAAGATAGCGGCCAGACTTCTGAGAAAGACTGGCGCGGTCGCGCTGTTTGGTGTAGGCGCGTCTTCCCACCCAACCATAACGAGCAAGGATTTGATTTCCGTCGGAAAGCCAGACACGTTCACGGCGATAGACGGCGTTGATATCAACGACGCCATCCGCCTCTACACGTCGGTCGTATTTGCAGCCTTCAAGGCGCTACGGAAAGAGTTCATCCCACCAGTGCACACGCTGAATGTCATCAAGTTTGCGAGCGAAGTCGAGAAGCTTTCATTGCAGTTCAGTGACAGCGACGCCAGTATCGAAACACTCGTCAATGCATCGGCGCTCCAAGTGTTTCTATTCGAGCTGTTTGACGGCGTCTCCGGTTCCGCCTGCACTGTGCCCGGTTGCGAGGTCTTGCTTCAGCCGCCAGAATTCATCACCAAGCTCATGGTGCTCGTGCAGGAGACCGATCTCCACACAGTGATGAACTTTCTCGGCGTCAGACTAATGGTCCAAGTGGCTCCGTTCATCCCGCAATCCGGATTGGCGGAGGCTTACGCTACCCTGCTGTATGGCAAGTGGCGACAAGCCGATCTGCGCTGGAGGCTGTGCGTGCGCGTCGTGGAAAAGGCGTTGCCACCGCTTTTCCACCGGGTCTCCCTCGAGAGGCTCACGGCGCAGGTCCCCACGGAGCAGTTCACGGGATTAGTGAGGGACATCGTCGCAGAGTTTCTGAGCGACGTAAGCACTGCTCCGTACTTCGACGGAGTTGCGAGAGGGGCCATTCAGAAGATCGTCTCCAAGACGCGCTTCGTAACTCTCGCTCCTGCCTGGATCTTCAACAAGACACTCATCGGTGAATACGCGCAGAGGATTCCTCCCACTGCCAGCGAGAGGCCCCTGCAGTCGTACGCCGCCGTGCACGAGTACAACCTTGTCTCGTCGTTGACCCGCCCAACCTACGAGCGATGGGCACGCTCCATTTTCACCACCAACTGTTGGTACGAGCGCCGGCCCAGAAGTATATACGTTCCCACACTTCTCTTCAACGTGACTCTCCTCCTCGATGACAGAGACTACAACTTCCAACTGTCTCGAGCCGGCGTTCGCGTCAGCCACTGTCTGCTGGACATGCTCTTCGCGGAGGCCTATTCGACGGATCCAGAAGAGCGTTGGCTCAACGAGGCGACCGTGGCGAAGATTGCGGAGGCTCAGCACTGCTTCGGCAACGACAACGGACCGAGGCAGATGCGCGACTCCATGGCAATACGATTCGCCTACGGCCATTTCGTGAGGGCGCTGAAACCCCGCGCAAGGGCCATGAGTTTCCACCTGGGACCTCGCCAGAACGTCAGCGCCTCGCAGATGTTTTTCGTATACCTCATGCTGCAGTCATGCGAGAAAAAGACTTCGAGAGACGAGGCTTCGTCCAAGCTCGGCGTCTCGTGGAACGCGGCGCTTCGCTACCAGGGCGCATTCCCCAAGGAGTTCCGCTGTCCGCTGGGCAGTTCGATGAACTCAGACAAGCACTGCAACATTTGAGTACTCGCTTCGCCTGCGAGCTGTGTGTAAACGGTCGTGCGCGCGTGAATGTGGTCACTTGGTGTCCAGCATTCAATGTATTAAACGAATTCTAAATGCTTAAGTCCGAAAGTACGGCTTTTTGCTCAGGTGTATTCTGAATTGCTCGGCAAACCCCGGCAAGCAACACCTATTTTCCAAGGAAAACCGCGCAGCAACATGCCCACTAAACGAGACAGTGGTCCTGTTTTTGTACTATTTTCTCGGAATTTTGCATAACCAACTAACTTCGCATTCTTTTAAGGGGCTCATAATTTTAGTTTCGCGCTCATCACTTGTGTTCATTAGTAAACGTAAATGTGCACATGTGTTCCCCAATTAGCATGTCAGTCAACAAGGAGCTTTAGAATTAGGTACCCAGCCGTTTAGAGAGTGCCTAGACCTCCGAGCGACTTGCGTCCCCAAGACCTTGCGTTTTCTACTCTATTAGCACTCTCAAGTGGGGCTGGTGAACAGAAGAAAGCGGGGGAGAGGACAAAAGAACGCAGAAAGGCAGGGACCCATCTGCTAGGGGTTCCTCGCACTAAAGCTGTTTTAGTACCGGGAACTCCTAGCAGTACGTTGCGTCCCGGCCGTGTCCTTTCGTTTCTTTTTTCGTGCTCCCCCGCCCCCCGATTTTAATGCGACATCGTTAAAAAGAGCTCGTTTCGCAGATATTTCGGTGTCGGCTTCGTTGGTTGTCATCAGCGTTGTCCGTGAGCAAAAATTTGGAACAGATGTAAATAAATAAATAAATAATAAAAATATTCGGTTCGAGTGGGAATCGAACCTAAGACTTCCGCGTGGAAAGCACTCGTTCTACCACAGAGCCACGCCAGTGCTTGCAACTATTTCGAAAAAAAAAAAAAATAATCCTACAGGAATGTGATGCAGTGCGAGGAGCCTCCTGGTAATATTGCGATTCAGAAGAGTGGTAAGTTGGGCTAGTTGGTAATGATCCATACTTAATGTAACTGCGCAAAAAAACGGACGGAAACACGAAGGGCGAGAAAAGGACAAACAAGCGCAGACTATCAACTGAAGTTTTATTGCACGAACGAGGCAATATAAAGGGCAGAAAAAAGCGAGAGGGGGCAAGAAAAGAAGGAGACAACTCCTGTTGACTTGGTCCCTCGTGCCTTTTGTCTCCTTCTTTTCTTGCCCCCTCTCGCTTTTTTCTGCCCTTTATATTGCCTCGTTCGTGCAATAAAACTTCAGTTGATAGTCTGCGCTTGTTTGTCCTTTCCTCGCCCTTCGTGTTTCCGTCCGTTTTTTTGCGCAGTTACATTAAGTATGTAATATTGCGAGGCAGAACTGAGAAGCGTAGAATCGCACCAGGCGTCAAAACGAGTGTTTGGTTTAAAGGCCAACCAATTACAAAGCCCGCGGGCATAATTAATCATCATTATCAGCAACAGCATCAACCTTACGGATACGTAGTCTCGAGCACTGCACGGGCCCGGGCCGTCCGAAGCATTTTCCGGCGGGTCCGGGCTTGGCTCGGATTTGAAAGTACGGGCCCGGGCCCGGGCCTGGGCTTGAGGCTGCGGGCTGGGCCGTACTCGGGCCCGCTCATCGCGAAGCGTACGTCCCTTGACGAATTTAAGGAGTGGCGCGATGCTGTGGAAACTCAACCAGCCGGCAGTGAGCTTGACATGCAGTTACCTTCGGGACAGTGACTCGTGTGAGGACATTGAGAAACTGCTTGAATGGTGGGAAGCCCAATGTAGGAAATACCGTGGGCTTTCATTTCTTGCAAAAAAAGTACTTTGCATCCCATCCACGAGCGCCAGCAGCGAACGCAATTTTAGTGCAGCTGGGTACGTACTCCAAGACAGGAAGACCTGCTTGAAGCCGGAGAGCCTGGACAACTTGCTGTTTTTGCACAAGAACATGTAGATTTTTGCCTTTTGGTGGCCTTTTCACACTCCTATTCCTGTGGCATCATTTTCAGGTGCGGTCCTTTTGTGTCACTGGGTGCTATTTTAAGCGTATTTTCTATCTTTATTTCACGAATACGGGTGAAACATTTAATCTGGAATAGCATTAAGTATGGTGTGTAGCAGCTTGATTATATTGTAGCGAAGCGTTGGAAGTCTGTAATGGGTCGCCCTCTCGAGCGCTTTCTAGTGGGTCGTCCCCTTCGGCTCTTCTCTGACAGCACGCTCCTCGCGCTCAGAGTCCGCGCTCTGTCTTGACTGTCGCCGTTGTGCTTCGTCGACTAGTGCCGTCAATAAACGCCTTTATAATTTGGTGGAGAGTGCTGCGCCGTCCAACCAGCTTCGGTCCGTTCGATGCCCCTGGCGCTTCGATCCCGTACCGTGCCCTCTACCATGCCTCAAGACGCCGCCCAGCAAACGCTTCCCCCTGTACCGACACCATGCTCCGGTTCCCCCCGCATCCGCGACCCTCCTATATTCACCGGCGCGGATGGCACTGACGTGGAGGACTGGCTCGCGATATACGAGCGCGTGAGCGTACCCAACAAATGGGACGAGGCAGGAAAGCTGAGCAACCTGGTTTTCTACCTCGCGGGTGTGGCCAGCCTGTGGTACAACAACCACGCAACCGATTTCCTCACGTGGTCTGATTTCAAGACCGCCATCATCAACGTGTTTGGCCAACCTGCCGTACGTAAACTGCAAGCCGAACAGCGTTTACGTGAACGAGCTCAGCAGACCGGTGAGTCGTTTACCAGCTACATCGAAGACGTCCTCGACTTGTGCAAGAAGGCCGACGTAACCATGTCTGAGTCTGACAAGATCCGACACGTTATGAAAGGCATCGACGACGATGCCTTCACCATGCTGCTCGCCAAGAACCCTCGTACCGTGACAGAGGTGATCACGCTCTGCCAAAGCTACGAGGAGCTGCGCCGGCAGCGGTTGCTGAACCGTCGACCTCCATCACGCGACGCCGACCTCGCTGGCTTGTCGGCCATTTCTGATCACTCGGGCTTGCTCGCCGAGGTCAAGTCATTTGTGCGCGAGGAAATTGCCCGCCAGTTTTCTCTACTGACCTTGCCTCAGTCGCAGCATGTTGAACAGCCGTCCACCACACTGCTGCCTCCCTTACGCCGCGCTATTCAACAGGAAATCGCGGAGGTCATGCCGGAATACCACCAGCCACCTCCGGCGCTTGCGCCACTCAGTTACGCGCAAGTTGTAGCCAGGCCACCCCCAGCGATCCCTGTGTCTGTCCCACATCCTTACGCCGAAGTCGTCGCCAGACCACAGGCCTTCCAGGCGAGTGTGCCGGCTGCGTACGCCGACGTCATTCCTAGGCCACGACTGCAGCCCACCATGCAGTCCTATCAGCCGCCGCCCCGTCCACCGCGTCTTGGGCCATGGATGGGACCCACCCCGGCGAACCGATGGCGCACTTCCGACAACCGCCCCATCTGCTTTGCGTGCGGTTGCGCCGGTCACGTCGCCCGCTATTGCAATCGCGTGCAGTCGCCTCCAGTCGCCTCAACCATGCCAAGCCAGTCGAGCCGGCCGTATTACGATTCACCGCAGCCTATGTCACCGCCGTCTCGCCCAGCGCCCTCTACCCGCCGTTCACCGTCACCACGACGCCGCTCACTGTCCCCGATGCGGCCACGTCTAGTCCCACGCGACCAGGAAAACTAGTCGTCGCAGTCCGCGAGGCAAGGGCTGCGACGCGATCGAACTGCGAAAGCCCTCAGCGAAGCCCATACGTGATAGACGTGTTTGTAGACGGTGTTCGTGCATCTGCCCTTATTGACACTGGAGCCGCTGTATCCGTTATGGACGCAAAGCTTAGCCGAATACTGCGCAAAGTGACAACGCCACTATCCGGGCTCTCCCTCCGTACAGCCAGCGCCCAACGTATTCACCCTACAGCGGTGTGCACAGCCCGCGTCATGATTAAGGACGCTATGTACGCCGTCGAACTGATCATAATTCCTGCCTGCTCTCACGACGTCATCCTCGGATGGGATTTTCTCTCCCGCCACGACGCCGTCATTCATTGCGCACCAGCCGAAATAGAGCTGTCACCATTCTCTAATTTGACGCCGGAAGACAGTCCATCGGCTGCGAGCAAGGTACTCGTCAAAGACGACATCAAATTGCCTGCAAACTCGTCAACGGCGGTGTCCGTCTACTGCGCCAGTCTATGCGACACTGTTGCACTCCTCTCGCCATATGACCGTATTTGCACGAGGAAAGGCTTGCTGGTGCCTTTCGCGACCGTTCAAATCACTCAGAGAAGCACCTCTATTTTTGTAATCAACCCCTCCCCGTACAGTGTTCCGTTGGTGCGAGGGGAATGTCTCGGCAGCGTGGAACCCCTCGAAGACGCACAAGTTATGGACAAACCCGATGACACGCACGGCCGCAGTTCCAGTACGCTCAGTGCTGTTTCGATGTCTGGTTCATCACCCGCTGACGTGTTTGGTTCCACCATAGCTGACAACCTTACGCAGGTCCAGCGTTCCCAGCTTCTGGACCTGTTGAAGAATTTCGCTCTTCTTTCGATGTCGCTCAAACGTCTCTCGGCCGCACGTCGGCCGTTACGCACGGCATCGATACTGGCGCCCACCTGCCACTGCGACAACGTCCATATCGCGTATCTCCCACAGAACGCCGTGTAATCACCGAGCAAGTCGACGACATGCTTCGACGCGATGTTATAGACGTCAGACTCTGGAGTTTCCAAGATGTGTGGCGCCACCTGTCGGAGAAGTATTGAGTAGTGCATAGACCGACTCTCTCGCACAGTTTGCTATGGGACCAGGTGCAACTAGCGAGTGCGAAACAACGATTGAGCTTAATATCGCGTGTGTTTGCGCATTTAGCACTCAGAACGAGAGCTGTGAATTGCTCTCCGCTAGTCGGACGCGCCACCGAGCCGTCGTGAAGTGCTTGCTGGATCACTCGCCTGAACGACGGCGAAAACAGCAGCAGACGAGAGCCCTCCGCACGCTACGAAGAAACTCCGCAAAAGACGCACTGTTGCGTTGTGAATTGCCACGGACGTAAAAGACTGAATAACAACGTTCAGTTTTACCAATTTCCATAGTTGTCGTACGAAGAAGAAAGGCGAGAGCGCTGGAGACGGGCCGTTGCGAGCGTGTTGGGTAAGCGAAGTACCCGCGTTCTCCGCAGCCGGTGGCATGAATGTGTGGCTGTGCTGTTGTTTTGCGTAGCCCTGATGCAAAACCGTGGTAACCTTGACTATGAAGCTTAGCAGAGGCTCTGACCGCGGTGCTTGTCTTGTAACACGAAGTGAGCAGCTAGAGGCAGACTGGAGACGCGTGATACGCACACCGCGACGAGTTGGTCGTCACAACACAGCATCGCGGACGTACGTACGTTTTGAAGGCTCAGAGTTCTGGTTCAACTAGCTACCACCACGTGCGTCATACAAGTAAATCGCAGAATGTTGGTCGTGACCCCCTTCAGGTTTGTTTCGCCCGTGTCCTCCGCGGTTGCCGTAGCTATCTCGCAGGCCACGGTTTTGCCTTTGGTTGTACCCCGCGAAAGTGGACACGCACGTATCCCCACTTGCCGTACATACAAACGGAAGACGACCATTAAGAGACCATTTGAGGATGCGTAATAAAACACTCCAATGCACAGGAAGCGAGAGATGAATTAAGGGAGAATGCAACTGAAAAGGCGAAATTCGCCGGAGCCAATTCGCCCCTGATGAACCGAGTTTTGCACCACTGATCGTAAGATGCATAGCTAAGTAAATTGATCGTGTATGTAGGTACTTTATCGCTGTGGCATACGTATATACCCGATTTTAACGCATTTAGGCTCTAGAGAACGGATGTCGGAGGGCTTGCCTCGAACTCGGTGTCGTGTGATGCTCGCCTGTACTTGCGAGTTGCAGCGCGCGGGAATAACTAAAACTTATTTTGCATTGTACTCGCAGTTCGCTTTGATCAGCTTCCTTTGTTTCTGAAGCGTGGATTGGCGGAAGAAGCTTTCCAGGTCCTTGATTTTCAGGAAACCGCGCCTCGACACCAACGAAAGAGGAGGGTTATATTGCGGCCTATGCACATTCGCTTGCGGGCGGCTCTCTTTGCACTACCCAGTTAGTGCCAGGGCTACGGTGAGGGCGCTGGTGGCGGTGTTTTTCGCAGCGCCGCCTGGGCAGAGTCTGACGTCTATTCGACCCTCCAACAGCCCCTGGGCGTCTCCTGTCGTTCTTGTTGCGAAGAAGGACGGTTCTGTGCGGTTCTGTGTCGACTACAGACGACTCAACAAGATCACTCGTAAGGACGTGTATCCACTGCCGCGAATAGACGATGCGATTGACAGCCTGCAAGGCGCCGAATTCTTTTCATCTCTCGATTTGCGCTCAGGGTACTGGCAAGTACCTATGGCTGACGACGCTCGACCGAAGACCGCCTTTGTCACGCCCGACGGCCTGTAAGAATTCAACGTCATGCCGTTTGGGCTGTGTAATGTGCCTGCCACCTTTGAGCGCATGATGGATACCGTTCTGCGCAACCTGAAATGGCACACGTGCTTGTGCTACCTCGACGACGTCGTCGTTTTTGCTCCGGACTTTTCCACCCATCTTCAACGCCTACGGCATGTTTTGACGCGTTTGAGTGACGCCGGTCTGCAACTGAATCTAAAGAAGTACCGATTTGCAGCACGGCAGCTGGCAATCCTCGGCTACGTCGTGTCCAAGGACGGAATTCTCCCCGATCCAGGCAAACTTCGCGCCGTGACCGAGTTCCCGATACCTACGTCCGTCAAAGAACTGCGCAGTTTCGTAGGACTGTGTTCCTATTTTCGGCGCTTCATTCGAAATTTCGCGACTATCATATCGCCTCTGACGAAGCTCCACGGAAGTAACGGGCCCCTCCATTCATGGTTGTCCGAGTGCGACGACGCTTTAGAATAGCTCCGCCGTTTGTTGACGTCGCCTCCCATACTACGCCACTACGACCCCACGGCTCCTACAGAGGTACACACAGACGCTAGCGGTGTTGGCCTTAGCGCTGTCCTTGCGCATCGCAAACCAGGGTTCCCTGAATATGTCGTGGCATATGCAAGTCGTACGCTTACTAAAGCCGAGACCAATTACACCGTCACCGAAAAGGAATGCCTGGCGATCATCTGGGCCCTTACGTAATTCCGACCTTATTTGTATGGTCGCCCATTTGATGTGATCACCGACCATCATGCACTATGCTGGTTGTCGTCACTGAAGGATCCCTCAGGTCGCCTCGCCCGCTGGGCACTTCGCCTACAGGACTACGATATCCGCGTGCTGTACCGCAATGGACGCCAGCATGCTGACGCCGACGCACTCTCGCGCTCCCCCTTGCCTGACGACAATACCCATAGCTCAGTGTCTCACAATGCCGTTTCTTCTATCGACATTCACACCATCGCTACTGAACAGCGCAAGGATCACTGGATCGCCTCATTGATAGACTTGCTGACTGATCCAACGGCAACACCATCCACTCGCGCGTTGCGTCGTCAAGCCCACCATTTCGCCGTTCGCGACGACCTCCTCCACCGACGCAATTACGGCGACGGCCGCCAGTGGCTACTCGTAATACCCCGCAGTCTGCGTTCTGACATATGCGAATCGTTCCACTCTGATCCGCAGTGCGCACACTCTGGGGTATCGAAAACCTACCACCGCATTCGCCAACGGTACTTTTGGCGAGGGATGTACCGCTACGTGCAGAAGTTCGTTCGCTCCTGCATCGATTGTCAGCGCCGCAAAACATCAACGCACCTGTCGCCGGCAGTTCTGCAACCTCTGCCTTGCCCTGACCGGCCGTTCGGGCGCGTTGGCATAGACTTGTATGGACCAATTCCTCTAACGTCGGCTGGTAACCGCTGGGCCATCGTCGCTGTTGACCACCTTACGCGATACGCCGAAACTGCCGCCCTCCCAGCGGCTACAGCGCGCGATGTTGCTTCCTTCCTGCTGCACCGATTCATGCTGCGTCACGGTCCACCCCAGGAGCTGCTCAGCGATCGAGGTCGTGTCTTGTCCGAAGTCGTCGAAGCCATCCTGAAAGAGTGCAACGTTGTTCACCGGAAAACTACTGCTTACCACCCGCAGACGAATGGCCTCACTGAACGCTTTAACCGCACGCTCGGCGACATGCTCTCGATGTACGTCGCCGCCGATCACACCAATTGGGATGTCATTCTGCCTTTCGTCACCTACGCCTATAATACCGCCCCTCAGAGCACTACTGGTTTCTCCCCCTTTTTCTTATTGTACGGCAGACACCCGTCGCACACAATCGACACAATCCTTCCATACAAGCCGGATCCGTCTGAGTGTGCGCCTATTTCTGCCACAGCCAGACTTGCTGAGGAGTGTCGGGAGCTTGCCAAGACGTTTACTACGCATGACCAAGAGCGGCAAAAGAGCATTCGCGGTGACACCACCACTTCTGCGCCCACGTTCCGCCCTGGAGCACTCGTATGGCTCTCAGTCCCTACCACTGCACCTGGCCTCTCTTCCAAACTGCTGCCCAAGTACGACGGCCCCTACCGTGTCGTCGAACGCACATCCCCGGTCAACTACCTGATCGAGCCCGTTGAACCATCTTCGGACATGCGCCGTCGAGGGCGCGACATTGTCAACGTGGAGCGCCTGAAGCCCTATCATGACCCGCTCATAGTGACAAGCAGTTAGGTCGCCAGGCGGCTCCCTTTTTCGTACCCGGGGTAATTGTAGCGAAGCGTTGGAAGTCTGTAATGGGTCGCCCTCTCGAGCGCTTTCTAGTGGGTCGTCCCCTTCGGCTCTTCTCTGACAGCACGCTCCTCGCGCTCAGAGTCCGCGCTCTGTCTTGACTGTCGCCGTTGTGCTTCGTCGACTAGTGCCGTCAATAAACGCCTTTATAATTAATTATATTGTACATGGCGATTTCGTTTCCGTGACGACGTTGGGATATGAACGATTTATATTTCACCTGCCTTTGGTGGCTGTTCACCATATATAACGTTAACGTTTTTTATCTTGCTGCAAAAATATATTAATCAGGCTGAGCATCTTAAATGAATTTTGTTGCTATGTTTTATTTTCACTATACTGTTATTGTAATGACTTGCCATGTGCCATATATAGGCAACATTTCATTTGTATTCTTTGGTATTATGTGACAAAACCACGATATGATTACGAGGCACGCCGTAGTGGGGACCGGATTAATTTCGACCACCTAATAATAATAATATCTGGGGTTTAACGTCCCAAAACCACGATATGATTATGAGAGACGCGATTTCGACCACCTGGAGTTCTTTAACGCGCACCTTTAGATAAGCACACGGGTGTTCTTGCATTTCGCCCCCATCAAAATGCGGCCGCCGTGGCCGCGGGAATCGCACCCGCGTCCTAGGACTTAACAGCGAAACAGCTTAACCGCTGAGCTACCACCGCGGGCAAAGCAACATTTCGATAAGGGTACCAATATGGGCTTGTTGGTTCATCGTAAACTGGCTAGTAGCATAGCGCGGGAAGACACAAGGACAAAAAACATGGCTGATCCCTCTGTCATAGGAATTAGAGTGACCTAGAATAGGGGGAGTGTCCAAAGCGCCGCGCGAATACATGGGAGGAGCGAGGGCCTTTTGCGGTGAACTTCCGCGCCGCGGCGCTGCCGTGCCGGACCCGTGGGCTTTCTCCGCGGCGGATGCCGCGTCAAAGCGGCGAGCGTCTGCTACGCGCGTGATATGTTGGCCGCTATTAGCTAAGATTGCGGAAATTTGGGCAATATTTAATACTGCGTCACTGCAACATAATACTGCAGCGACTCATCACACAGAGAACGCGTTTGTTAGTTTGTGTGTTCTGAAACGGGGATTTTGTATATATATATCCTTTCAACTGGTTTGTCACCGCATTGGTCCACACTTCCGCGGCTGTTTGAGGAACGCATTCTGCGCGCACTTCATCGTGAGAAAAGGCGCTTAACTTACTTTCGTGTGGAATGACGAACGCAAACTTGCTGCAGGAGAAAATAAACTGGAGATAACCAGAAGAACGTAGTACATAATGCATGTAGTAAATGCATGCATGCTAACGCGTTTGCACCCTTCATATCCTATATTTTATTTCGTGCATTCAATTTGTTGGCGGCCTCTGACGCTCTGCTGTTTGAAGCCATTTCATGCGAAGCCGAATGTGTCAGTCGGCGTGGCCGCCGTTACAAAAGTAAAAAATTACTCGCGTCTCGTTCACGTGGTATACACGAAAATTGGCACGGAGGGGCATGAATGTGCGTATGCCCAACACGACCGATAGGTCATGGCATCACTAACTTGACATGCTTGCCATTTGCGCAACGACTATAGCCATAATAATATGGTGTGTGGCGCGCAAACCTGCTTTCTTTAGCCAGAAATAATTCTGACGATGTGTGGTCTGACGATTTGTTTCCGTCAGGTTATAAAAGACGTGGTGGTCACCAATTTCGTTGTAAACATGTAAGACTTACCCATACATTTTGAAGAACTGACCGCATGGGTAAAATGTATGCGAAAAAATTACATGAAAAAAAAAAAAACGTGGTCTTATGCATTCGCCTGAGACGACTCGAAAACGAAAGCCATCTTTTTCGTCAGTCGATGCATTGATCCTCCCTCGCCCCTCTCCGAAAGCTTTCTGCACATAACGTGGTTTCGGACTGCCCACAGGATCGAAGACATTGCAAGCTTTCTGCACCTCACCTGCTTTTACATTGCCTCCGTGATATGACGTCATGTTGAGGACGTCATAGTGACGTCACAAGTTCTGTCGACCTGTGACGTCATGGTGACGTCATCGCGTGGTGATTTTGTGCATCACTCGTGTTGGCGACGCGGGACGCCGACGGTAAATTTTCGTGTTTGATGAGCCATCTAAGGCTTTAGCTTTAAAAAAAAACAAGACAAACCTTAGTAAATGAAACGATAACAGTGCAACATCGTGTATGCCTCACTTCATCTTACGAGCGATCGCCTGAAAACAAACGCGACTCTCAGTTCAGAGCAGCTGATTGCACGCGTCTGCGGGACAAAAGAGGCTTGCTTTACCCGTCTGGTCATCTCTTTATATTTATTCAAGAGATGACCAGACTCGCTATTTAAGTACTCCGGAGCTTCAGCACGAAATTTTTGTGGACGCTATATTGAGGTCATCAGGAAAAAGCGGGAAATTGTGGTAGGGTGCCCCATTGGCGCGCACTCAACTGCCACGGAAACAATTGTATTTTATGTAACTACTCGTCCACATCTTTTTGTAAAGTCTCTGAACCGGGCGAACGCTAACCTCCGAGAACCGTGAAAACATCTGAAGTTGAGAATGAGTTGTTTGAAACTGTTTACATTTCGTATGGTGAAGGCTTGAAGCAATGCACGCATCTCGCGTGAACGTTTCATACTGACGTTCAGCGATGCAATGCAACATGCGATAATATATATATATATATATATATATATATATATATATATATATATATATATATATATATATATATATATATATATATATATATATATATATATATATATATATATATATATATATGTAACTTTGTTTCATGATATCTGGATATTTGTAAAGCATTTTCTATATTACGCCTTTTATGCAAAAACTTGGTGGAATAAGGTTAGTTTACCTGGCATTGCTTTTCTTTCAAATGTTTGCGCACGGTGAGCCTTGTTGTACGCTACCTCAGAAGCGAAAATAAGCCAACACATTGCGGTCGTATGGCCGTCTCTACTTTTTTTTTCCCCCTTGCGTCTTCCCGGTGTGCTCCGTCCATAATAAAGTGCTAGTGGAGGCTAATGAATTGTCGATTAAAGCGGTGTGCATATGGCTAGCAAACCAGTGGCGACCACGAGTAAAAAGCTCGTAGTGTGAAGCGGTCACTGCGCGCAAGTATTTCAGCTGACTGCGCGTGCAATTAACTTTTTTTTATTACTCTTAATTCGAGCATGCGTGATGCTATTGCCCGATTACTCGAGCGAATAATTTTTTTTTTCGTTATTTGCTTGCGCGTGTCCGTTTTGCGCGTGTTTACGCACGCACCAACGTTCTCAAACTCTGTGACCGGAACTATAGGCCACGCTGATGCCGCTTGACACATGATTTTTTGCATTCTCTTGTTGCCCCAGCACTAACGCCACGCTTAAAGATGGATAAGCTCCATTCCGCACCGCATTATAAAAGTTAAGTAGACTTCAAGTGCCCTGTGTGGAAACGCGGCGCAAGAAACTACAGCGCGTAGCAGACGCCCCTCGCTTTCCGCGCGCTTCTCGAGCGCGGAAAGCCCACGGGTCCGGCGCAGCAGCGGCGCGGCGCGGGAGTTCACGGCAAAAGGCCCACGCGGGAGCCGGCGCTTTGGACACTCCCCCTATTCTAGGTCACTCTAATAGGAATCGGTATAACACGAAAGTGAAACGTGTTTTCACAGACGTAGTTGAGCGTTTGTTGTGCATGCTTTCGCCCCAAGCGCGAAGGAATGAATGATACAGCATCAAATTGTAATGTTACTCGAAGAACGGCAAGGCGCTCGAAACTTGCAATGGGCTGCTCAAGCAGAAAGGACGCGCAGAACGAACATACACAGGATGAGCGCGAACTGTCACAGTTGTAATTATTTCTGTGTGAGCAGCACGCTCCTTTCGCAAAAGCGGCCGCTGCAGTGAGTGAGGTGACCTTCGTGCTCTCAACGGAAACTTGCAGGCAGAGCGCAAGACGTACAAACCACCGAGATCACGAGATAAGCGCCCGCACGAACGACCACGCCCTGTCGAGGCGCGCGCTAATCCGCGTGGGGGACAACTTTTAAGACGCGCTCTTCGAGCCCCTCGCGCCATCTCGCTATTGATAATGAAAATACGCAGTAGCGCCGATCTCTGAGTACCGCCACCGGCAAATGGTGTACATAAATAGCTCGCCGTTAGCTCGGCAGAGAACGTGCCGTCTGCGGCGGAGTCGTTTCGCGCTGCGCGCTGGCGATCGAGAGGTCGTAAGTTCGACTCCCGGTGACGGAACATTTTCTTATAGTTCTTTCTTTGTCATATGTTAGTCTTTATATTTTACAACGTCATATCCGTGACGGAAATGCGTCAGTGGAGCCGTGGTGGACCCCGGCATAAAACACTTTCGTGTTAAAAAGAGTAGAGTAGACCCTATAGACATAGGCGTGCGCAGGGTTCCCCATCAGGGGGGTGGTGGCAAAGGTTCATCGCAGCGCCCCCCCCACCCTACTAAGTCAATGTATGGGGCAGATTTTGCGCCCCCCCCCCTCTTAGGTGACTAGAAGGGGCAGATTCTGCGCCCCCCCCTCTTAGGTGATTAGGGGGGGGCGGCCGCCCCCCCTGCTCCCCCTGTGCGCACGCCTATGCTAGAAGCTGTGGCTCATACCCACACTGGGGGATTGGCCAAGAACCTGTTAGTTTTTAAAGGCAAACTTGAAATTGAAGTTCAAACTTTCTTTAATTAATACGGAAGCATAAATTAATTAGAATTAAGATTCTAATAATAATAATAATATTATAGAATATAATTGAGGCCGTAAAACCGAGAATTTGGAAAAAAAGAAAATAAAATAGAAATAAAAATTTGGAAAAGTAGATAGTACATTTTGTTCATTTAATCCTAATCTAAGCAGCCGGAAAACAGAGCATAGCGCTTGTGTTCGTCTCGTACTTCTTCTTTGCCCTTGTGTCTTCCCACGCTATGCTACTAGCCAGTTTACAACATTTCGATGCATGTACACACCGCATTTTTCGTCCGATCGCCAGCTACGAAGCGCAAGGCAACATTAATAATCATCATCAACAACTAATATCCTCTAGCGGGCCCGGGCCGGGCCATGAACAAGCGCGCCCTGGATAAGTTAAGTAATGAACGCCCGGGCCGGGTCCGGGATTGGAACCACGGGCCCGGGCTGGGTTCGGTCATGTACGCCCGGGCCCGGGCCGAAAAATTAGGCCCGTGCAGTGCTCTAGCGTAGTCAATACTTTGACAACTCGCAAAAGGAAGAGCTACGCCCTTCGCAAGTGTACTTGCAGTAGGCATTCTAGGATAGTTTGAAAAGCCCAGTGTTGCAAGCGCAGACGTACCTTTCCTTCCCGCACGGTGTCCAATGAGAAGCGAAGCCATCGATTGAGAAAGCGATGCCCGATTACGCTATCGCGTTCTACTCTTGAAGGCGAAGCTCAGGCGTCCTCGAACTTTTCTTCTGTTCGACATCCGAACCCATGTTCCTTTGTACTCTCCTTGGGTTCGATACTCTCCTTGGGTACAAAAGGAACGCAAGCCTCTTTAGGGGCCTCGGCACTGAAACTCTCTAATCGAGAGTTTTAGTGCCGGGGCCCCAAAGCGGCTTGCGTACACAATTGCTCATGCGTTCTTTTGTCTTCTCCTTAGGTGAGGCTGCGAGCAGAAAGGAATGCAAGAGATGCGTACGCAAGCCGCTTTGGGTTCCCGACACAGATCTCTGATAACGTGCGTACCCAAGCGGTAATTAGCGTATATGACACATGCGCAATGGCAACGAACTCAAGCGATTGCGTACGCGAAGCTATCGGTGTCCCATTGTAAAACTGCCTATTGACTCCCACATGCGCTTGCCCGTAATCTGCATCAATGGAGTGAACGTGGTGCACAGATCATAATCATCACGCAATGGCGACGATGATCCTGCGTATCCTATGTCCTAAGGGATATGATGACCGTCATCAGTAGCATACGCTTTGAAACGGCATGGCGACCACAGTGACCTGACCTGTCCGTTACAACCCGTAGCTATCTCTTTTAAATACGTAAGCGTTTCTATGGTGAATCAACGAGACAGCTACCTGTTCTTCTGTTACGTAAGGAGTTACATCGCTATAAAACAAAATAAATTTTCTTGGCGGGACTGGCTTTGAGCCCAGGCCCCCACGCTCCGAAGGGCTCCACGCGTGCAAAATTTGAATATAAGTTGGAACCATACGATTGCGTTTGTTGTGGTGGTTGTTCGCATAGTCCCCGTGGCTCACCCACTGTGGCGGACTGGCCGAAAATTGGGCGGTTTTATACATATGTATATATAATTTAATAATAGGGTAATTTATACAAGAGATAAATCACGAACTAATGGCCATGTTTAGGTGCCTCCCTTGGATGCGAAAATGCACCGCGAAACACAAAAAAAACCTGTATTGTCTTTAAAAAAATGTAGCACTAATGTCGTCCTTGTGTAGGTCCGCGCTAATGCAGCTCTTGTGTAAGTCTTCTTGGTGTAGTTCTAAATCCGGGCCCGCGCCAATGCCGCTCTTGTATAGGCCCTTGCGCAATTCTAAATCCCGCGCTAATGTCACTATGGTGTAGGTCTTTGTGTAATCCTAAATCCAGCGCTACATGCAGCTCCACTAGCGTGAAACCTGAGGAAGTACGTAGCATGGGAAAGCCAGCGATTTCCTTGGCAATCGCGCGCTTGCCGACGTGGTGGCGCCCTCTTGCGCGGCGGTGGACTCTGCCTGATGCTTTAGAAGCGTTTTAGGTAAATCATCGCGATTAATCCTTGGTTATTTCTGCATTTTAAATTATTTAGACCTTGTTAATTTATTTTGCGCTGGTTTTTAGCATTATTGGCCTTGTTTTAGGCCGGTATTGGCCACTGCGTGACCATGCGACATAAGACAGTAGATGGAAGACAAGCGGGGTGCTGAGATGTCGCGCGGTCTGCTGTCTACCGCGGCCTCCGCTGCGCCGCACGCCTAAAGCCCCTCTGGAGGGGTTTTACGCGTGCACATTGACTGAGGCGTGCTAAAGGCCCTCTAGAGGGGCTTTAGCACGCATCAGAGCCATATATACCCTAGACGCCTTAAAG
Organism: Rhipicephalus sanguineus; assembly: GCF_013339695.2. Lineage (NCBI taxonomy): Eukaryota > Metazoa > Arthropoda > Arachnida > Ixodida > Ixodidae > Rhipicephalus > Rhipicephalus sanguineus. The sequence continues at coordinate 165,892,322 of NC_051180.1, forward strand.
GCCAACTCCGGCGATTTTTCGAGGTCGATGGATCTCAATGAAATTCGCTGGGTACGTTCCTTTGCACGTTTCCGTCATTTATGCCAAATTACAGCCTTGAGACATGCGCAGATTGTTTGCAAATGAATTTTAAAGATTGTCTGCAAACGCCCTCCTGGCTTTCCACAATTATTGGCAACATTGCGTCTTTGACGTCAGTATTGGGAAGGCGGCGGAAGTGACGCAGCCGAGGGCACCGCTAACTTCGGCGCTTCGGCCGCTACAGCGAGCGTCTGCTGTGCACAAGACGACAGACAGCGTTGGTTTGACCGGCGCTTCGCTGGTCGTCCCGGCTGTCACAGCTTTCATACTACGCGCCTGCGTGACCGGCATGCCTTGCACGACTTCCGGTTCGTTCGTAACAACGTCTACGTCATACGTAGACAGTACACTCGGTTGGGTTTCGGTTTCGGTGTTGCGCTTTTTTGCTTATTTAAAATTATTCTGCAATTTGCCGAGTATTTCTGCTATCGGGACCGTAACAGGAGCGTCTCAGGAACATAAAAGCACCATTACTTCGACATGACCAAAAAATCGCCGGAGTTGGCCTTTAAGCACGCCTAGGCTAACAGCGCCCTCTCGGGAGTAGCCGGGCGCGCGCGACTAACTTTTTTACTGGGGAGAGCAACGAATGGGACGGCCGGAACAAAACCTGCCAATGCGCAGTTTCGTAGGCCATGGTCTCACTTTCACTCTTGCTTTATACCTTTCACTGCAACAAAAGCGTGTGATGCGGTGATGCATACAGAAGGCGGTAAAGGCAGTTATGCAGTGAAGCACCGTAGCCAGGAATTTTTTCGGGGGGGGGGGGGCACTTGCAGAAAGCCTTGACGATTTGAGAAAAATGCCTATTTTCATGCTTTATTTTCGATAAAAACACCATGTGTCATCAAAATTCCGGGCCGGGCCCCCTGCCCCCCCCCCCTCCCCCTGACTACGGGCCTGCAGTGAAGTATACTACCTGTGCCTTACACCAATATTCACAGGAATTTGCCTAATGTGGAAAGTCATTCTGTATTTAGGCGTACTTAATGTGTAAACTATATACGTGTTGCTTCTTCAATAAACTTCCAGTTGCCTGTACGCGCCTGTGTCGTCGTTTTCTCTTCTTTTGTCCCTGTTTTGTAGCGCACCCTTTTTTTTGCATTATGATGAACAAATACCAATATAAGTATTTTGTGATCCTGCCTACATGCATGATGCATCACCAGAGTTCTACTTACAGTGATGCTACCGAGGACTTCTGATTTGGAGCACTTTGGAGCAGCAAAATTTTCATCTTGGTGCACTTTGGAGCAGATAATTTTGCATCTGGGAGCACTCTGGAGCAGCGAATTTTACATCCTGGAGTGCACTACGGAAGCATATTGTAATAACATTCAAGCACCGGAATATTACTATGGGGCTCTTATGAAGGCTAGAAATATTTCGATTCATTGCAAATCTCATGGAAAAAATCATCTCAGGAGAACTCCATACTTCACTCGCTAATGAAAAAATAAGGGCTCATGCAGTTGAGTGTTCTGAATTAACCTCTTCGGCGATTATTTTCGACACTAGCAAATAAACAGAATACCAGATCAATAAAATTGCAATTTATGAAATAACACTCTAAATACATCTATGTGGTTATCAGCAGACATTGTAGACAAACGCCGTGATGTACAGCAGTGCCTCAATGCCAAAGAGCCACACTGTCCCTAATGCATTCCCCTAAGAAAACTCCAAGGCGAAAGCCAGGTTCTTTTTCTTCTCGATCGACGGGTTGATCCTCCCCCTCCTTCTCTGCAAGCTATCTGCACCTCACCTGGTTTTGCGCTAGCTCCATGATCGGCGCACCGATTACGGAAGCAGTGTAAAGCGACGATGTCGTGATGGCGTCATCACGTGACATCACGATATATGACGCCATGATGACGTCACAAGTTTTGACGATCTATGACGTGATGATGACGCCATCACATGATTATTTTTTGCATCAATCGATTGACGCCGCCGACGGTCAATTTTCGTGTTTGATAAAGCATCTGATGCTTTCGCATTATTATTGCGTATTGAACGTTAACAACCTGGCCTTACATACCAAACTGTCCTCCACCATGTCACCTCCTTGCCATGCGCGAAACAGCTTCGCTTATCATATGGCTCCTCACCTTTTTTAAAATGTTCATTGTGATAACAATTATATGGACGCTCTCCGCGGATTTTTGCCGTCGCCATTGCCGTAATTTTCTGTATAAAGACCAAATTAATAACATCACCACGCGCATTCTAGTCGCGGGTAAAAGCTCGCGAGCGCTGGCGACGAACGCGGCTGAAGCGGAGATTAAGCTAGCCGGCCGTCTGTCTCCGTCGCACGGACAGCGCATGAGATAACATCTTCCCGCGTGCGGGCCTGCCGTCGATTGCTCATCCAACAGAGAGGAAACGCCCCGCCCGTCTTTCGTAAGGAGCATGAAGGGACGCCAGGGGAGCGGGAATGGGGGGGGGGGGGCGCATCGTTCGAAGGGCGTAGTCGCTTGCGCGCGCGCTACCTCGAGGCATCAGGAGACGGCTCGTAAACTTGCTGTGCTCTCAACGCTTACTTCGTGTTTAGAGAATTCAGAGCAAGAAAACGCTTCGGTTCCTGGAGCGGCCATATTCCCTTAAACCAGCGTTTTGTTGAGTTACGCGAGATCGAATCCAAAAGAGTTAGCTACTAGCCTTACTTCGTTTAACAATACAATTTGTTGGTATCGCATTCATTCCTTCGCCCTTAAGCGAAACTGAGTTTTTTAACGCGTCAGCTATTGACCCCCGAAAGCGAGGGGCGGACGTGTAACATGGGGTAGCCGCTTCACTGTGGGCCGTCAGCGACGGGCCCGCTACTGACAGCTGCGTATTTGCAGCTGCTCCGACCAGGATATATGCTTTTATTAATGAGATGACATTTTTAAAAAGCAAGCAAGAAATTCGAATTGGAACCCTAGCACGTGAGCTCGAAAGGGCAGGGCCTTTTAGGGGGTATTTACCGCAGAGTGATTAAACTCGGACGTGCTGGTATAAGCAATTACGAAAAAGCTCTTCCGAATGAAGATTCATGGATAAAGTATATCTGAGGAAAGTGTGAACGCGTTTCCACCGTTCGCGTGCTCTTCCATAAACACGAAGCAAGGAAAATTCGATATTGTTCCATATATATACTGCTAGCGATCCCAGATTTCATTCCGCGATATCCGGAAACAGAAGTGACAGACATTTTAGCAGCACACATGTAGTTATTACTGAACATCGCTTTCCTTACGTGCCGTGCGACGCTTGAAACGAGCTATCAGCAGCGTTTCTTGAACAGACGACGTCCGCCGATGAATCGCCGTCGCACTTTCTCGCTACCGAGAGGCCTAGACGTCACGAGCCTCTGCGGAGAGCGCGTTTTGCTGTCGAGCCGACTTGCAGAACAGAAGCTGCGTCAGCACCGTGCATGGCATCGTGGCTTATTCGGGACGCACGCGCGAGCGCTATTTATTCAGCGGAATAATTCTTGGTCCATGGTTGCGACTTTGGCAGCCCCAAGATCAAGCTGCACATGTTCTGACGCGCCGGCCGTGCAATTGCCGGTGATAGACGGCCCCAAACCCGAGGCTTTGGCGCAGTTTGGCGCAATTTTCGTCGATATTATCAGGATGGCGCAGTAAATACAATTTGGCGCACTTTGGCGCAGTTGGCGCAGGAGTGGAATCACTGTACTTAACATCGTTTCTGAAAATGGGTGCTTGCCGGGTTCACACCGGTCCACCACGGTAAGCTGGTGAGATCATTTTGAAACCCTTTTCATCAGGGGCGTAGCCAGTCAGACAGTCAACACACTTTATTGCAGTCCTAAGGAATACAAAGTCGTAGTTGCGGGTCGCGCCCACGTTGGGGCTGGAAGACAATAGTCCTCCGCCCGCCATTTGGACAGCTCTTCGTTGATCCTGGGGATCGCCGCTTTCAAGGGCTTCCTATTGCCAGAGTATTGCTCGATCACGAGCAATACTCTTCATTGCACTTATGGATCAATGTGTGGATAATGTCCGGAGCAATGCGGCTAAACTTCCTCGATCACGAGCAATACTCTTCATTGCACTTATGGATCAATGTGTGGATAATGTCCGGAGCAATGCGGCTAAACTTCCTCGATCACGAGCAATACTCTTCATTGCACTTATGGATCAATGTGTGGATAATGTCCGGAGCAATGCGGCTAAACTTCCTCGATCACGAGCAATACTCTTCATTGCACTTATGGATCAATGTGTGGATAATGTCCGGAGCAATGCGGCTAAACTTCCTCGATCACGAGCAATACTCTTCATTGCACTTATGGATCAATGTGTGGATAATGTCCGGAGCAATGCGGCTAAACTTCCTCGATCACGAGCAATACTCTTCATTGCACTTATGGATCAATGTGTGGATAATGTCCGGAGCAATGCGGCTAAACTTCCTCGATCACGAGCAATACTCTTCATTGCACTTATGGATCAATGTGTGGATAATGTCCGGAGCAATGCGGCTAAACTTCCTCGATCACGAGCAATACTCTTCATTGCACTTATGGATCAATGTGTGGATAATGTCCGGAGCAATGCGGCTAAACTTCCTCGATCACGAGCAATACTCTTCATTGCACTTATGGATCAATGTGTGGATAATGTCCGGAGCAATGCGGCTAAACTTCCTCGATCACGAGCAATACTCTTCATTGCACTTATGGATCAATGTGTGGATAATGTCCGGAGCAATGCGGCTAAACTTCCTCGATCACGAGCAATACTCTTCATTGCACTTATGGATCAATGTGTGGATAATGTCCGGAGCAATGCGGCTAAACTTCCTCGATCACGAGCAATACTCTTCATTGCACTTATGGATCAATGTGTGGATAATGTCCGGAGCAATGCGGCTAAACTTCCTCGATCACGAGCAATACTCTTCATTGCACTTATGGATCAATGTGTGGATAATGTCCGGAGCAATGCGGCTAAACTTCCTCGATCACGAGCAATACTCTTCATTGCACTTATGGATCAATGTGTGGATAATGTCCGGAGCAATGCGGCTAAACTTCCTCGATCACGAGCAATACTCTTCATTGCACTTATGGATCAATGTGTGGATAATGTCCGGAGCAATGCGGCTAAACTTCCTCGATCACGAGCAATACTCTTCATTGCACTTATGGATCAATGTGTGGATAATGTCCGGAGCAATGCGGCTAAACTTCCCTCTCAACGGCAAAGATTTCGTCTATAACATTCTCGATGGTGAAGATTGAGGTCTCGTTAACTTACTTTGGGTGTGAGGGCAGGAATTTCCTGCGCTGATAGTGTTTCACTATTTCGTGAAAAGAGAGTATGGGTCAAAGTTATGCTCACAACACGGACTGTCTAGCGTATCAGGACCATCGCGCAATGTTAGACTTCGCGCTTGGTCATGAACTAGCTCATTCGGGTTGGGTTTGCTGGGATGTACATTGGTTCCCTTGTGCGCCGGGGACCATGCGCCAGAATGTTTTTTTTTTTTTTTTTCAGGAAGGGGGGAGGGGGTTGCGCCTACATATACACTAACAAAATTGAAAAATATTACGCCAATATGCCTTTCATGAGGTATTGCTCAAGTTCAAGGATTTTCAAGGACAGATAATCCCACAACTTTCAAAATCCTTGAAAATACACTTTTCAATTTCAAGGGTTTCGAGTACCTGTAGGCATGGATGTAGGCACCTTATGGATGGATAGAGGGATGCTCTGAGCGCCTCCTCTGAAACAGATATATAGCAGTGACCTGCGAGGCGCCAAGCTCAATATTAAATTCGGCCTGATGCCTTGACTATCTGAACTAAATATTTTTCATAAAGAAAAGAAAACAGAGAAATTCACAGCTTAACTTTCTCTTTCAGGACCCTGAAACCTTTGGCCAGTAACAAAGCTTGTTGCGGTCATGGTTGACGACATTGGTTGCTTGTGTTAAGAGTTGTAACTGCACTATCGCTTACTACAAACCTCACTATATAGCTAAGTAGCATGGGGACAATAACTCAGTTCGTTATATTCGATATTCGTTGTAACAGTACAGATGGAAATCAGCACTAAGAAAGCGGCAATCTGAAATTACAACAAAACAATATTCGTTTGACAAAACAGGCCTGCGTTCATGTTTATGTGAGGATGTGACCACATTTGTAACCAAACTTTTATAACCACATTTCGAAAAAAGCTGGTTGTGAATCGTCTTTGAATTACTTTGCTTTTTACACTATCTTTTGAGCTTTGAGTCTCGCGCAAACCAAGTATTTGGGTTTCGCGCTTTGGGTTTCGTTATAAAAATAATAAACGTCATTGAAACGAAGCATGGCCAACCAAAATTCAATCCTTTTATCGCACTTTATGTGTGTGACCACAGTTTTTTTTTGTTCTGGCTGTAATCTCCCTGTGGTAATGCAGACTGGGGCGATGCAGGTATGTAATAAATAAATAAATAAATGAATAAATAAATATTTAAGTCGCTATAACCAATAACTTGCTATATCAGTGTTCGTTATAACTAGGTTTAACTGCATTACCAGTGCTCGAAGGCCTAATCAAACCAAATGCAGTATCTTGTTCTCAGCAGCCATGATCCACTAGAAAACCATTTGCAGTTTCAGCAGATGGATCGCCTGCTATACAATAATTAAAAGAAAAACAAAAACATATTTTCACATCGCTGGGAGAAAATGGTTTATTTCGAGAACCACAATTTGATCATCCATATCACAGTAATTCTGCACAAAAAGAAAGCTTATCTCAACATGCTTTCAACCAAGTAATCACATGATTCTCAATCGAGAAATGCCACACTTCAATGCCATATAGTGATGAGACATACAAGATCACAATGAGCTACAGAATGTCACATCCATTTAAAGTAACATTACATGTCGATACACTCTTAGGCAATGTCACAGTTATTATAAGGTCTTACCAGGTCACAGTTCTTAGTGTGCCAAACAGCAAGTATTCATATTGAATGCATTATATATTGCCATGCGCTGCATAATGGATGTGCAAATTACAAAGAGATGGCACAATCAACACTTCACAACATTTCCATTAAGATGTCACATTTTTCTAGAATAAAAAGTGAGAATACCAAGTGCACGTAGATGAGGCCCGAGCCCAATATCATGATGGCTTACTATTTCGCTTGCGACGATGGCACAATTTTCTATCATATCTTAAGTAACTATTACTAAAAGCAAAATTGAGTAGCTTGACCTACTATTCATATTATCTGCTTATCTATCCTGGACTCCTGCATACAAGAAATACCAATAAAGCTGTTTCTTTCATTTTTCTTCAAAATTTTTACACATACTGCTTTTCAAAATCCTTCAGTAAAAAAAACTGATGTCACCCAATCGGTGAAACAACTAAAACGCAGCTCCTCATACCTTGCGTTGTTTACTACACCTCAGCTATTTCTGACAATATGACAACCGTGTAAACGCACCAAACCTACTGATGTGCAAAGGGGGCTGCGTCACATTTCAAGAACATCACATTCCCAGACTGGCAGCTAAACATGTAATACAGGTGACGCTATTAGCTAGTGTATTACGTAACACACGATTCGGTCAAATAAATGAGTGAGAAAACAAAAATTACGAGTACAAGCAACCTTGAACAAAAGTGCACTAATTCAACGAAGACGAAGAACAGAAACACAGCATGAACGATCAAATGAGGTTTCACTGACATTACACGATGAGGTGGCACGAGAGCATTTTTCATAATCAAGTCTAGCGAAACGTGTGTCGCACGGCCATCCATTACGCTGCATACCACTGAGATTGATTGCTTGAGAGCACACCATTGACAGATGTCAACAGGTTTCTAACTATGCCCTTTTTGGACCACATGTTACTCAGTGAGTATATAACCTCAGACCTTTTGTCCCCCCACAGGGACATTGATTCACAGGCGACGGAAACTAGAACGGCTGTTGCAGCGGAGAGAACCAATGTCCGTCTAGAAGGACAAGGCCTGTGGCGCCATCTACCTTGAGCTCGGCGAAATTTCTCTTTCCCGCTCGGAAAAAACATGGCGGCAATCAGCGCCAGCACGTTTTATGCGAGACGGCCAGGTAAGTCGCTTTATCGTTGGTCTTAATGCTTTTCATTTTAAAAAATTGCAACGGAGTGCAAAGGTTTAATGCCTGGAGAACACATTGACACCGTCTAGAGAAAACCATTGACTTTATTGGGACCTTCGCAGCTTACTAAGTTTAGTGTCCTTGCACAGGGACATTGGGTTCATGTGCGTGTTTATATTGAAGTCAGATGGCCGACTAGCACATTCTTTTTTATGAAAGTTTACCAGTGGGAATTTAAGTCTAACTTCCCACTGCTTTGTAATTTCAGGCTTATCCACCAAGAAGGCAGACGAAGTATTGCAATCAATTTGCGACCGGGAAACTTCCGATATTTCGGACTCCGAGAATGAAGATGACGTTGACGACGTGAATGCCGCGTATGATTCCGACACTGAGGAGTATGCTGGTTCATCTTCTGATAGTGACGACGACGGCTCCAGCGGTGTAGGAATTTCGCCAAGGTGTCCTCTGTGGAAGGCAGCCAGTTCTTCACCAGCAAACAATGTGCCTGTTCTCGAGACGGGGTGTGTTTTTTCGGAAGCTAGATTTGGAGTTCTCGCCTGCCGACTACTACAAGCAGTATGTAGGTGACAACATGCTCGAAAAAACAAACCAAGGAATTCTGAGAGGGCATGGAATCATATCTAAAATCACTGGTCAGGAAGTTAAACAGTTTCTGGGTTGTTCCATGCTGATGGGAGTGATTGGATATCCAAGAATACGATTTTTTTGGAAGAAGGGCCTGGCTGTTAGCTCAGTAGCCGACACCATGCCACGGGATCGTTTCTTCTTACTGCGATCTAACCTGTGCTGCCAACTTGACGACGACATCAGTGATGACGACAAGAAGAGCGAGAGACTTTGGAAGGTTGCGCCTTTCGTTGAGATGGTGCGAAAGGGCTGCTTGGGCTTGGAAAGACCCAACTGCTTCTGTGTGGATGAACAAGTCATCCCATTTTCAGGGCGCTGTCCTATGAAGCAATATATCCCTAACAAACCAAACCCTGTGGGCCTGAAAAAACTTTGTTCTCGCAGGAAAGGACGGGCTGATTTATGATTTTGCAATTTACAAAGGCAAAGAGACGTTTCCAGGCTTTGGCCTTGGCATATCGGGCAACTCAGTCTTGAAGCTGGTTGAGACAGTGCCTGCATGCTCCACGCTTTACTGTGACCGTTGGTTTTCTTCGGTCGGTTTGATGGATGAGCTCATGAAGAAGGGCATTTTTGGCACCGGCACTCTGATGAAGAACAGAATGCCAAAAGACGCCCATTTCACAAATGACAAGGATTTGTTGAAGAAATCTCAGGGTACTTCAGAGCAGCAACTGCGACAAGACAGCACGCTTGCTTGCACAAAATGGGTCGACAAAAAGTCCATTGTGATGCTGTCGGCTGCCTTTGGAGTGGAGCCTGAAGATAAGTGCAAAAGATGGTGCAAGAAAGACAAGAAGTTTCTGGATGTCCCGCACCCATCCGTCATCAGAAACTACAATGCAAATATGGGTGGTGTTGACTTAGCTGACAGAATGCTCTCCCTGTATGCTCAAAGGAGCCGCACAAACAGGTAGACACTGCGTACAATTCTTCACATGTCTGACCTTGCTTGCGTAAACAGCTGGCTTCAGTACAGAGCAGACAAGAAGGCAAAGGGCGTCCAAAGAAAAAACATTCTGGAGTACCTTGATTTCAAGCTTTGCGTGGCCGAAGCATTGATATGGCAGAAGGTGATCGCAACTCGTCAAGAAGACGAAGATGACCTAGACATTCCACCAAGGAAGAGACCAAAAGCTCTGCCATCAGAACATTTCCGCAAAACAGACGCACTGCATTTGCCAATGAAGGACGACCTACCAAATGGAGCGAGGTGCTGGAACGCTGGCTGCAGCATGAAGACACGCCACAGATGTGCTCGGTGCGACGTGTACCTTTGCATAGAAGTTGGAAGAGACTGCTTCTATGAATTCCATTCGTGAGTTCTGTCGCAAAGGAATTGCTCTGATAGCTTGACTCACTGGTGTGTGGGGTTAAGAACGTCCCAAAAGTGATTTTGTTGTGCTCTAAATGTGTCACCAGAACTAATAAAAATCAATTTAATCTTTCTTTCTCTAAAGTTCATCCTCGAAACAGTTATTTGCGGCCCTTTCCAAATACACAAAAATGCATATGTATTTCTAGCAATGCCTAAGGATAGACCCAGTGTCCCTGCACGGGGACAAACAATTACTTGTTGTTAGGCTCTGCGCACATTGAAAATAATTTTTTTGTGGGTTCTATGCAACACAAAAGTAAGTATAAGAACTTGGTCAAAGTTATTTCTCCGTGCCATTACTCTCAGGTCTGAGGAGGATAAACATTTGTTTCCTCAGTGAAAGCTCAGTTGATAATTCACGCTATCTGTGTTATTCTTCTGTCGTCTTTGTTGAATTAGTGCACTTTTGTCAAGAACGCAGCACCAACTCGCCCAGCAAAGCACCCTTCTTAAGTACTGGCGGGAATCTTGCAGAGGTGGGCCATTGTTCAGGCATGTGTTCTAATAATGACAACGTTGCAGCCCTGACCTTTCTTTACAGTCATTACAGTCAATTTGCACACGGCAAAATGACCATCGAAGTTTCAGATAAAGGTAATACGTGCTCACGACCTGAATGTGTCCGCCATGACAAATGTTGAAATAATAAAGAAAAAAAAAGCGGAATGAGCAGAACATCAGACTTGTAAATAGCCTGTGTCAGAATGGTAGCTGTACACACGTTGAAGTGCTTGAGATGCACTTGGAATGAGTGTTTGGTAAGAGCACAGGGCATTTTTTTGAGCAATACGCCAAGTGGAGATCCGGTCAATGTCTTGCGTGAGGATGTGTACATAGTCCGCACAGGAAAGTAAGTTACAGAACTCCGTATCGATTCGAAGAGCTATAAGTACAGTAATTGTGCCGCAGCATCCAAATGCTATAGGCAGTGATCTCCAATAAAAGGACATGTGCATTTCGGCAACCCAACAAACATCTTCGACATCAAGCTTTGAGGTACTCATTTTTTTCCCCGACAAATACAAGTAAAACAAGGAATGTGAAAGGAATGCTATAATAATTAAACTCCGCAATACTGTTATCGCCCGAAGCTCGATTCACAGAAAATGGAAGTGCACACTAGCACGTCAACTACAAACACGTAAAACACAATTAAGCGGGAAAAAAGAGTTCCGTACGCTAAGTATGGGATCATAAAGCTGAACTGAAACAAACAAATGAACCCTGAATTGACAATATTTCCGATGTGCGGCTGATACATCAACGTCAAGCTTTCTACATCCCTCCCACACCAATTACATTCAGCAGTCATATCACCAACATTCATACAACTTCTTTATGAGTAACTCGGTATCTTGAATAGAAGAATCGCGATTTGAGCTTCAAAAAGCGTCAAAAAAGGTCGCAATGAAACATGAAAATTGTACCGAAAAGAAAGAAGGCTGCTCACCTCCTAGGGATTCTTTGTCTGTGGCAAACACTATCTGCTCTCGAGCTTTATTGTTATTATTTAATCAAAAAATAAACAATAATCACAGGCCTCCTTAGTTACACCATGTCTGCATTATCTTAGTCTTCAGCACGATTTCTGCGGGTGTCGACAGAAAAAAAAAGTTATTAGCCCCATCATGAAGTGCTGCCCCACGTAAAATTTCCTACAGCTTATATGCACACACACCATTCAACACAGGCTAGTTCAGCCTAGCTAGCTCCAGAACCTTATCAAGCACAGCATCTACACTCTGATCATCATCAAGGAGCTTCCCAGCAACATCATCTTCTAGCACCTTAGTAAAAAGTACTTTACAGTTTTCTCTGAGCTTATCAGCGAGGGAGTCAGAGCGAGACTCGAACGGGCTGCAGCCACAGTGACGAATCACAGCCTCCAACAAGTCACTTAATTGCGCATTAGGCCAGCCCAATCTCTCGAGTATCGGTTTTTCAATGAGGAAGCAGAGAAACTCCTCTATACGATTTTTCAGACTATCGCAGTTCTCCTCCGACTCATCCAATGGTGGCTCACTTTTAAGGTAAAAGTCCTTTTGCGTAGAGGTTGCAGAATTGCGAGATGTAGACAAATATCTTGTTGCCAAGTTTTGGTTGCGCATGACACAGGTGTCAGTGCATTGTTCTTTAGCGTGGTGATTTTCCTTTACACCCTTCTGTGAGATTTCACCTAGAAGTGCAACTAGACAAGTTTCATCCGCACCTGAGGGCTTGACAAACGATTTTTTACTATGTAGAACGCTGTCATTAGTGTTAGCTTGATGGAATGCATTGCGTGTAGTATGTATTGCACTTGCAAATTCATGCTCACGCTTTTTCAAAGACTCCATGTTAGCAGCCGCTTCGCCAGAGTTGGGGGACACATCTAATATGGATTGACGAGTTATCACAGATTCATTTACGAGTGCATCATCAGTAAAAGTTCTGGGAGGCGACAAACCGTCCGTGGCCATTGTCATGAGCGTTAAGCTGCTCCATGCCGGGTTGAGACCACCCAGAGGCTGGCCGACAAGGCCGTGCCTGTGGTCTTGGTGGGTAACGAGATCATCCTTGCGTGAAAACTTTTTGCCACATAAGTCGCATTTAAAATTACGCTGGCCTTTGTGAACGCACAGTACGTGCTCCTTCATGCGGGACTTGCGCGAGAACACGTGTCCGCACACGCAGCAGGGGAAGCCATTATTGCCCGTATGAGTAACAAGGTGGGCTTGCAGTGCCACAGCCTGGATGAAATCTTTAGAGCAGTGAGGACACTTGTGAGCGCGTATGCCAGTGTGCGTGGGAATGTGCCTGTTGAGCGTGCCCTTCAAGGAAAACCGGGCGGGGCAGTGGGGGCAGAGGAAAGGTTTTTCCTTTGAGTGAGAAAGCTTGTGCTTGTTCAAGGCACCCAAGGAAACGAAAGTCTTGGAACACTCGGTGCAGGCGAATGGTCGCTCCCCGGTGTGGGTTCGCTGGTGAATCTTCAACTGAGACTGCGACCAAAGGAGGCGGCCGCATTGATGGCACTCGAACCGCTTGTGGGGAGATGTTTTGCAATTTTCTGGTTCCACGTCATGCGTGGCGATGTGGTAGTCAAGCTTCGCCTGAAAGAGTTCCCACATGTCAATGCCAACCACAGTCCACATATGTGGCAGACTCATCAAAAATCATGGTTCATACAGGTTCCAGGGAGAGAACTGTAAGGATATTCAAAGACATTCAGGACCTCTAATGAGGCTTTTTCAAGGGTGCAGAGCAGTATCCAATGTAGCACTTGTTTACCATATAGCAATGTTTTCAGAACACTACTATAGCTTCACTGTGCTAGGGACACAAAAATATTATTCGAAATATCCAGCCTTGCTATGACTTTCTTCCATGGGGTGATGATCATAAGCTACCCTGCTATATCTTCAAGTACTTCCCAAATATACATTGGCATTAGTCCAATAAATTTCATCTTTGTTCTCCGCTTGCTCAATAAGATGAGAGAGGACGTTTCGGTGTGAAGTCCCCATAATATAAGCAAAGAAATAAAAAGCAGGAAAAAAAAAAGACAAACTGACTGATGAGAAAGTAAAATGAACACAGCATGAGGGCTGAGAAAATTGTAAACAGAGGAAACAAACCAGCACCAAGATCTGGTGCCAAGCTCTCCCACTAAGGCTTTCCAGTTCTGCATGTGCACTAGTAGAGGTTAAGGTTGTAGTACAATCAAACCCCAATATATCAAACAGGGGTACATCAAGAGAATATTACCCATAAAGAACAGTAGTAATACTTCACAGAAATCCTATGCAAAAGCATAGCACTGTACTATGCATGAATTAAGAATGTTCACGACCACCTTCGATATCAAAGCTTCACCCCTGAAAGTGAACTTCTCCAAACTGTAGTGTAGTCACTTATCGCATTAATGGAAACATTCCTGCCAGCAAAACAGCATTGTTTTTGCATAAGCTGCCAAACAAGGCACTACATGCAAGGGGAATAACATGCCCAGGAAAATAAATAGCAAGGTGAGTGTCTCAACCTATAAAGCAAGAACCTTAAAAGCAATGCAAATCTATAGAGCAATAAGGCATCAAAGCAGTGGTGAAGGTAGTTGTACAGTGATGTAAAAGCTACTTATCAAAGCTGTTTGTGGTGTCCTGACTTCTCTCTTGTGTCCGTGTTTGCCTCATGCCGTTTTTTTAACATGAATACATCTCTAATATTGAATGACCACTAAATCAAACTATTTTGTTGTCCTATCAACATAAGAGACATCCAGGTTTGATTGTTTCACTGTTTCTAAAATTTGGCATTTGCAGGGTCCATGCTAATCCATCACAGAAAGCTGCTGAAATAATCCTGAAACCCCTTTCATGAGGTTTTGCTGAATAAATTCATGAGTTTTCAAGGGGAAATGATGATTCCAGAACTTTCAAGGTTCTTGAAAACATACTCTTCAATTTCAAGAGTTTCAAGGACCTGCACACACCTTGGAAATGCACAGCCTATGAAAAGACGTTAAAGTTCTACAGTAAATATTGTCACGTGGTCGTGACGTCGACGAAGACAGCAGTCGGCGTTTGCAGGATGAAACTGTTTATTTGGCCGAACTTGTGGTCGGAAAATGAGAACTAGCAATACAGCAATACACGCTGTACAATGATAGCGGCGAACAGGGCGTCGTCCGTCGATCAACTGACAAGCGGTCAAGCGCGTCGGCTTTTATACAGGCGCTATGGAACTTTCCAGCAATATCGCTGGTGGCAGTGTTATCTCTCGACAAAGCTGGAACATTCGCGTGCGGCGCGCAATCTTAACAAAACGATCTACCAAAATCGTGAAGCTTCTCGAACACTGCTTCGGGGCCAGCGTCGAGCGTTGATAACCGTCCTTGCTGGTCAAACTCGAACACATCAAAATAAAAGAAGAAGCGGGCGTGGCATTGCCCCCCTCTGAAAGAGCATCGTCCCAAGGAGGTTTAAAAAAAACTTCTGGAGTGGAGCCGGCGCGCCGCCGCTGAAGCCGACGACCGCCATATTGCTCCGGGCAGAAAACGTGTGGGTGGTCGCTTGGGCCCGCGCGGAAGTTCCACAGATGGCGAATTTCTCCTCTTCTCTGGCGACAAGCGAGTGTTGCAGATGTTTAGACCCATGTCAAACGCTCCTGGACGCGATGGTGAGCTCATGCGCTGCCTTCGGCTGCACGAATCGTGTGAAGAAAAAGCCAGGAATCACTTTTCATGTGTAAGTATGCATCAAAGATCCTTCAGTTTCTCGTCTGCTGCAGCGCACTCTCACTCGACAAGTGCGTTTCCAACCTAAAGGTCTCATTAATTACCTATTTAGCTGGCGAATATGGGTTGAAGCGCAAGGCTCTGGTAGAGCAGAGCTGGTCGCAGCTCTGTTGGTTCTGGCTTGACAAAATGTTTACGTGATCACATTGTAAATCCAACGCCTCTTTTATAGGAGGCGTTGATAAATGACGAGTATGGGCTAGGTATCAATCGGGTTCGATTGGGAATTAATTGCTTATAATCATAGCACCATAGATAAATTACCTTAATTAAGAGATTTAGCTTAATTGGCGTAATTTTCAGATTAGAGGGCTTAACTATAGCCTAATTAGCACCAACTATAGACTCGGTCTTAATTGGGATCACCTCGGCTCATCTTGCCGAGCTCGTCATGACGGGCACGTGCGACGATCGGTCTACATGTATATGCACGATCGAGCTCGTCAAATATCCTCAACCGTTGTCCTGCGGACGCCTTTACGCGATCCGAAAAAGGACATAAAAATTCGTCTGTGAACGATTTCGCACGGATGTCCATAGGATTTTAAATTTTGGACGAGAGATGTAATCCAAAATATTACGTCCCACAATTGCCCCACGGACGTCCTATATCGGCTCTGGACGTTGGGCTCTTTCTCGGATGTCCAGCGGATATTCGTTGTCCATTGGGAACCTCGTTGAGTCACCAACATCTTTCGCTTCATTAAGAAGATCGTCTTTGCTGCAGCCATTGGACGACGATACCGATCACACCCATCGGGTGGATTGCCCGAAAAGCCTTTCATCTGTTGTTGGCGCAGTAGTGCAATATATAGCAGATTTTGTGGCACGAAAAGTGTATGCTTGCACATCCTGCGATGAATGCTGCGCTGCGCTGCTGTCCGATGAGCTGCCAGCACCCACAGCTGTAAAAACCAACGGCGGCCAGGGGCGTAGCCAGAAATTTTTTTCGGGGGGGGGTTCAACCATACATTATGGATGTTCGTGCGTGCGTTTGTATGTGTGCGTGTACATATACACAAGCAAAACTGAAAAATTTCGGGGGGTGTTTGAACCCCCCCAACCCCCCCCTTGGCCTGCCCCTGACTGCGGCCTTGTGGCGCCGTCGAAGGATGTGCTGAAGATTTGTCACATTGTAGAGAAAGAGCTTCGTGCTCTACAGATTCAATGTAAGGACTTAAAATCGTTGCATGCAAACAGTGAGCGCATAATGGTAGATGTATTGACAGTGGTTCTTGAACAAGCCTTATTTGCTCAGCTCGAGCCTCATTTAATGGACTGCGATCCACTCGACAACCACATTTATAATTTGTCGAAGGAGATTGCCATCCTATACATGAAAATCAGGTTACACCACATCTCAAAAGAAATCAACCGGAAGAACTCCCAGAGTGGAGTACGAACACGGCTGACAAGGACTGTTATTTTTAAAAATCTGTAAACGAGCGTAAACAAGATCTGCAGCAAGCTGGCCAACTAGTCTACTTTTGTATCGTTTCTTTTGCTGTGTTTTGTTTATAAGGGCGCGCATTTTGTATGTTTAGTTTCGTGATTTTCTGCATTATTCGTAAACAAGAGCGGCAGCAAGCTGGTCAACTAGTCTGCTTTTGTATCTTTTTTTTGCTGTGTTTTGTTTTTAAGGGCGCGTATTTCATATGTTTAGTTTTGTGCTTTTCTGAATTATGCATAAACAAGAGCAGCAGCCAGCTGGTCAACTAGTCTGCTTTTGTGTGTTTTTAAATTTTCAAGGGAGGCGTATTTCATATGTTTAGTTCTGTGATTGTCTTCATTATGATGCGTTTTGAAGTTCTTGTGAGATTAGTTGCTTTTCTGATTCATGTTTTAACCACAGTGTATATGTTTCTTTTTTTTTTCTTTTGAAATTGTGTAAATGCCGAGGCTGAATAAAATATTATGTACCACTTATCGGCTACACCATGTGCTTCATTTCGCGAATGCTGCAAGCGTATTGTGCGCGTTATCAGGCACACTTCAGCCCTGTATTATGGCATAAGAAACTGCTTTCTTCAATCTTGCAGGAAGAAAAAGCTAAGTAACACTAACCGTCCCGTACTCATGCTGCAACGCCCCCGCGAAAGCTCACAATTACGCTGGCCACGCTCAAGCTGCGCTCTCTCTTGCCCGGAGCAAAATGGCCGCCAACCAGTTTCCCAGGCTTCACCCGCTCGCGTGGGCGCGTATAGGGGACCTCCACTCCAGTTTTTTTTAAACCTCCTTGCATCGTCCCGATGCTTGCAACAGAATATGGAAAGGAAAAAAACAAGTGCATACACAAATAAATTACAATAACAAAGGAAAAAGTACAGTCCCCAGGTTCGCTAACGCGCAAAAAACGGCTTAAAGGCCAACTCCGGCGATTTTTTCACCATGTCAGGGTAATGGTGCTTTTATGTTCCCGAGACACTCTTGTCACGCGCCCGATAGCAGAAATGCTCAGCAAATTCGAAAATAATTTTTAATAAGCAAAAAGGCGCAATACCGAAACCGAAACCCAACCGAGTGTACTGTCTCCGTATGACGTAGTAGTTGTTACGAACCGGAAGTCGTGCAAGGCATGCCGGTCACGCCGGCGCGGAGTATGAAAACTGTGACAGCCGGGACGAGCAGGAGCACAGTGGAGAGGTGAGCACGCCGCGCATCAGCTGTAGTGTCTGCGACTGACAGTGCCGCGTCTGATACTGACAGTTAGCGGTGCCCTCTGCTGCGTCACTTCCATCGCCTTAACAATATTGACGTCACAGACGCAATGTTGCCAATAATTGTGGGAAACCGGGAGGGCGTTTGCAGACAATCTTTAAAATTCATTTGCAAACAATCTGCGCGTGTCACAAGCCTGTAATTTGGCATAAATGACGGAAACTTTCAAAGGAACGTACCCAGCGAATTTCATTGAGATCCATCGACCTCGAAAAATCGCCGGAGTTGGCCTTTAAGGCGCACGACATGGACGACTTCAGGTCGTGCGCGGCGTCGCTGGGAGTTCGTAATGCCATCCGGGACGACCTCGTAGTCAAGAGCGCCGTGACGTCGAAGCACCTTGTATGGCCCGAAGTATCGCCGAAGAAGTTTTTCACTGAGCCCACGTCGGCGTATCGGCGTCCAGACCCACACACGGTCACTGGGTTGGTACTCCATGTGGCGTCGTCGAAGATTATAGTGACGGCTGTCGACCCTCTGCTGGTTCTTGATGCGCAGGCGGGCGAGCTGTCGAGCTTCTTCGGCGCGTTGCAAATAGGTGGCAACGTCGAGGTCGTCTTCGTCGATGGCGGTTGGTAGCATTGCGTCGAGCGTCGCTGCCGGGCTCCTTCCGTAGACCAGCTTGTACGGCGTCATTTGCGTCGTTTCTTGCATGGCCGTGTTGTATGCGAAGGTCACATACGGAAGGATGGCATCCCACGTCTTGTGTTCGACGTCGACATACATGGCCAGCATGTCGGCGATGGTCTTGTTTAGCCGCTCGGTGAGGCCATTGGTCTGTGGGTGGTACGCTGTGGTCCGGCGGCGGCTTGTTTGGCTGTATCTCAGTATTGCCTGAGTTAGGTCAGCAGTAAACACCGTACCTCTGTCGGTGAGGAGGACCTCTGGGGCGCCATGACGCAGGAGGATGTTCTCAACGAAGAACTTCGCTACCTCGGCGGCACTGCCTCTGGGTAGGGCCCTCGTCTCGGCGTAGCGGGTGAGGTAGTCGGTAGCTACGACGATCCATTTGTTTCCGGTACTGGACGTCGGGAACGGCCCCAGTAAGTCCATCCCAATTTGCTGGAACGGCCGTCGAGGTGGCTCGATAGGCTGCAGAAGTCCGGCTGGCCTAGTCGGCGGTGTCTTACGTCGCTGACAGTCCCGGCAGGTCTTGACGTAGCGAGTTACGTCGGCGACAAGGCGCGGCCAGTAGTACTTTTCCTGTATTCTTGCGAGCGTGCGAGCAACACCCAGGTGTCCAGACGTCGGGTCGTCATGCAGAGCCTGGAGGACCTCTGGTCGCAATGTCGAGGGCACTACGAGAAGGGAATCGGCTCGAAGCGGCGAGAAGTTCTTCTTCAGGAGAACACCGCTGCGCAAGAAAAACGACGTCAGTCCTCGCGTGAATACCTTGGGAACAACGGTGGTCCTGCCCTCGAGGTATTCCACAAGGCCCCTGAGTTCTGGGTCCGCTCGCTGTCGTTCGGCGAAGTCTTCGGCACTTATGGTTCCCAAGAAGCAGTCATCCTCCATGTCGTCCTGCGGCGGTGGGTCAACGGGGGCGCGGGACAGGCAGTCAGCGTCGGAGTGTTTTCTTCCGGACTTGTAAACGACGGTTATGTCAAATTCTTGAAGTCGTAGGCTCCACCGTGCGAGGCGACCTGAAGGGTCCTTCAAGTTAGCTAGCCAACACAAGGCGTGGTGGTCGCTCACAACTTTGAAGGGACGGCCGTAGAGGTAGGGGCGAAACTTCGATGTAGCCCAGATGATGGCCAGGCACTCCTTTTCTGTTGTGGAGTAGTTGATTTCTGCCTTTGATAGCGACCGGCTAGCATAACTGATGACCCTTTCGAATCCGTCGGTCTTTTGCACAAGGACGGCGCCGAGTCCTACGCTGCTTGCATCGGTGCCGTATCGGCGTATTCGTCGAAATGCGCAAGTATGGGAGGCGTCTGCAGGCGTCGTTTCAGTTCTTGAAATGCTTGAACTTGCGACGTTTCCCACCTGAATTCGACGTCGGCCTTCGTGAGTTGCGTCAGTGGCTCGGCGATCCGTGAAAATTCCTTGACGAAACGTCTGTAATAGGTGCACAAGCCGAGAAAACGGCGTACGGCCTTCTTGTCGGTGGGCGTCGGGAAGTCAGCGATGGCGGCTGTTT
Organism: Rhipicephalus sanguineus; assembly: GCF_013339695.2. Lineage (NCBI taxonomy): Eukaryota > Metazoa > Arthropoda > Arachnida > Ixodida > Ixodidae > Rhipicephalus > Rhipicephalus sanguineus. The sequence continues at coordinate 165,912,674 of NC_051180.1, forward strand.
TCCGCGGGTCCGGGCGAACACCATCCTTGCTGATCACGTGACCCAAGAACAAGAGCTCCTCGTACACGAAGCGGCACTTTTCAGGCTTCAATGTGAGTCCGGAGGTCTTGATTGCTTGAAGTACAACTTCAAGGCGCCGAAGGTGTTCGTCGAAGTTTGAGGAAAACACAACGACGTCGTCCAAGTACACGAGACACGTCTGCCACTTCAAGCCGGCCAGTACTGTATCCATAACCCGTTGAAAAGTCGCAGGTGCCGAGCAAAGACCAAAGGGCATGACCTTGAACTCAAACAGGCCGTCTGGTGTTATAAAAGCAGTCTTTTCTCGGTCTCTCTCGTCGACTTCTATTTGCCAGTAACCGGTCTTGAGGTCCATCGACGAAAAGTACTTTGCGTTGTGTAATCGATCCAGGGTGTCGTCTATCCGGGGAAGGGGATACACGTCCTTCTTCGTGACTTTGTTCAGGCGACGATAATCGACGCAAAAACGTTGAGTCCCATCCTTCTTCTTCACTAGCACCACCAGGGATGCCCACGGACTCTTCGACGGCTGGATGATATCGTCGCGTAGCATTTCGTCGACCTGTTTCTTAACAGCCTCGCGTTCTCGCGTCGAAACTCGGTACGGGCTCTGTCGGATTGGTCGGGTACCTTCTTCTGTTATGATGCGATGTTTCGCGACTGGGGTCTGTCGAATTCTTGACGACGACGAAAAGCAGTCCTTGAATTGCAGGAGCAGGGCTTGAAGCTGGTCTTGCTTGTGCTTCGGGAGGCTCGGGTTGACGTCGAAATCTGTGGGGATCTCGATCCTTCGAAGCAGGTTCAGTAGCATCGAAGAAGGCGAAAGCACTGCTGGCGTCCACGAATTCGTCGATGTAGGCGACCGTCGTACCAATGTTTAGGTGCCTATATTCGTGGCTGAAGTTTGTCAGCACTACCTTTCCTTTGCCATCGCGCAGCTCGGCTATGCCTCTTGCGACGCAAATCTGACGGTTCAGAAGCAGGTGCTGATCGCCCTCGACGACGCCTTCCAGGTCTGCTGATTTCTGAGTGCCGACGGAAATGATGACGCTGGAGCGAGGGGGAATGGTGACCTGGTCTTCCAGCACATTCAAGGCGTGTTTTTCTGGCGGCGTGTACGGCGGTAGTGCTTTTTCTGTGGATAGTGTTATCGACTTGGATCTCAGATCGATGACTGCACCATGAAGGCTTAAGAAGTCCATACCAAGAATGACCTCTCTCGAGCAACGCTGCAGGACTACGAAGTTCGCGGGATAAATCCGGTTGTTAATGGTGAGTCTCGCTGTGCAGATTCCCTCCGGTGTTACTAGATGACCTCCAGCTGTCCGGATTTCGGGGCCTTCCCAGGCTGTCCTAACTTTCTTCAGCTTCGCGGCGAACGGTCCACTGATGACAGAATAGTCGGCTCCGGTGTCAACGAGAGCTGTGACGTTGTGGCCGTCGATAAGGACGTCGAGGTCGCTAGTTCGTCGTCTTGCATTGCAGTTAGGTCGTGGCGCCGGGTCACGGCTACGTCGGTTTGTTCCGCTGCTTCCCCGCTGCGTTGTCAGGTCCACTTCGGTCCGCGAGGCTTCGTCGTCAGGGCTGTCTGGTTCGCGTCGGGTCTTCAAGGTTTCGTCGTGGTGTCGTCGGCGGCGGCGGAGGATCTTCGATGTTTCGTCGTACAGCAACCGTACCTCCATCGGTTGCTGCCCTTAGTTTTCCGGATACGGGCTAGGCGACCGGCCCCGGAAGGGGCCAGTGTACTGGCGGCGTTGGGGAGAGGCGTAGCGGCCTGGCGACGGCGATCGGGAAGGTCCTCGGGGGGGTCCACTGCGCTCCTGCCAGATAGTCGGCGATGTCACGTGGTCGTTCACCCTGCTGTGGACGCGGCGCGTCGATGGCGAACCCGCGCAGTCCCATCCGTCGATACTGGCAGCGGCGGTAGGTGTGGCCAGCTTCTCCGCAGTGGTAGCAGAGTGGACGATGGTCGGGGGCGCGCCAAACGTCGATCTTCCTCGGCGTGTATCGCTGACCGGCTGGCGGGCGGTATGACGTCGGTGGTGGCGGCGGTGGTGCCTGGCGGCGGAACTGCTGGGGCGGCGCGGCGTCTTGACGTGGGCGAGGAGGGGGGGCGTTGCGTCGGGCTGCAGCAGCATAGCTCATTGCTTGCAGCTGCGGCGGTGCCGGTTGAGGAACACCCAGTGATTGTTGGATTTCTTCGCGTACAACGTCCGCAATCGACGTCACTTCGGGCTGTGCAAGAGGTGCGAGCTTGAGCAGCTCCTCTCGCACGATGGCTCGGATCGTTTCGCGCAAGTCGTCGGAGCCGAGGGCATGAGCTCCTGCGCTGTCTTGAAATGCGCGGCGATTGTACTGCCGAGTGCGCATCTCGAGCGTCTTCTCGATTGTTGTTGCCTCCGCGAGGAATTCTTGGATGGTCTTGGGTGAGTTTCTGATTAGTCCCGCGAACAGCTCCTGCTTGATTCCTAGCATGAGGAAGCGAACTTTCTTCTCCTCGGGCATCTCAGGGTCTGCGTGACGGAACAGTCTCGTCATTTCTTCTGTGAAGAGTGCCACGTTTTCGTTTGGCAGCTGCACGCGGGTTTCGAGCAGAGCCTCGGCCCTCTCCTTGCGGACAACGCTGGTGTATGTTGCCAGGAACCTGCTGCGAAAAACGTCCCATGTTGTCAGGGTTCGCTTTTGGTTCTCGAACCATGTTCTAGCTGCGTCCTCCAAGGCGAAGAAGACATGCTGTAGCTTGTCTTCACTGGTCCAAGAATTGAAAAGGGCGACTCGGTCGTAGGCTTCGGGCCAGCTTTCCGGGTTTTCGAACGACGATCCGTGGAAGGTTGGCGGCTCCTTGGGCTGGCGAAAAAGGATTGGCGCAGGCTGCACGTGGTCGGTCATCGTCGCTGTGGTCAATGTTGAGATCTGCGGCTGCCTGGGTTTTTCGGGAAGGAGCCCGTGCTCTGGCTGCAGTCCCTTCTGTCTGCGGCTTGTTCGACGATCCGGGACTTCCTTGCCGTCGTCCTCGTCGCGGCTTGGGCTTGGGTCAGCGCTCCGCGGTGGCGTCCGGATCATGAAGCAGCACCTCCACCAGATGTCACGTGGTCGTGACGTCGACGAAGACAGCAGTCGGTGTTTGCAGGATGAAACTGTTTATTTGGCCGAACTTGTGGCCGGAAAATGAGAACTAGCAATACAGCAATACACGCTGTACAATGATAGCGGCGAACAGGGCGTCGTCCGTCGATCAACTGACAAGCGGTCAAGCGCGTCGGCTTTTATGCAGGCGCTATGGAACTTTCCAGCAATATCGCTGGTGGCGGTGTTATCTCTCGACAAAGCTGGAACATTCGCGTGCGGCGCGCAATCTTAACAAAACGATCTACCAAAATCGTGAAGCTTCTCGAACACTGCTTCGGGGCCAGCGTCGAGCGTTGATAACCGTCCTTGCTGGTCAAACTCGAACACATCAAAATAAAAGAAGAAGCGGGCATGGCAATATATAAAAAATGTGTTTATAACTACTTGCAGGCATCTATTTCTAACACTACTAGAACTTTCCCTCTATGGAAACTGTAGACTGCAGCAGCCTTCTTGAAAACACTACCATAAAATTCCAAGCAAGCCCCCCGCACGCCCTCCCCCCTGCCCCTCCACACCCTGATTACACACCACATACAGGCAACACTGGCCTGCCAGAATCCAATCCAATCCAATCCTGCTTAGCAGCCCGATCTCAAAGCACCTGTGTTTGAAGTCTCGTCAAAATTTGAAACTTTCTTTTTTGGCGTACAACACCCATGACATTTGCCAGGTGCCCATGAGCACGGTCTTCGAGATCCGAATTTGCAATTCGTAGAAGGTATCTACGGTGCATGCAGTTAGCAAACGTAAGCCCTTCGATATCTGCCTCTGTTGCCCAGAGCTGTATTGGCATGAGCTCATGATCGGAAGCCCTTCCATGCCACGCTTCCTGCGGTCTGACTGCGTTGCCTTTGTGTTTCTCGTGTTTGTGAGTTGCTGTTAGCAGCGCTGTGGCAGTGCACTGCACCACGAATGAGAGCCAGAAGACTTCTGAGGAAGTCCTAGTGCACACAGTTTTTTTATCGTGGGAAAACTATCACCATCTTGACTTTTGGTGCCTTTCCAGGAAAGCACCCCACCTCCACTTTGCCAGTAACTTCAGCTTGCTCAGGGGGCAGAGGGCACTTGCTCGAAACTTTACGGTAAGTTTAGTACTGCAGTGTTAGGAAAACTCATTGGCAAACATTTATAGCAATGCAGCAAAAAAAAGGAAAAAAGAACGACGCCAGGCCTGCGCGGAAAGCGCAGCAAAGTCATAGCGAAAGCTTGAAGAGCGGCATTTGTAAAGCCCGTTATAAACTCTCTTGTGAGTACCAATATAAGTACACTAGCAACGTACCCACTACGCCACAAATCATAATTTTTGTGAAGTTGGGAATCATCCACCATGACATTACTAGTCATTCTGCGGAGAAGCAAGGTACCATCTGTAAGGCATTATGTGCAGTTTCTTGATGCGATGGCTGATGATGATGAAGAATTATGACTGAGCATATTGTAATGGATTGGAAGCTTTAAATTACCCACTAGTTACGTAATTCGCATTGTGTGACGCCCGGTGGTTATTTCACTCTCCCACCACGCTTTATAACATACGCTAACGTGAGAAAGAGATAGAGAGAGGGAATTAACTTTAATGAGACCCTGAGGAAATGGATCATGGGAGCCTTATGGGCTTCCTTGGCAACCAATAGAAGAGCACTTGCGAGAAACCCACTACGCTATAAATCATAATTTTTGTGAAATAGGGAAGCAATTTTTCGTGGTTCTGCGCAGAACCGTGGTACCTGCTAAACACCTGTAAGGCATTATGTGCACTTTGTTGATGCTGTGGCTAATGACGATGAAGAATTAAGGCAGAGCTTTTTGTAATGGGTTGGAAGCATTCAGCAACCTACTCGTTGCGCAATTCGCATTGTGTGACGCCTGGTTACAGAATTCGCGTTGTGTGACACTTGGTTGTTATTTTACTCTTCTACCACGCTACATTATGTATGTTAATGTGGTTCCTTCCTGTCATGAAGCCTGTATAGGGTCTTTTTGCAAAGCAATTTCAAGCACCGGCATGGCTCTGAGGTATAATACTGGGCTCCCACGCAGAGGGCCCAGGTTCGAACCTCGTTCCATCTTGGAAATTTTTTCTTATTTCGTTTTTTTCTTATTTCGAGCGATAGTGGTTACGGACACCGGCGGTGCCGGCGGACAACTACGGCGCCAAAAACGGCCCTTGTGATCCCATAGCAGCTTTCGCTGTAAAAAGCTCACCTTTGAGGAAAACAGTTTGCCGCACGTTGGACAGGGCAAAGAAAGCTTGTGCTCTGTAGAGCAAACTGCATTTTGCAGGTGCCTCATCAGATGGTACTTTCGACCAAAAGCTTTGTTACAGATGGGACATGATAGTGGTGCTGAGACTTTCTGGCAGTGTTCACGGCTCAGAGAAGTGGGTGCCTGTTCAGTCTTGACAGCGTTGGATTTACTTGTGTCCTCGTACTCATTAAACGAATGGTCACCCTGAAATTGAGACAAAATGGCTACACATCAATAATGAACAAGTTTAACCATTCAGGAGAATGAAAAATAGTGCAAGTTGGTAGAGGCTCGTAGGCTGGCTGGAAAACAAAGCGAATAGACATGAACGAAGGAAAATAACTGCTGTAGTTTTATGGGCCAAAACCACAATAAGATTATGAGGAACGCCGTAGCGGGGACTCCGGGTTAATTTCAACCACGTGGGGTTCTTTAAAGTTTACCTAAATTTAAGTGCACTTGCATTTTGCCCCCATGAAATGTGGCCATCGTGGCCGGGAATCATACATGCATTCCCGAGCTGCTTAGCCGTGAACCAAGTAGAAGGAAGGAGACAATCTCCTTTTTCATAGTCCTAGTCTAGTCACGCTGTTTGCATCTATTTAACCGTTCCTTTGTCTTTAACACAGCTTTTCTTAAGACACAACGTAATGAAACTAACAGGCAATGAAGCCTAGGAAAGTATAGAGGCATTATTTGCAGTCTTTAACTGCAGTGTTGTAATTCTGGTATAAATGGAAAAAAATTAAAATAGATAAAAAAGACAACTTGCCGCTGGAAGCGACCGAACCTACAACTTTCGCACAACGCATCCGATGCTCTACCAACTGAGCGGCAGTTGTCCTCCCATCCACTTTATTAGGTATTTCTGTGCATGTGAACCTGGGCGGGTTAGCCAGTGCCACCTGTAACCATGGTGCCACTGCCATCACAGCAGCTACTCACTGTGATGGCTACAAACAGCACTGGCTAACACTCTTCTAGCTGTGCAGGTCTGGTGTCCTTAAAAAGTACAAAAATGGCTGCATCAGGTCAACGTTCGTAAATGGTTTAATCGTGTAAAGTTCTTAGAGAAAAGCAAGCTGGCGTTATTGCAAGCAACTATCTTTGTACATTACGGTGAGAACAGTCACACAGTATGTGTTGAAGGGAAGGGTTCTGTGCGACCAGTCATCACACATGGCATGGTCGGGCATTTTGATGCAGAGTGCGAAAAATTTCGTAAAGGTCATGAAATTACTGGTGGCCACTCCAGCACATTAGGAAGAACATGTACAGATGGGTCTACTATTAAAGGGAACACTTGCGTGCAGGGCATGTTTGCATTTCATTCTCTTGCAAAAACACGGTGGCTTAGATTTGCATAAGACTACTGGTGGTTGAACCACGGACCTCTTGCATGCGAAGCTGATGCTCTACCACTACGCCATCGCTGCATGGTGGCCATGGAGAGTACTTCAGTAACCTGAATTACAGAGATGATTACTGAACTGGATACGGAAAGTAGAAGAGTAGGTCTGAAAATTAATATGCATAAAACTAAAGTAATGTGGAACAATCTTGGCAGAGAACAGCGCTTTGCGATAGGTGGCGAGACACTGAAAGTTGTAAAGGAGTACGTCTACTTAGGACAGGTAGTAACCGCGGAGCCGAACCATGACAGTGAAATAACTAGAAGAATAAGGATGGGATGGGGCTCATTCGGCAAGCATTATCAAATAAGGAATGATAATCTACCACTATCCCTCAAGAGGAAGGTATATAACAGCTGCATCTTACCGGTACTTACCTACGGAGCAGAAACCTGGAGACTTACAAAGAGGGTTCAACTTAAATTGAGGACGACGCAGCGAGCGATGGAAAGGAAAACGATAGGTGTAACCTTAAGAGACAGGAAGAGAGCAGAGTGGGTCAGGGAACAAACGGGGGTTAAGGACATCATAGTTGAAATCAAGAAGAAGAAATGGATATGGGCCGGGCACGTAGCACGTCGGCAGGATAACCGGTGGTCATTAAGGGTAACTGACTGGATTCCAAGAGATGGCAAACGCGTGAGGGGAGACAGAAAATTAGGTGGGTAGATGGGATTAAGAAGTTTGTAGGTATAACATGGCAGCAGAAAGCACAGGACCGGGTTGATTGGCGGAACATGGGAGAGGCCTTTGCCCTGCAGTGGGCATAGACAGGCTGATGATGATGATGATGATGACTGGTGGTTGACAGTTCTACCTCTTTTTGACAGACTCGTGCAGTGCATGAACAATGTTTCCCTGTCCCCTAGCTGTTAGAGGGCCAGCAAAATGAAAGGTGCTCATTGGAGTGCTCCCTTTAACAGTGGACTGTACTGTACAAGGCTTTCTTTACATAACACAGTTCCTATTTTTAAAAGTTGCATGCTGCCAGAGTCCAGCTGGCACACAAGCTATTTAGTTCATTAGGCCTTATTCATAATAACTCAGTACCTTTTAAAGTGTGTAGTTATAAAAACAAGTATATCTACTATGAAAACTATAGTTGGTTACTACCTAGGAATAAGTACAAGCTCCAACCACAAAACCATGGCATGCTTGTCTGTCAGGTAAGAGGGTCATACCAGCTGGTTTTTGCTCACAGTGCAAATACTCTCTCTGCTAATATAAATATAAGGCATAATGGAAAATAAATGCATCTATTTTCCCACTAAAATATTATATTTCACTGAGTATGGGCGTCAGGACCTGCGATAAAATTTGTCGGGACATTCAAGCTTTCTGCCTAAAGCAAGCAGCCCAAATATGTCACAGTATGAAAAAGTTCTACTACTATCTTACACACGCAAAAGTGCTTGAGGTCACAAAAATAAGCAAACGTAATTGGAGCACCTACACAAATTCTTCAGTCAAAAAACATTCGCACACAATTAGTACAGTGCTGAGAAAGGTATACTTAGGTGCCTCTTAGGTATGCCCACTGATGCCTCATTGATGTTTTTATAAGGGAGAATTTCTCAGGTTACAATATTTATTATAAATAACTAAATCTCATTAATGAAATTACTGGTGGCCACTCCAGCATACTAGTACAGTAACACAGCTTTTATTTTTAAAAACTTTGGTGCTTGATGGCTGGGACACCCTGTTGCTTTGAACCACTTCTCGACTATTTTGTGAAGCATCAGCTGGAATTGTATAACGGAAAGGCTTCACATGTTACTTTTCTAGCTCAATGCACATTTGGTACTGTATTTTGCTAGCTGTAAAAGCTATCCGTCTAATTAATGTGCATGGCCCCGAGAACATGGGAAATAAATAATAGGGTGTGTGCAAACAAGGATTTTTGAAGCCTAAATAAGACTAAGAGTAAAGGCAAATCAAACCAAACACTGAACACTTTTTGAATAACAAACAGGTTTTTCTTAGCATTAACATAGAACAATGCTGTCAGCATTCACTATGTTATAAAGTTTTTAACATTACAGTTCACTTGAAATATGCTAGATTCCGGAAGCTCGAATGGAGTACTGTAGTTAGACAGCTCCCTTGGAGCTCACATAGTGATGTGTTAGAAAGCTGGTTTTAAAAGGTGGTCTGAAGAGCTTGTTAGCATCTGTGTATAGCTTTCAGACTAAAATGAAAATGTCCATTGGCTGCAGCAATGGCCGAGCAAAAGAAGCAGTTATTCCTTACTTACAATAGGCGCTATAAAATGGTGTCACCTTTCAGTCAAGTAATTTTGCTATTACACATATTTGAGCAAATCCCAAGAGACTGGGATACGCGGTTCAAGCTTCAATAAATAACACTGAAAATACCCATTGCTGAATACCGAATCTTAGTGAAATTTGAGCCCGAATCACATTTTAGTCAAAAAGTCTGGCTCCCAGAGAAGTTCGGCATGCTCACGTGCTCTTCAATATTTTGGCAAGGGGAAAATTCACTTCATTTATGTCTTATTTTCATCATGGCTGATTGCACTGTGCTAACATGTGAAGTATTGAAATACTACTTACAAAAAAATTGGCCGCGTATCTGCGTGCTATGCTGCAAATGTCGTCATAGTCTTCTGCCAGCAGTTTTTTTCTGTCCGAAGTTTCTGCACGTTTCTGCGCCATTTCAGCGCAGCCTAAGCAACACTAGCATTTTCAGTGCAGCCTAAGAAACACTAGGGTCTTTAGAATTACGTATCTATGTATTTTCTAGTAAAGGAACACACCACCTAATACTTATGTATTGATGTGGCGCCTCAGATATGCGTAATATTTTCTTTTTGATCGACAACGTTCACAAGTATGAACGCGTTCAGTAAGTGCTTAAACTTTGGCCAGGTGGCTGAACTTTGCGACAGACAGACAGACAGACCAAAATTTCTGCGTTCCGGAAGACTATCCTCTTTAAAAATTGGGGCAGCTACGCACTAGTGGTGCAGAGACTGAGGAAGCAGTGGATGGAGCTGGTGGCATTGCCCTCCTCCTTTCCCTCCTCACCCCCCTTTCCCACCCCTTGCTATACTATACTATACATGGCTATGCTTGCTCTCTCTCTTTTTTTCTATTTCTTTTTTGTGTCTGTTTGTTTCTATTTCCTTCTCTGTCTTAGTACCTTTTTTCTCTTTCTTCCCTTTCTATCTCTTTCCTTCTCCCTCTGTACCCATTCTCTCGCCTTCTATCTTTTTCTCTCTTTCTTCCCTTTCTCTCTCTCTTTTTTTCTCTCTATTTCTCCCTTTCCCTCTCTCTCTGTATTCATCCTCTCCCCGTCAGAGTTATTGCATCCCACGCCACACAAATCGGCGCACATGTTCTGATAGCAAAGTAGATGAAGAAGAGGATGAAGAGAGCGCGTGCCGGTTCACGATGATGATAGTTTTCAGGTCCCGCCATGAATAATGAAAAGCTTAACAGCTCCGCTGTAAAATGTTTGCATTTGTGAATGGTGACTGCTCATTTTGATTACAGAATCAGATAGGAGAAAAGACAGTTAGTTATTTGAAAATTTCCGATATTCGTAGCTCCATAAGAAATCCCAAGGGACTGCAATTATGTGCATAACTAAAATACATTGACGGCAGGTGAATAAAGGAGCGCTAGAATGAACCATAGTATACCCCTTAACATTGTGAGAATGGCTTCCGTCTCAATAAAGCTTGCCCTGGGAGTGCCAGAAATATATTGAAACACCCAGCTGTGTTTGGTGGCAAAGAGTGAACTCAAGAAATGACCTTAAAGGGACACTAAAGAGAAACAATGAATCGGTTTAGATCAATAAGTTACGCTCTGAGAACTCTAATGTCATTAATTTCACCATCATAGGTTTATCAATAGAGCAGAAAATCAAGTTCAAAGTTTCATTTTTAAATTTTGCGCTGAAATCTCCTCGCGTGACATCACGGATTTCGAAGTGTATTTATTGTATTTTGGCGCCAGTGGCACAACAAAATTAATCCAAACTTGGTATGTTAAGTCTATGGCCCCCTCAGAGGACAATGTACTTCATTTTTACCAATTAGGAACTACGTAGTCCCCAGTAGGCGGTGTCAAAACATGTGACATCACAGCAAATGGTGTGGAAACTTCTAGGTGGCGTTGCCACCCACATTTTGCTTTTGCACGTTTTCACGCTTACTAAGTGTCTTCTCGCAGCAAGCGTGGTGTTTTTGTCATCCTGAAGGAGTACTTTACCAATATGAGAAAAATCGTTTTGCTCTTTAGGGTCCCTTTAAAGTCCTCAGCTATCATAATATGCAATAAATAGCCTATGCACTACTGTTAATCTTGTTTACATATTTTTGCTTTTATATGAACTATCTAGCAGCACTCTGCCTTCTTCCACTTTTTAAGCACTTGGCAATGCAGTCACAACCCTGCAGGTAAACGAAACAAGGTGTGACGACTTGACTCCGTTTGGCAGTCATCTCTGACCTGGTCAAACCAGGCCACAGCACTGAGACAAAGTAATAAAAATTACATAGGAGACACACACCACATAGGAGACACACTGGCTTAAAATAAGATCTACACAGCACAAGCACTAGACATATGAAGTGATCTTAAGACAAAAGAATCAGATGTGTTAAGATATCCGTGACTGCAGTGAAAATAGCTGCAAGGAAAAAAAAAAGACACACATGCTTGAAAGTCATATGTGCGGTCCGCTACTGCTAAGTACTGTGTTTTGTGCAAACAGAAGAATTTCCGCGCAAAGGCATTCAGCACAAAGTAGTGAAGCAAGACAAAAGGCAAGGACTGCTTTGTGCTACACGCCTATGCAACTAAAATAACAAGGAGACATGCTAACCCAGCCTGAAATCATTCTGAAATTGCGACGGTAGAAATTAATCCAAAGAAAAACTGGGGTGCCTCCACAGCCCATTATCTACAGTGGGACATCGAAGGTCCCATGTTTGCTTTTACTGCCTTTGCAATAAAACCAAAAAGATCTGGAAAGTTACTTTTTCATATGCAGCAAGGGATTTTACACCATCTGATGAAGTCTACAGTGGCCGGTCTTCTAAGCTACCCCTTTTACCAAGCATTGGTATGCAGATATCCTCTTTTGTGCTACCTAGCTTTGGCACTAGTCAGGCACTTTTTACAAAAGAGAGGCACAGTACAACAACCTTGGCTACAGATTCATTCCTAAATTGCTCGATTTCATATCAAATGCACATTTCGTTAATTGTTCCTAATAATTTTACGAGCAAACATTTTGTTGTACTCGGTAAAACATTCAATAGCTTGGACAGGCACAGTGCACTGTGAATAAGATACTCAAAGAACTTTCCCCAGCTGACTTTTATAATTCCCAAGTCAACTCGAACGTACAAAAACGAAAGCAACACAAACATGGTCCTTAATTAGCAACATGTACCAACCACAGTGGTACCAACAGTTATCTTGGAGAACAAGCAGGTCGCGGCCGCAAGCAGTGTTGAACAGGTAGTTGAACAGTGCTTGCGGCCGGCAACATCGAACTGATTACATAGCACGTCTGTAATGGGAACATCTACTTGCTTCCACAACACACGTGCACGAACACAACGCAGAACGCCGCGACTCCGGCGCACGCACCTTTGTCGGCATGATGTTCAACGCGGTAAGCAGTAGCTCGCAAGTTTTTCTTGAAA